>NC_090933.1:1357828394-1358128394 GCF_040938575.1 Ambystoma mexicanum | reverse complement strand
TTTCTATACTGTCTGATGGGGGAGGGCATTCCTATAGTGTCAGATAGGAGCCGTACAGCTACATACAGAATGGGAAGACTTTCTATACTGTCTGATGGGGGAGGGCATTCCTATAGTGGCAGATAGGAGCCATACAGCTACATACTGAATGGGTAGACTTCCTATACTGTCTGATGGGGGAGGGCATTCCTATAGTGTCAGATAGGAGCCGTACAGCTACATACAGAATGGATAGACTTTCTATACTGTCTGACGGGGGAGGGCATTCCTATAGTGGCAGATAGGAGCCGTACAGCTACATACAGAATGGGTAGACTTTCTATACTGACTGATGGGGGAGGGCATTCCTATAGTGGCAGATAGGAGCCGTACAGCTACATACAGAATGGGTAGACTTTCTATACTGTCTGATGGGGAGGGCATTCCTGTAGTGGCAGATAGGAGCCGTACAGCTACATACAGAATGGGAAGACTTTCTATACTGTCTGATGGGGGAGGGCATTCCTATAGTGGCAGATAGGAGCCATACAGCTACATACTGAATGGGTAGACTTCCTATACTGTCTGATGGGGGAGGGCATTCCTATAGTGTCAGATAGGAGCCATACAGCTACATACAGAATGGATAGACTTTCTATACTGTCTGATGGGGGAGGGCATTCATATAGTGGCAGATAGGAGCCATACAGCTACATACAGAATGGATAGACTTTCTATACTGTCTGATGGGGGAGGGCATTCCTATAGTGTCAGATAGGAGCCATACAGCTACATACAGAATGGATAGACTTTCTATACTGTCTGATGGGGGAGGGCATTCCTATAGTGGCAGATTGGAGCCATACAACTACATACAGAATGGGTAGACTTTCTATACTGTCTGATGGGGGAGGGCATTCCTATAGTGGCAGATTGGAGCCATACAACTACATACAGAATGGGCAGAACTTCTATACTGTCTGACGGGGAAGGTCATTCCAACTATACATCTAAATAAAGAATGGGTAGACTTCCTATACTGTCTGATGGGGGAGGGCATTCCTATAGTGGCAGATAGGAGCCATACAGCTACATACAGAATGGGTAGACTTTCTATACTGTCTGATGGGGGAGGGCATTCCTATAGTGGCAGATAGGAGCCATACAGCTACATACAGAATGGGTAGACTTTCTATACTGTCTGATCGGGAAGGTCATTATTATAGTGGCAGATAGGAGCCATACAGCTACATACAGAATGGGTAGACTTTCTATACTGTCTGATGGGGGAGGGCATTCCTATAGTGGCAGATAGGAGCCATACAGCTACATACAGAATGGGAACACATTCTCTACTGTCTGACGGGGAAGGTCATTCCTATAGTGGCAGATAGGAGCCATACAGCTACATACAGAATGGGTAGACTTTCTATACTGTCTGATGGGGGAGGGCATTCCTATAGCGGCAGATAGTAGCCGTACAACTAGATACAGAATGGGTAGACTTTCTATACTGTCTGATGGGGGAGGGCATTCCTATAGTGGCAGATAGGAGCCATACAGCTACATACAGAATGGGAACACATTCTCTACTGTCTGACGGGGAAGGTCATTCCTATAGTGGCAGATAGGAGCCATACAGCTACATACAGAATGGGTAGACTTTCTATACTGTCTGACGGGGAAGGTCATTCCTATAGCGGCAGATAGGAGCCATACAGCTACATACAGAATGGGTAGACTTTCTATACTGTCTGACGGGGAAGGTCATTCCTATAGTGGCAGATAGGAGCCATACAGCTACATACAGAATGGGTAGACTTTCTATACTGTCTGATGGGGAAGGGCATTCCTATAGTGGAAGATAGGAGCCATACAACTACATACAGAATGGGTAGACTTTCAATACTGTCTGATGGGGGAGGGCATTCCTATAGTGGCAGATAGGCGCCATACAGCTACATACAGAATGGGTAGACTTTCTATACTGTCTGATGGGGGAGGGCATTCCCATAGTGGAAGATAGAAGCCATACAGCTACATACAGAATGGGAACACATTCTCTACTGTCTGATGGGGGAGGGCATTCCTATAGTGGCAGATTGGAGCCATACAACTACATACAGAATGGGTAGACTTTCTATACTGTCTGATGGGGGAGGGCATTCCTATAGTGGCAGATTGGAGCCATACAACTACATACAGAATGGGCAGAACTTCTATACTGTCTGACGGGGAAGGTCATTCCAACTATACATCTAAATAAAGAATGGGTAGACTTCCTATACTGTCTGATGGGGGAGGGCATTCCTATAGTGGCAGATAGGAGCCATACAGCTACATACAGAATGGGTAGACTTTCTATACTGTCTGATGGGGGAGGGCATTCCTATAGTGGCAGATAGGAGCCATACAGCTACATACAGAATGGGTAGACTTTCTATACTGTCTGATCGGGAAGGTCATTATTATAGTGGCAGATAGGAGCCATACAGCTACATACAGAATGGGTAGACTTTCTATACTGTCTGATGGGGGAGGGCATTCCTATAGTGGCAGATAGGAGCCATACAGCTACATACATAATGGGAACACATTCTCTACTGTCTGACGGGGAAGGTCATTCCTATAGTGGCAGATAGGAGCCATACAGCTACATACAGAATGGGTAGACTTTCTATACTGTCTGATGGGGGAGGGCATTCCTATAGCGGCAGATAGTAGCCGTACAACTAGATACAGAATGGGTAGACTTTCTATACTGTCTGATGGGGGAGGGCATTCCTATAGTGGCAGATAGGAGCCATACAGCTACATACAGAATGGGAACACATTCTCTACTGTCTGACGGGGAAGGTCATTCCTATAGTGGCAGATAGGAGCCATACAGCTACATACAGAATGGGTAGACTTTGTATACTGTCTGACGGGGAAGGTCATTCCTATAGCGGCAGATAGGAGCCATACAGCTACATACAGAATGGGTAGACTTTCTATACTGTCTGACGGGGAAGGTCATTCCTATAGTGGCAGATAGGAGCCATACAGCTACATACAGAATGGGTAGACTTTCTATACTGTCTGATGGGGAAGGGCATTCCTATAGTGGAAGATAGGAGCCATACAACTACATACAGAATGGGTAGACTTTCAATACTGTCTGATGGGGGAGGGCATTCCTATAGTGGCAGATAGGAGCCATACAGCTACATACAGAATGGGTAGACTTTCTATACTGTCTGATGGGGGAGGGCATTCCCATAGTGGAAGATAGAAGCCATACAGCTACATACAGAATGGGAACACATTCTCTACTGTCTGATGGGGGAGGGCATTCCTATAGTGGCAGATAGGAGCCATACAGCTACATACAGAATGGGTAGACTTTCTATACTGTCTGATGGGGGAGGACATTCCTATAGTGGCAGATAGGAGCCATACAGCTACATACAGAATGGGTAGACTTTCTATACTGTCTGACGGGGAAGGTCATTCCTATAGTGGCAGATAGGAGCCATACAGCTACATACAGAATGGGTAGACTTTCTATACTGTCTGACAGGGAAGGTCATTCCTATAGTGGCAGATAGGAGCCATACAGCTACATACAGAATGGGTAGACTTTCTATACTGTCTGACGGGGAAGGTCATTCCTATAGTGGCAGATAGGAGCCATACAGCTACATACAGAATGGGTAGACTTTCTATACTGTCTGATGGGGAAGGGCATTCCTATAGTGGAAGATAGGAGCCATACAACTACATACAGAATGGGTAGACTTTCAATACTGTCTGATGGGGGAGGGCATTCCTATAGTGGCAGATAGGAGCCATACAGCTACATACAGAATGGGTAGACTTTCTATACTGTCTGATGGGGGAGGGCATTCCTATAGTGGAAGATAGAAGCCATACAGCTACATACAGAATGGGAACACATTCTCTACTGTCTGATGGGGGAGGGCATTCCTATAGTGGCAGATAGGAGCCATACAGCTACATACAGAATGGGTAGACTTTCTATACTGTCTGATCGGGAAGGTCATTATTATAGTGGCAGATAGGAGCCATACAGCTACATACAGAATGGGTAGACTTTCTATACTGTCTGATGGGGGAGGGCATTCCTATAGTGGCAGATAGGAGCCATACAGCTACATACAGAATGGGAACACATTCTCTACTGTCTGACGGGGAAGGTCATTCCTATAGTGGCAGATAGGAGCCATACAGCTACATACAGAATGGGTAGACTTTCTATACTGTCTGATGGGGGAGGGCATTCCTATAGCGGCAGATAGTAGCCGTACAACTAGATACAGAATGGGTAGACTTTCTATACTGTCTGACGGGGAAGGTCATTCCTATAGCGGCAGATAGGAGCCATACAGCTACATACAGAATGGGTAGACTTTCTATACTGTCTGACGGGGAAGGTCATTCCTATAGTGGCAGATAGGAGCCATACAGCTACATACAGAATGGGTAGACTTTCTATACTGTCTGATGGGGAAGGGCATTCCTATAGTGGAAGATAGGAGCCATACAACTACATACAGAATGGGTAGACTTTCAATACTGTCTGATGGGGGAGGGCATTCCTATAGTGGCAGATAGGAGCCATACAGCTACATATAGAATGGGTAGACTTTCTATACTGTCTGATGGGGGAGGGCATTCCTATAGTGGAAGATAGAAGCCATACAGCTACATACAGAATGGGAACACATTCTCTACTGTCTGATGGGGGAGGGCATTCCTATAGTGGCAGATAGGAGCCATACAGCTACATACAGAATGGGTAGACTTTCTATACTGTCTGATAGGGGAGGGCATTCCTATAGTGGCAGATAGGAGCCATACAGCTACATACAGAATGGGTAGACTTTCTATACTGTCTGACGGGGAAGGTCATTCCTATAGTGGCAGATAGGAGCCATACA
The DNA here is from genome assembly GCF_040938575.1 of Ambystoma mexicanum. Classification (NCBI taxonomy): domain Eukaryota; kingdom Metazoa; phylum Chordata; class Amphibia; order Caudata; family Ambystomatidae; genus Ambystoma; species Ambystoma mexicanum. The sequence goes on along the minus strand of NC_090933.1, from coordinate 1,358,123,472 downwards.
GCTACATACAGAATGGGTAGACTTTCTATACTGTCTGACAGGGAAGGTCATTCCTATAGTGGCAGATAGGAGCCATACAGCTACATACAGAATGGGTAGACTTTCTATACTGTCTGACGGGGAAGGTCATTCCTATAGTGGCAGATAGGAGCCATACAGCTACATACAGAATGGGTAGACTTTCTATACTGTCTGACGGGGAAGGGCATTCCTATAGTGGAAGATAGGAGCCATACAACTACATACAGAATGGGTAGACTTTCAATACTGTCTGATGGGGGAGGGCATTCCTATAGTGGCAGATAGGAGCCATACAGCTACATACAGAATGGGTAGACTTTCTATACTGTCTGATGGGGGAGGGCATTCCTATAGTGGAAGATAGAAGCCATACAGCTACATACAGAATGGGAACACATTCTCTACTGTCTGATGGGGGAGGGCATTCCTATAGTGGCAGATAGGAGCCATACAGCTACATACAGAATGGGTAGACTTTCTATACTGTCTGATGGGGGAGGGCATTCCTATAGTGTCAGATAGGAGCCATACAGCTACATACAGAATGGGTAGACTTTCTATACTGTCTGATGGGGGAGGGCATTCCTATAGTGGCAGATAGGAGCCATACAGCTACATACAGAATGGGTAGACTTTCTATACTGTCTGATGGGGGAGGACATTCCTATAGTGGCAGATAGGAGCCATACAGCTACATACAGAATGGGTAGACTTTCTATACTGTCTGACGGGGAAGGGCATTCCTATAGTGGAAGATAGGAGCCATACAACTACATACAGAATGGGTAGACTTTCAACACTGTCTGATGGGGGAGGGCATTCCTATAGTGGCAGATAGGAGCCATACAGCTACATACAGAATGGGTAGACTTTCTATACTGTCTGATGGGGGAGGGCATTCCTATAGTGGAAGATAGAAGCCATACAGCTACATACAGAATGGGAACACATTCTCTACTGTCTGATGGGGGAGGGCATTCCTATAGTGGCAGATAGGAGCCATACAGCTACATACAGAATGGGTAGACTTTCTATACTGTCTGATGGGGGAGGGCATTCCTATAGTGTCAGATAGGAGCCGCACAGCTACATACAGAATGGGTAGACTTTCTATACTGTCTGATGGGGGAGGACATTCCTATAGTGACAGATTGGAGCCATACAGCTACATACAGAATGGGCAGAACTTCTATACTGCCTGACGAGGAAGGTCAATCCTATAGCGGCAGATAGGAGCCACACAGCTGGTAGTACATACAGAATGAGAACAGTTTCTATACTGTCTGACGGGGACGGTCATACCTATAGCGGCAGATAGAAGCCACACAGCTACTTTACGCTTGCAGAGCTAGAGTAGCAATGCCCTCTGCCTATCAGGCTCCTGTTTCCCCCTACTTTACGCTTGCGGCAGCTAGAGTAGCAATGCCCTCTCCCTATCAAGCCCATGTTTCCCCTACTTTACGCTTGCAGCAGTGAGAGTAGCAAAGCCCTCTCCCTATCGGGCCCATGTTTCCCCTACTTTACGCTTGCAGCAGTGAGAGTAGCAAAGCCCTCTCCCTATCGGGCCCATGTTTCCCCTACTTTACGCTTGCGGAAGCTACAGTAGGAATGCACTCTCCCTATCGGATTCCTGTTTCCCTCTACCTTATGCTTGCAGCAGCTAGAGCAGCAATGCCATCTCCCTATCAGGCCCATGTTTCCCTACTTTACGCTTGTGGCAGCTCGACTAGCAATGCCCTCTCCCTATCAGGCCCATGTTTCCCTTACTTTACTCTTGCAGCAGCTAGAGTAGCAATGCCATCACCCTATCGGGCCCATGTTTCTCCTCCTTTGTGCTTGCGGCAGCTAGAGTAGCAATGCCCTCTCCCTAGCGGGCTCCTGTTTCCCTTACTTTATGCTTGCAGCAGCTAGAGTAGCAATGCCCTCTCCCAATGGGGCCCATGTTTCATCCGCTACTTTACGCTGGCAGCACCTAGAGTAGCAACGCCATCGCCCTATGGGGCCCATGTTTCCCCTACTTTTTATTTGCGGTGTTAGGCAGAAACCTGTGCAGTTCCCTTAGGGACCACTGCAAAAGATTTAGGACTACAGTTGGTTGGCAGTAAACCCAATTGGTAGCAGTCTGTACCACCCAGATTTACCTGGTAGCTGTGGCTGAGCAGTCAGACCTCTCTCAAGATGGGTAAGGGAGTATACAGAGTATACACAATAAGTACAGAGACACAGTAGCACAAGCAAACACTGACCAGAGCTTTGGTGTAAAAGTATATAATTATTTACTTAAAGATACACTTGCAAATTACACTAGCATAAAGAGAGATAACTAAATTCAACACACAGTCACTTATATATATATACAACCCTAATTACTTATTAGACAAGTCTTAATGAGAAACACCACTTATTTTCAGACAGAGGTGAGCGCTTAACATAAGATGGTACTCTAATAAGTTGTTAAAAAGGGAGGGAAAAAGGCAGAGTTATGAAAGCACACAATATTCAATACCTTTCAAAGAACATCAGTGAGGCAGGTTAGGCAAAGTCTACTGGGGACCAAAGAAGTTCAAATGCCAGGCCCACTCTTAGAGAGAGCAGGCAAAATGTGTCCAGGATCACACAGTGGGGTTATACCCAAAGAGCCTTTGTAGAAAGTTCGCCAAAGATTGAAATCAAGTCAGGAAAAGTTAGTTAACAGGCCCCAGGCTAGCCCAGGTTAGAAAGTCGAGGATTTACTGTCACCCCAAACGATCTGTCGCAAGGGAAGCCAGGCGGCACACAGTACCTGAAAGTGGGAAGAACGCTCCAGCAGGGACAGTTGTTCCTGGCAGCGGACGCAAGTCGGTGTTTCGTCCAGAGGAAGAGGAGGTCTCGACGTGGAGGAAAGCTGAAGGTCGTTGCCCTGCCAGGGAAGAAACCAGCCGCAGAGTTTCCCGGTTAGAAGGTACCACCCTGTTCTTCGCGGTAGTGGGGATCTGTGGTATTCCGGTTGCCGGGGTGCTTGGCACGGGCAAGGCGGCCATGAAATGGTCCAGGAAGGCGAAAAGACGGGCAAACTGGTTATCCCCACCAGTCAAAGGAAGAAGACTCTCCGGACTGGAGATCTCCTCTGTCGTCGGGAAAAGTGGTGAGACGGTTCCGCAGGGCTCCACCGTGGTGTCGTCATTGCAGGTCGGCTCGGCTTCTCCCCCCTCAGATTCTTTAGGTCCTGTGGTGACTTTTGAAGTTCCAGTCCCCAAAGCCCTGCTTTTATGCAGAAAACCCCCATTCATTCAGCCTAGCTGTCAATCAAACATGCTAAGTGGTGAGCCGGGCGGCTCACCACTTTGGCCAATCACACATGAGTGCAACTTGAGTTGCTGAGGCAACTCAGTCCAGGGTGCCTAATCCCCCTCCCACACCTCCTGTGGTACCCAGACAGAGTGGCACCACTTTTGGAGGCTTCTGTGGAGAAGCCCGCCAAAAAGTGGAACAAAGGCCTCGACTTGGGTTGGAGTCACAGAAGCGAGCACAAACGCCATTTTGGAACCAAGTTTCGGCAAAAATTACCATCCGGTGATTTAATATTAATTTAATAAACCGGCGGTATGTTCGAGGCTATATTAAAAAGTGGTAGCCTCGAACAATGGGAAAATCCCATAGGAATATATTTGCGGTCGAATATAAAAAGTAGTATCCACTGCCACCAGCTAAAACTCGGTCGGGGGGACTGGACAGTGCCCCCTCGAACAACAGACCCCAAGGGAATCGAATTGCCCTGACCAGTACGTCCACAATATGATGGTTTGTACTGGTTCTGTTCACAATTTGAGACTAGTAAAGCCAATGGTGACTCTACATGCCCTGGGAGACGGTAGTCAGTCCCAGGGTATGGGGTCTATGTTTGGGGGTCACTACGACACCCCTGGATTACGGCACGGAGGGACTGTGTAACCCACATACCAAAAACACATGAAGCCCTATGGGGTAAATGACCCCATAGCCCATAAAACACATACAAAGTCAAAGGAAAACCTCGAATCATGTTTAAGAGTGGGAGGAAAAGAGTTTCACTCTTAGCAGGAGAAAAAATAAACCCCAAAAATCCAGCAAAGCTGCTGTGGGACTCACTAGGTTTGGGAAATTAGCCTATACAGAGAATTCTCCCTAACATGCGGCACCCAGTATCGGGCCTATGTTTCCCCCACTTCACGCTTGCGGCAGCTGGAGTAGCAACGCACTCTTCCTATCGGGCCCATGCTTCCCCTACTTTACGCTTGCGGCAGCAGAGTAGCAATGCCCTCTCCCTATCAGGCCCATGTTTCCCCTACTTTACGCTTGAGGAAGCTAGAGTGGCAACGCCCTCTCTCTATCAGGATCCTGTTTTCCCTAATTTACACTTGCGGCAGCTAGAGTAGCAACACCCTCTCCCCATCAGGCCCATGTTTCCCCTACTTTACACTTGTGGCAGCTAGACTAGCAATGCCATCTCCCTATCGGGCTCATGTTTTATCTACTTTACGCTTGCGGCAGCTAGAGTAGCAACACCCTCTCCCTATCAGGCACAAGTTTCCCCTACTCTACACTTGCAGCAGCTAGAGTAGCTGTGCCATCTCCCTATCAGGCCCATGTTTCCCCTACTTTACGCTTGTGGCAGCTAGAATAGCAATGCCATCTCCCTACGGGTCCCATGTTTCCCCTACTTTATGTTTTCGGCAACTAGAGTAGCAACACCCTCTGCCTATCAGGCTCCTGTTTCCCCTACTTTATGCTTGCGGCAGCTAGAGTAGCAATGCCCTCTCCCTATCGGGCTCCTCCTTCCCCTACTTTCTGCTTGCGGCAGCTAGATTAACAATGCCATCTCCCTATCCAGCCCCTGTTTCCCCTAATTTATGCTTGCAGCAGTTAGAGTAGGAACACCTCTCTCTATCAGGCTCCTGTTTTCCCTACTTTACACTTGCGGCAGCTAGAGTAGCAACACCCTCTCCCTGTCAAGCCCATGTTTCCCCAACTTTACCCTTGCAGGAGCTAGAATAGCAATGCCATCTCCCTATCAGGCCCGTGTTTCCCCTACTTTATGCTTGCAGCAGCTAGAGTAGCAACGCTCTCTCCCTATCGGGCCCATGTTTCCCCTACTTTACATTTGCGGCAGCTAGAGTAATATCGGGCCCATGTTTCCCCTACTTTACGCTTGTGGCAGCTGGGGTAGCAATGCCATCACCCTATCAGGCCCATGTTCCCCTACTTTACACTTGTGAAAGCTAGAGTAGCAACGTCCTCTCCCTATCAGGCTCCTGTTTTCCCTACTTTGCACTTGCGGCAGCTAGATTAGCAATGCCCTTTCTCTATCTGGCCCATGTTTCCCCTACTTTACGCTTGCAGCAGCTAAAGTAGCAATGCCCTCTCCCTGTCGGGCCGATATTTCCCCTACTTTACGCTTGAGGCAGCTAGAGTAGCAACACCATCTCCCTATCAGGCCCATGTTTCCTCTACTTTACATTTGCGACAGCTAGAGTAATATTGGGCCCATGTTTCCCCTACTTTACGCTTGCGGCAGCTAGAGTAGCAACGCCATCTCCCCATCAGGCCCATGTTTCCACTAATTTTCACTTGAAGCAACTAGAGTAGCAACGCCATCTCCCCTTCAGACCCATGTTTCCCCTCCTTTATGCTTGCAGCAGCTAGAGTAGCAACACCTGCTTCCAACAGGGCTCCTGTTTCCCTTACTTTATGCTTGCAGCAGCTAGAGTAGCAATGCCATCTCCCTACGGGTTCATGTTTCCCCTACTTTACGCTTGCGTCAGTTAGAGTAGTAACGCCCTGTCCCTAGTGGGCTCCTGTTTCCCCTACTTTATGCTTGCGGCAGCTAGAGTAGCAATGCCATCTCCCTATCCGGCCCATGTTTCCCCAACTTTACGCTTGCGGCAGCTAGATTAGCAATGCCATTGCCCTATCAGGCCCATGTTTCCCCTACTTTACATTTGCGGCAGCTAGAATAATATCGGGCCCATGTTTCCCCCACTTTACGCTTGAGGGAGCTAGAGTAGCAATGCCCTCTCCCTATCAGGCCCATGTTTCCCTACTTTACGCTTGCATCAACTAGAGTAGCAATGACATCTCCCTATCAGGCTCATGTTTCCCCTACTTTACGCTTGCAGCAGCTAGAGTAGCGACTCCTGCTCCCAACAGGGCTCCTGTTTCCCTTACTTTATGCTTGCAGCAGCTAGAGTCGCAATGCCATCTCCCTATCGGGCTCATGTTTCCCCTACTTTATGCTTGCGGCAGCTAGAGTAGAAACGCCCTCTCCGTAGCGGGCTACTGTTTCCCCTACTTTATGCTTGCGGCAGCTAGTGTAGCAATGCCATCTCCCTATCCGGCCCATGTTTCCCCTACTTTACGCTTGCGGCAGCTAGAGTAGCAACTCCCGCTCCCAATCGGGCCCATGTTTCATCCCCTACTTTACGCTTGCGGCAGCTAGATTAGCAACGCCCTCTCCCTATCGGGCCCATGTTTCCCCTACTTTACGCTAGCAGCACCTAGAGTAGCAACGCTATCGCCTTATGGGGCCCATGTTTCCCTTACTTTTCATTTGCGGCACCCAATATCGGGCCTATGTTTCCCCACTTTACGCTTGCGGCAGCTAGAGTAGCAATGCCATCTCCCTATCAGGCCCATGATTCCCCTACTTTATGCTTGTGGCAGCTAGAGTAGTAATGCCCTCTCCCTATCAGGACCATGTTTCCCCTACTTTATGCTTGTGGCAGCTAGAGTAGCAACGCCCTCTCCCTAGCGGGCTCCTGTTTGCCCTACTTTATGCTTGCGGCAGCTAGAGTAGCAATGCCATCTCCCTATCCGGCCCATGTTTCCCCAACTTTACGCTTGCGGCAGCTAGTGTAGCAATGCCATTGCCCTATCAGGCCCATGTTTCCCCTACTTTACATTTGCGGCAGCTAGAATATTATCGGGCCCATGTTTCCCCCACTTTACGCTTGAGGGAGCTAGAGTAGCAATGCCCTCTCCCTATCAGGCCCATGTTTCCCTACTTTATGCTTGCATCAACTAGAGTAGCAATGACATCTCCCTATCAGGCTCATGTTTCCCCTACTTTACGCTTGCAGCAGCTAGAGTAGCAACTCCTGCTCCCAACAGGGCTCCTGTTTCCCTTACTTTATGCTTGTAGCAGCTAGAGTAGCAATGCCATCTCCCTATCGGGCTCATGTTTCCCCTACTTTATGCTTGCGGCAGCTAGAGTAGCAACGCCCTCTCCCTAGCGGGCTCCTGTTTCCCCTACTTTATGCTTGCGGCAGCTAGTGTAGCAATGCCATCTCCCTATCCGGCCCATGTTTCCCCTACTTTACGCTTGCGGCAGCTAGAGTAGCAACTCCCGCTCCCAATCGGGCCCATGTTTCATCCCCTACTTTACGCTTGCGGCAGCTAGATTAGCAACGCCCTCTCCCTATCGGGCCCATGTTTCCCCTACTTTACGCTGGCAGCACCTACAGTAGCAACGCCATCGCCCTATGGGGCCCATGTTTCCCCTACTTTTCATTTGTGGCACCCAATATCGGGCATATGTTTCCCCACTTTACGCTTGCGGCAGCTAGAGTAGCAATGCCCTCTTCCTATCAGGCCCATGTTTCCCCTACTGTACGCTTGCAGCAGCTAGAGTAGCAATGCCATCTCCCTTTCAGGCCCATGATTCCCCTACTTTATGCTTGTGGCAGCTAGAGTAGCAATGCCCTCTCCCTATCAGGACCATGTTTCTCCTACTTTATGCTTGTGGCAGCTAGAGTAGCAATGCCAACTCCCTATCAGGCCCATGTTTCCCCTACTTTACGCTTGCGGCAGCTAGTGTAGCAATGCCATTGCCCTATCAGGCCCATGTTTCCCCTACTTTACATTTGCGGCAGCTAGAATATTATCGGGCCCATGTTTCCCCCACTTTACGCTTGAGGGAGCTAGAGTAGCAATGCCCTCTCCCTATCAGGCCCATGTTTCCCTACTTTATGCTTGCATCAACTAGAGTAGCAATGACATCTCCCTATCAGGCTCATGTTTCCCCTACTTTACGCTTGCAGCAGCTAGAGTAGCAACTCCTGCTCCCAACAGGGCTCCTGTTTCCCTTACTTTATGCTTGTAGCAGCTAGAGTAGCAATGCCATCTCCCTATCGGGCTCATGTTTCCCCTACTTTATGCTTGCGGCAGCTAGAGTAGCAACGCCCTCTCCCTAGCGGGCTCCTGTTTCCCCTACTTTATGCTTGCGGCAGCTAGTGTAGCAATGCCATCTCCCTATCCGGCCCATGTTTCCCCTACTTTACGCTTGCGGCAGCTAGAGTAGCAACTCCCGCTCCCAATCGGGCCCATGTTTCATCCCCTACTTTACGCTTGCGGCAGCTAGATTAGCAACGCCCTCTCCCTATCGGGCCCATGTTTCCCCTACTTTACGCTGGCAGCACCTACAGTAGCAACGCCATCGCCCTATGGGGCCCATGTTTCCCCTACTTTTCATTTGTGGCACCCAATATCGGGCCTATGTTTCCCCACTTTACGCTTGCGGCAGCTAGAGTAGCAATGCCCTCTTCCTATCAGGCCCATGTTTCCCCTACTGTACGCTTGCAGCAGCTAGAGTAGCAATGCCATCTCCCTATCAGGCCCATGATTCCCCTACTTTATGCCTGTGGCAGCTAGAGTAGCAATGCCCTCTCCCTATCAGGACCATGTTTCCCCTACTTTATGCTTGTGGCAGCTAGAGTAGCAATGCCAACTCCCTATCAGGCCCATGTTTCCCCTACTTTACGCTTGCAGCAGCTAGAGTAGCAATGACCTCTCCCTATCCGGCCCATGTTTTCCCTACTTTACGCTTGCGGCAGCTAGTGTAGCAATGCCATCTCCCTATCGAGCCCATGTTTCCCCTACTTTACGCTTGCGGCAGCTAGACTGGCAACGCCCTCTACTTATTGGGCTCCTGTTTGCCCTACTTTATGCTTGTGGCAGCTAAAGTAGCAATGGCATCTCCTTATCGGCCTGCTGTTTCCCCAACTTTACACTTGTGGCATAGCTCCCTATCAGGCCCATGTTTCCCTTACTTTACGCTTGAGGAAGCTAGAGTAGCAACACCCTCTCTCTATCAGGATCCTGTTTTCCCTACTTTACATTTGCGGCAGCTATAGTGGCAACACCCTCTCCCCATTAGCCCCATGTTTCCCCTACTTTACACTTGTGGCAGCTAGACTATCAATGCCATCTCCCTTTCGGGCTCATGTTTTACCTACTTTACGCTTACGGCAGCTAGAGTAGCAACACCCTCTCCTTATCGGGCTCCTGTTTCCCGAACTTTACACTTGCGGCAGCTAGATTAGCAACGCTCTCTCCCTATCAGGCACATGTTTCCCCTACATTACGTTTGCGGCACCTAGACTAATATCGGGCCCATGTTTCCCCTAATTTACGCTTGCGGCAGCTAGAGTAGCAACGCCCTCTCCCTATCAGGCCCATGTTTCCCCTCCTTTACCCTTCCTGCAGTAAGAGTAGCAATGCCATCTCCCTATCGGGCCCATGTTTCCCCTACTTTACGCTTGCGGCAGCAGAGTAGCAATGCCCTCTCCCTATCGGGCCCAAGTTTCCCCTACTTTACTCGCTTGCAGCTGCTATAGTAGCAATGCCTGCGCCCTATCTGGCCCATGTTTACCCTACTTTACGTTTGCAACAGCAAGAGTAACAACGCCCTCTCTCTATGGGCCCATGTTTCTCCTACTTTACGCTTGCGGCAGCTAGATTAGCAATGCCCACTCCCTATCGGACCCATGTTTCCCCTACTTTATGCTTGCAGCAGCTAGAGTAGCAATGTCCTCTCCCTATCGGGCCCATGTTTCCCCTACTTTACGCTTGCGGCAGCTAGAGTAGCAGCGCCCTCTCCCTATCGGGCCCATGTTTCCCCTCCTTTACCCTTGCGGCAGCTAGAGTAGCAACACCATCTCCCTATCATGCCCATATTTCCCCAACTTTACATTTGCGGCAGCTAGAGTAATATCGGGCCCATTTTTCCCCTACTTTACGCTTGTGGCAGCTAGAGTAGCAAAGCCCTCTCCCAATCAGGCCCATGTTTCCCCTACTTCAGACTTGTAGCAGCTAGAGTAGCAACGACCTCTCCCAATCAGGCCCATGTATCCTCTACTTTGCGCTTGTGGCAGCTAGAGTAGCAATGCCCTCTCCCTATCGGCCCATGATTCCCCTACTTCACGCTTGCAGCAGCTAGAGTAGTAATGCCCTGTCCTTATCGGGCTCCTGTTTCCCCTACTTTACGCTTGTGGCAGCTAGAGTAGCAACCCGTAGGAATATTCTCCTGCAAGTGGAGAGATGGATTTAGCCACTTGTGGATTCAAGTGATGGCACCCCCACAGTCCTCCCCAACTAATCACCTCCGAAATGCCCTCACAGCAATCTCACCTTATATTCTTGAAAGATGAGCTCTCCATCCTGCGTGGATTTGCAGGGGCGCGTCGATTCCAGTTACTTCACTGGTTTGAAGGCTCGGGAGAGTTCCGGAGAGTATTGACTCTGAGGTTCCTGGTGAGGACCAGTAAGTATTAAGTTCATAGAGTTCAATATGTCCGATGTTCACTCTTGTTCCCCCCTTCCTTTCTTGTCTTGCAGCTGGCTCGTGAAAAGATGCTCTTGTGGCAGCTGGTGGCGCTCAGGTAAGAGTCTGTATTACCCGGCACTGTCCGGTAAATGTTGCGCGTGGAAAACGTGTTGTTTTGTCTCCCTTTACAGATGCGGCACGTGAAAATATGGAGAGTCACAAAAGGATACCTCCGGTGGTAAATCAGGTAAGTCTATGGTGGTAAGAATTATATTTGTTGGTTCCCTCGGCTCACCTTGTGGTTTTCTTTTGTCTCCTAGGTGCCGAAGTTCGGCGAAGAAATGATGGAGGCAGCCCCAACCCGAAGGATGCTGTGAAGACTGGTGAGTATGGCGCGGCGCTGCAGCTGGAGGTGCCGCGCGTGCAGAAATGATGTTCTTTACAGGTCCGGAGACGAGAGGGATCCAGAATCAGGTGTGGAATAGAAATAAGTCTGTTTTCTAACCTTGTCCCTTTCTTTCCTCTTTGTTTTAGGAGCTCCGGATTCGAGGCGGGCGTGGCAGAAGACTGGATGCAGGCTGCAGGCACGGTGAGCGTTACGCTGCTGGATGCAGAATAAAGCGAAGATTGTGTTGCTGGTCGGGCGTGGTTTAAATAGCCTCAAAGTAGTCCCAGGTAAGAAGTCCCTAGAACCACACCCGAGTAAAAAATAGTCCCTGTAGAAAAATAGTCCCTTTCAGGCTTCATGTTGGATCGGAGTCATTTACAGCATGGTCTGCCTGAGGTAAGTAATGACTATGAGCCTGAACCCAGATAGCCCCTATCAGGCTGCTGAGGTTTTACTAAATGTCTAGATGCCTGCTCCCGGGGCTGATGGGCTTTGTCTGGATGCCTGGGGGTAGGCATCATGACACTCCCTCTCAAGCCTATATTTCCCCAACTTTACATTTGCGGCAGCTAGAGTAATATCGGGCCCATGTTTCCCCTACTTTACGCTTGCAGCAGCTAGAGTAGCAAAGCCCTCTCCCAATCAGGCCCATGTTTCCCATACTTCACACTTGCAGCAGCTAGAGTAGCAATGGCATCTCCCTATCAGGCCCATGTTTCCCCTACTTTACGCTTGCGGCAGCTAGAGTAGCAATGCCCTCTCCCAATCGGGCCCGTGTTTCCCCTACTTTACGCTTGTGGCAGCTAGATTAGCAAAGCCCTCTCCCTATCGGGCCATGTATCCTCTACTTTACGCTTGCTACAGTTAGATTAGCAACGCCATTTCCCTATCATGCCCATGTTTCCCCAACTTTACATTTCTGGCAGCTAGAGTAAAATCGGGCCCATGTCTCCCCTACTTTACGCTTGCAGCAGCTAGAGTAGCAAAGCCCTCTCCCTATCGAGCCCATGATTCCCCCACTTCACGTTTGCAGCAGCTAGAGTAATAATGCCCTCTCCCTATCGGGCTCCTGTTTCCCCTACTTTATGCTTGTGGCAGCTAGAGTAGCAATGCCATCTCCCAATCAGGCACATGTTTCCCCTACTTTACACTTGCGGCAGCTAGAGTAGCAATGCCATCTCCCCATCAGCCCTATGTTTTCCCTACTTTACCTTGTGGCAGCTAGAGTAGAAATGCCATCTCCCTATCGGTCCCATGTTTCCCCTACTTTATGCTTTCAGCAACTAGAGTGGCAATGCCCTCTGCCTTTCAGGCTCCTTTTTCCCCTACTTTATGCTTGCGGCAGCTAGAGTAGCAATGCCCTCTCCCTATCGGGCTCCTGTTTCCCCTACTTTATGCTTGCGGCAGTTGGAGTAGCAATGCCATCTCCCTATACAGTCCATGTTTCCTCTACTTTACGCTTGCAACAGTTAGAGTAGCAACGCCCTCTCTCTATCAGGCTCCTGTTTCCCCTACTTTACACTTGTGGCAGCTAGAGTAGCAATGCCCTCTCCCTATCAGGCCCATGTTTCCCCTACTTTACACTTGCGGCAGCTAGAGTAATATCGGGCCCATGTTTCCCCTACTTTACGCTTGTGGCAGCTAGGGTAGCAATGCCATCTCCCTATCAGGCCCATGATTCCCCTACTTTATGCTTGTGGCAGCTAGAGTAGCAATGCCCTCTCCCTATCAGGACCATGTTTCCCCTACTTTATGCTTGTGGCAGCTAGAGTAGCAATGCCAACTCCCTATCAGGCCCATGTTTCCCCTACTTTACGCTTGCAGCAGCTAGAGTAGCAATGACCTCTCCCTATCCGGCCCATGTTTTCCCTACTTTACGCTTGCGGCAGCTAGTGTAGCAATGCCATCTCCCTATCGAGCCCATGTTTCCCCTACTTTACGCTTGCGGCAGCTAGACTGGCAACGCCCTCTACTTATTGGGCTCCTGTTTGCCCTACTTTATGCTTGTGGCAGCTAAAGTAGCAATGGCATCTCCTTATCGGGCTGCTGTTTCCCCAACTTTACACTTGTGGCATAGCTCCCTATCAGGCCCATGTTTCCCTTACTTTACGCTTGAGGAAGCTAGAGTAGCAACACCCTCTCTCTATCAGGATCCTGTTTTCCCTACTTTACATTTGCGGCAGCTAGAGTGGCAACACCCTCTCCCCATTAGCCCCATGTTTCCCCTATTTTACACTTGTGGCAGCTAGACTATCAATGCCATCTCCCTTTCGGGCTCATGTTTTACCTACTTTACGCTTATGGCAGCTAGAGTAGCAACACCCTCTCCTTATCGGGCTCCTGTTTCCCGAACTTTACACTTGCGGCAGCTAGATTAGCAACGCTCTCTCCCTATCAGGCACATGTTTCCCCTACATTACGTTTGCGGCACCTAGACTAATATCGGGCCCATGTTTCCCCTAATTTACGCTTGCGGCAGCTAGAGTAGCAACGCCCTCTCCCTATCAGGCCCATGTTTCCCCTCCTTTACCCTTCCTGCAGTAAGAGTAGCAATGCCATCTCCCTATCGGGCCCATGTTTCCCCTACTTTACGCTTGCGGCAGCAGAGTAGCAATGCCCTCTCCCTATCGGGCCCAAGTTTCCCCTACTTTACTCGCTTGCAGCTGCTATAGTAGCAATGCCTGTGCCCTATCTGGCCCATGTTTACCCTACTTTACGCTTGCAACAGCAAGAGTAACAACGCCCTCTCTCTATGGGCCCATGTTTCTCCTACTTTACGCTTGCGGCAGCTAGATTAGCAATGCCCACTCCCTATCGGGCCCATGTTTCCCCTACTTTATGCTTGCAGCAGCTAGAGTAGCAATGCCCTCTCCCTATCGGGCCCATGTTTCCCCTACTTTACGCTTGCGGCAGCTAGAGTAGCAGCGCCCTCTCCCTATCGGGCCCATGTTTCCCCTCCTTTACCCTTGCGGCAGCTAGAGTAGCAACACCATCTCCCTATCAAGCCCATATTTCCCCAACTTTACATTTGCGGCAGCTAGAGTAATATCGGGCCCATGTTTCCCCTACTTTACGCTTGTGGCAGCTAGAGTAGCAAAGCCCTCTCCCAATCAGGCCCATGTTTCCCCTACTTCAGACTTGTAGCAGCTAGAGTAGCAACGACCTCTCCCAATCAGGCCCATGTATCCTCTACTTTGCGCTTGTGGCAGCTAGAGTAGCAATGCCCTCTCCCTATCGGCCCATGATTCCCCTACTTCACGCTTGCAGCAGCTAGAGTAGTAATGCCCTGTCCTTATAGGGCTCCTGTTTCCCCTACTTTACGCTTGTGGCAGCTAGAGTAGCAACCCGTAGGAATATTCTCCTGCAAGTGGAGAGATGGATTTAGCCACTTGTGGATTCAAGTGATGGCACCCCCACAGTCCTCCCCAACTAATCACCTCCGAAATGCCCTCACAGCAATCTCACCTTATATTCTTTAAAGATGAGCTCTCCATCCTGCGTGGATTTGCAGGGGCGCGTCGATTCCAGTTACTTCACTGGTTTGAAGGCTCGGGAGAGTTCCGGAGAGTATTGACTCTGAGGTTCCTGGTGAGGACCAGTAAGTATTAAGTTCATAGAGTTCAATATGTCCGATGTTCACTCTTGTTCCCCCCTTCCTTTCTTGTCTTGCAGCTGGCTCGTGAAAAGATGCTCTTGTGGCAGCTGGTGGCGCTCAGGTAAGAGTCTGTATTACCCGGCACTGTCCGGTAAATGTTGCGCGTGGAAAACGTGTTGTTTTGTCTCCCTTTACAGATGCGGCACGTGAAAATATGGAGAGTCACAAAAGGATACCTCCGGTGGTAAATCAGGTAAGTCTATGGTGGTAAGAATTATATTTGTTGGTTCCCTCGGCTCACCTTGTGGTTTTCTTTTGTCTCCTAGGTGCCGAAGTTCGGCGAAGAAATGATGGAGGCAGCCCCAACCCGAAGGATGCTGTGAAGACTGGTGAGTATGGCGCGGCGCTGCAGCTGGAGGTGCCGCGCGTGCAGAAATGATGTTCTTTACAGGTCCGGAGACGAGAGGGATCCAGAATCAGGTGTGGAATAGAAATAAGTCCGTTTTCTAACCTTGTCCCTTTCTTTCCTCTTTGTTTTAGGAGCTCCGGATTCGAGGCGGGCGTGGCAGAAGACTGGATGCAGGCTGCAGGCACGGTGAGCGTTACGCTGCTGGATGCAGAATAACGCGAAGATTGTGTTGCTGGTCGGGCGTGGTTTAAATAGCCTCAAAGTAGTCCCAGGTAAGAAGTCCCTAGAACCACACCCGAGTAAAAAATAGTCCCTGTAGAAAAATAGTCCCTTTCAGGCTTCATGTTGGATCGGAGTCATTTACAGCATGGTCTGCCTGAGGTAAGTAATGACTATGAGCCTGAACCCAGATAGCCCCTATCAGGCTGCTGAGGTTTTACTAAATGTCTAGATGCCTGCTCCCGGGGCTGATGGGCTTTGTCTGGATGTCTGGGGGTAGGCATCATGACACTCCCTCTCAAGCCTATATTTCCCCAACTTTACATTTGCGGCAGCTAGAGTAATATCGGGCCCATGTTTCCCCTACTTTACGCTTGCGGCAGCTAGAGCAGCAAAGCCCTCTCCCAATCAGGCCCATGTTTCCCATACTTCACACTTGCAGCAGCTAGAGTAGCAATGGCATCTCCCTATCAGGCCCATGTTTCCCCTACTTTACACTTGCGGCAGCTAGAGTAGCAATGCCCTCTCCCAATCGGGCCCATGTTTCCCCTACTTTACGCTTGTGGCAGCTAGATTAGCAAAGCCCTCTCCCTATCGGGCCATGTATCCTCTACTTTACGCTTGCAACAGTTAGATTAGCAACGCCATTTCCCTATCATGCCCATGTTTCCCCAACTTTACATTTCTGGCAGCTAGAGTAAAATCGGGCCCATGTCTCCCCTACTTTACGCTTGCAGCAGCTAGAGTAGCAAAGCCCTCTCCCTATCGAGCCCATGATTCCCCCACTTCACGTTTGCAGCAGCTACAGTAATAATGCCCTCTCCCTATCGGGCTCCTGTTTCCCCTACTTTATGCTTGTGGCAGCTAGAGTAGCAATGCCATCTCCCAATCAGGCACATGTTTCCCCTACTTTACACTTGCGGCAGCTAGAGTAGCAATGCCATCTCCCCATCAGCCCTATGTTTTCCCTACTTTACGCTTGTGGCAGCTAGAGTAGAAATGCCATCTCCCTATCGGTCCCATGTTTCCCCTACTTTATGCTTTCAGCAACTAGAGTGGCAATGCCCTCTGCCTTTCAGGCTCCTTTTTCCCCTACTTTATGCTTGCGGCAGCTAGAGTAGCAATGCCCTCTCCCTATCGGGCTCCTGTTTCCCCTACTTTATGCTTGCGGCAGTTGGAGTAGCAATGCCATCTCCCTATACAGTCCATGTTTCCTCTACTTTACGCTTGCAACAGTTAGAGTAGCAACGCCCACTCTCTATCAGGCTCCTGTTTCCCCTACTTTACACTTGTGGCAGCTAGAGTAGCAATGCCCTCTCCCTATCAGGCCCATGTTTCCCCTACTTTACACTTGCGGCAGCTAGAGTAATATCGGGCCCATGTTTCCCCTACTTTACGCTTGTGGCAGCTAGGGTAGCAATGCCATCTCCCTACTGGGCCCATGTTTCCCTGACTTTACCCTTGTGGCAGCTGGAGTAGCATGGCATCTCCGAATCAGGCCCATGTTTCCCCTACTTTACGCTTTCAGCAGATAGTGTAGCAATGCCATCTCCCTATCGGGCCCATGTTTCCCCTACTTTATGCTTGCGGCAGCTAGTGCAGCAACGCCCTCTCCCTCCCCCTACTTTACACTTGTGGCAACTAGAGTAGCAATGCCCTCTCCCTATGGGTCCCATGTTTCACCTACTTTATGCTTTCGGCAACTAGAGTAGCAACGTCCTCTCTCTATGGGCCGGTGTTTCCCCTACTTTACTCGCTTGAAGCCGCTATAGTAGCAACGCCCACTCCCTATCGGGCCCATGTTTCCCCAACTTTACGCTTGCAACAGCTAGAGTAACATCGCCCTCTCACTATTGGGTCCATGTTTCCCCTACTTTACGCTTGCGGCAACTAGATCAGCAATGCCCTCTCCCTATCGGGCCCATGTTTCCCCAACTTTACACTTGCAGCAGCTAGAGTAGCTATGCCCTCTCCCTATCGGGCCCATGTTTGCAATACTTTACGCTTGTGGCAGCTAGAGTAGCAGTGCCCTCTCCCTATCGGGCCCATGTGTCCCCTACTTTACGCTTGAGGCAGCTAGAGTAACAACACCATCTCCCTATCGGTGCCCATGTTTCCCCTACTTTATGCTTACGGCAGCTAGAGTAGCAACGCCCTCTCCCAATCAGGGCCATGTTTCCCCTACTTCACACTTTCAGAAGCTAGATTAGCAATGTCCTTTCCTTATCGGGCCCATGTTTCCCCTACTTTACGCTTGCAGCAGCTATATTAGCAACACCATCTCCCTATCAAGCCCATGTTTCCCCAGCTTTACATTTGTGGCAGCTAGAGTAATATCAGGCCCATGTTTCCCCTACTTTATGCTTCCGGCAGCTAGAGTAGCAACACCCTCTTCCTATCAGGCCCATGTCTCCCCTCCTTTACGCTTGCAGCAGCTAGATTAGCAACGCCATCTCCCTATCAAGCCCATGTTTCCCCTACTTTACAATTGTGGCAGCTAGAGTAATATCGGGTCCATGTTTCCGCTACTTTACGCTTGCGGCAGCTAACGTAGCAACGCCCTCTTCCTATCAAGCCCATGTTTCCCCTACTGCACGCTTTCATCAGCTAGATTAGCAATGTCATCTCCCTATCGGGCCCATGATTCCCCTACTTCATGCTTGCATCAGCTAGAGTAGCAATGCCATCTCCCAATCAGGCTCCTGTTTCCCCTATTTTACACTTGCGGCAGCTAGAGTAGCAGTGCCATCTCCCAATCAGGCTCCTGTTTCCCCTACTTTACCCTTGCAGGAGCTAGAATAGCAATGCCATCTCCCTATCAGGCCTGTGTTTCCCTAACTTTATGCTTGCAGTAGCTGGAGTAGCAACGCCCTGTCCCAATCGGGCCCATGTTTCATCCCCTACTTTACTCTTGCGGCAGCTAGATTAGCAACACCCTCTCCCTATCGGGCCCATGTTTCCCCTACTTTACATTTGTAGCAGCTAGAGTAATATCGGGCCCATGTTTCCCCTACTTTACGCTTGTGGCAGCTAGGGTAGCAATGCCCTCTCCCTATCGGGCTCCTGTTTCCCCTACTTTATGCTTGCGGCAGCTAGAGTAGCAATGCCATCACCCTATCAGGCCCATGTTCCCCTACTTTACACTTGTGGAAACTAGAGTAGCAACGCCATCTCCCTATCAGGCTCCTATTTTCCCTACTTTGCACTTGCAGCAGCTAGAGTAGCAATGCCCTCCCCCTATCGGGCCCATGTTTCCCCTACTTTACGCTTGCGGCAGCTAGAGTAGCAATGCCCTCTCCCTATCGGGCTCCTGTTTCCCCAACATTACGCTTGCGGCAGCTAGATTAGCAATGCCCTTTCCCTATCTGGCCCATGTTTCCCCTACTTTACGCTTGCAGCAGCTAAAGTAGCAATGCCCTCTCCCAATCGGGCCAATATTTCCCCTACTTTACGGTTGCTGCAGCTAGAGTAGCAACACCATCTCCCTATCAGGCCCATGTTTCCTCTACTTTACATTTGCGACAGCTAGAGTAATATTGGGCCTATGTTTCCCCAACTTTACGCTTGTGGCAGCTAGAGAAGCAACGCCATCTCCCCATCAGGCCCATGTTTCCCCTACTTCTCACTTGAAGCAGCTAGAGTAGCAACGCCATCTCCCCATCAGGCCCATGTTTCCCCTCCTTTATGCTTGTGGCAGCTAGAGTAGCAACACCCTCTCCCTATCGGGCCCATGTTTCCACTACTTTACACTTGCAGCAGCTAGAGTAGCAATGCCATTGCCCTATCGGGCCCATGTTTCCCCTGCATGAAAACAATAGTTTACCCGTGTTCTCAGATTGGTAAACCATTGCGTAACCTCAACTTTGCAACAGTTTACATAGCTATTGTAAATATTTTGCAAACATAATGTCTACTTGCAGTTTACACAACATTTGAATGAGTGCACACTATGTTTGCAAACATTTTACAACTATGTAAACTGTATGCAAAACCTTGTGTTTACAATGGTTTGCTTGTTTGTAAACCATACCCAACCTATGGTTTGAAAGATTTACAAATGTTCTGTAAACCATTAACACAAGATTTACATAGTTTACAACAATGTTGCATACCTTTTATTTAAATGGTTCACAAAAATGTGTAAACGTTTCAAGCCATAATTTTGGTTAGGTTTAAAATAGAGTAAAGATTGTAAATGTAAGGTATTGCATGCAGTTTACATTTTTGTAAAACATTGGCAAACACGGTGCACACTCATTTAAATATTGTGCAAACTTTATTTAACACTAAGTTTGTGAAATGTTAAAGGAACTTTGTAAACAGTTGCAAAACTGAGGTTAGTCAATGGTTTACAAATCTGACAACATTGGCAAACTGCAATATTTATTGGAACACAATGTCCTTTTTTAAGGTTTTACTTAAATCAACTGTCAAAGAGTGACATTGTGCACATGCTAACAATATGCCGAAGTGTCTGGTGGCAGACCTCCCATTCCTGCACTTCGTAGTACTCATAAGCCTTAAAAAAACATAGAAGGAATTCTATTGATATGGGAACATAAGTACTGAATACAAAGGTTATGTGTTTATGGGGCTGCAACATTCTCAGGTGTTACCAGATGTAACGATTCCCAGGATCTCAACACTTCTGCCAGAGCGGAGACCTTCTCTATGCGGCTAAGGAGGTGAGGCTGCTACACAATATTCCTCTAGCAGTGGCGGTAAGTGGGACCTCACAGGGAGAGTCTCGGACTCCCGTTCCCCCTCTCTTGAAATGATTGCCCTCACTGAAACCTGTATGTCTCTCTCTGATTTTGCTACACATGCTGCCCTCAATTACCCCCTCTATAACTTCTGCAATGCTCCCCGCCTCATAGTTAAGGGAGGCGGTTGGCTCTATTTTCATATTCCAAAGTTCATATCACTGCTTCACCCCAATCCCCTATCAATCCTCCCTCATACACTACCTCTACTATCGCTGTACTTTACCTCCGGTAGGCCAATTCTTTGACCATCTCTCCCACTAATTGACTCACTCACTCCAATTCAGCATGTCATTGTCTTAGATGACTTTAACCTTTACTCTCGCTCCTTGGCCATATCCACCAACTTTATCTACCTTCTCCATCATCACTCTTTCTCTGCCATCCACTCCTTGCCCACGCATGCTAATGGGAACTCTGTCAATCCTATTCTCATCTCATCTCTAGTCTGAGCCAGCAAATTCTCTTCTGCCGCCTCTCCATCTGGCCACTCAATAGACTTTGCCTCTATCCTGACACCCTCATCCACCTCCTCCTTCCTCCAGCCAGCCTCTATGACTGTTAGTAAGTGCAAGTTTCCTGTCTCTGAACTCTCCATCTACCTCTCCGACCTACAACACGTGCTTTCCTCATTTGCTGAACTTGACACTGCCAAATGTGAATTCTACCGCTCTCTAATTTCCTCTCAATCCTAACAACCTCGACACCTCCAAAAACCTCTAAACTGTATTCTCTCGCCCCATAAATCCTCCTCCATCAATTCTACTCTCTCTGTTAATGATCTCGCTGTCTACTTTGCTTCTAAAATATCTACCATTCGAGATACCCTCAAAAATGATCTCCTATCCCCTTCCTGCACACTACACTCAGCCACCCCTATCCTCCACTCTCGCCACCATGTTCACCTTCAACCCCACTGACACCAAAGAAATGTATGCACTTCTCCATGCAACAAACTCTTCTTGTTCCCCCACTGACCCTCCCTCCCCTCAACTAATGATACTTATAGCACTCACTGTTTTCCTGTACCATACATCCCTCTTCAGTGCATCCATTGACATTGCCACTTTCTCTTCATCTAACAAATCGGCCAGTGCCATCCCCATTCTAAAACACAGCCTTGACCTAACAATCCTGTCCATTTCCATCCTGTCTCCATTTTTCCTCATTATTCCAAAATCCTGGAAAGAATTGTAGTTAACCTATTCTCCAAATTTCTGGATAAACACAACCTTCGGCACACACTGCAATCTCGCTTCAGACACCTCCACTCTACTGAAACAGCCCTTTTCAATGTAAACAACATAATTTCCTTCACTCGCCATGACAACCTATCATCTATCATTCTTCTTGACCTCTCTGCTGCCTTTGCTACTGTCGAACATTCTGACCACCGAGCCACACCGTTTATCCTTGGCACAAAAGATAATGCCCTTCATTGGATATCCTCCTACCTTGCCCCCAGACACTTCCAAGTGTCCTGGAACAACCTGGCCTCCACACCACATCCTTTTGCTGTTGAGGTTTCCCACGGGTCAGTCCTCTTCTCTTCACCCTTTATATCTCTGCTCTCGGTGCCCTCATATCCTCATCTCCTCCTACGTCAGTCCTAGGTCCTCTTCTCTTCACCCTTTATACCTCTACTCTCGGTGTCCTCATCTCCTCCTACGTCAGTCCTAGGTCCTCGTCTCTTCACCCTTTATACCTCTGCTCTCGGTGCCCTCATATCCTCATCTCCTATGTCAGTCTTAGGTCCTCTTCTCGTCACCCTTTATACATCTGTTCTTGTTGTTCTCATCTCCTCATCTCCTACGTCAGTCCTAGGTCCTCTTCTCGTCACCCTTTATACATCTGTTCTTGTTGTTCTCATCTCCTCATCTCCTACGTCAGTCCTAGGTCCTCTTCTCGTCACCCTTTATACATCTGTTCTTGTTGTTCTCATCTCCTCATCTCCTACGTCAGTCCTAGGTCCTCTTCTCGTCACCCTTTATACATCTGTTCTTGTTGTTCTCATCTCCTCATCTCCTACGTCAGTCCTAGGTCCTCTTCTCGTCACCCTTTATACATCTGTTCTTGTTGTTCTCATCTCCTCATCTCCTCCTACAGCTTCTCATATTAGTGATATCCTTTGATTATCCCTCCCTACCTGACAAACTGAGAGACAACATCTCTCACTGTCTCACCACCATACAATATTGGATGCCATCTCACTTACTCATGCTCAGCTCCACGAAAACCAAAGTTCTTTACTTCCCTACCAAATACACGACCCCCCACTCTCCTCCTCCCTTATTTTTCTCGCCTGACTACCGTCTTTACTCTCCTTCTGCTTGCAACCTTGGTGTTGTATTTGTCCCAACTTACAATTTTTCATTGTGTATCTTGATATTTACTACGGCCCGACCAGACTAAACCTCTTGAATATCTGCAAAATACACCATCTCCTTCCTTTCAACACTACCGAAAACCTAATAACTGCCGTAGTCCTCTGTAAAACTGATTACTGTGCCAGTCTTTTTTACGGCCTTTCCAACTATGCTTACTCTCCACTGGACAATTTCTAAACTTTGATGTCCGCAAACTTTGAACCTTCTTTATTTACCTCTAGCTCCTTGGCCTGCCACTAAATTGGTTTGTGAAATTTAGAGCTAAATACAAACTTCTTCTCATCATCTTCAAAATGATATATATGTCTGTGCCCCTCGATATCTAACTGCCCACCTCACCTCCTACTCTGCCCCTCACACTTTAAGATCATCCTCGCCCCTTTTCTGGACACCTCCCGAGGCCCCGGTGCTCCTTCTCATTTCTAATCCCTCTCTATTCTCGCTCCCCTTCTCAGGAATAGTTTTCCTCTCCCGCTCTGCTCAATTGCTTCTCTACCACTATTTAAATCTAACCTTAAAGCCCTTCTACTGTCAGAAGAGTCACAGTTCTAACACCTATTCACCTATCCTGCCTCTCTCCTGATGTATCTACTCAATGCCCACTGTACTTTCCCCTGTCCCCTAAACCCCATAAGGTTGCACTTTGTCCGCTTTCCCTATTCTGAATTTGATGTATTGTGAGACAGGCATGGTATTGAGAGAGACACAGGGCCTCATTACACGGAAGGCGGTAATGGTTAACGGCCACCGTTAATGGTAACGGTGACCGTTAACCATTACCGCCTTACTACGAGGTCCCTTAGCGGGTTGGTGCTTTAACGCCTGCTTTTTGCAGGCGTTAAAAACCAACCCGCTAAGGGACCTCGGAGCTAATTACGGCACCGCAAAATTGCGGTGCCGTAATTAGCGCCTTCCCCATTCCCATAGAGCCCTATGGGGCAGAAATGGGAATGGGGAAGGGCAATGGCGGAAGGGGGATTTACCGCCCCACCAACCCTGGAATGGGGCGGTAAATCCCCTTTCCGCCAAGGCGGTGCCGGTAATTTACCGGCATGGTCCAGGGTGCTAATAGCACCCTGGATCACCGCCTTCCGTGTAATGAGGCCCACAGACTCAAGGTTGTTCATTTTAAAACCTTTATTTACTAATGTTGCTGGGTTGGTGAAATGTCCGACTGGCCCTAACTCTAAAGGGATGGTTCCCTTAACTGATGCTTCCAATGGCCGTCGCTGTCTAATAGTCCAAAATAAAAGTCTGTGTCTAAACCTATGCTTGCACTCACTCTTTACAAAAATGTGATAGGACGTCTCTTAAAAAAAGAAAACAGTGATTCAACTAAAAGTGGGAAACCAAGGTTGGTTTCAGGTGGTCTTCTCACCAGGTGCATTTTGGTAAATGTCACAAAAATGAGTTCAATCAACAGGGCTGTTCGTAAGACCTTCTCCATAGGGCCCTTGCTATGATTTCAAATAGGTTCCCTTCCCCAAGCTTCAACTTATTCAAGTTCTAAACACCACAAAAGAAATGTACCACAGTTCCTTTTGAAGATTCTATGGGTTCCCTTCCCCATGCTTTACTCCTTTCAACCTTGAAAAGACAACCAATAAGTCTTCTTTTTTTTTTTTTTTTTTTATGATTTTTTTTATACGGTTTGTTCAACCTTTAAAAACACAGGACAGGAAAATCACACCCGATCAACAATATCTCCTTATCCTTTTTTTAAGTCCATTGCCCTCGCCACCCTTCTACACACAATTTCACAAGTTACATGAATCTTGGTGTCCAAGCCGTGTTCACTGCAAAGTC
This sequence comes from Ambystoma mexicanum, assembly GCF_040938575.1. Taxonomy (NCBI): domain Eukaryota; kingdom Metazoa; phylum Chordata; class Amphibia; order Caudata; family Ambystomatidae; genus Ambystoma; species Ambystoma mexicanum. Next base: position 1,358,099,326 of record NC_090933.1, on the reverse strand, counting down.
TTCACCTTGGTTGGGCCTCTCAGGGTTCCCATCACCCAAGCTCAGGCCTCTTCTAGCTTTCAACACAAAACAAAATTTATCACAGTTCAATTTTTTATCAAAATGCAGTTTGATTATTGTGATAGGCTTCTCAGGGTTCCCTTCCCCAAGCTCAGGCCCCTTCCAACTTGCAACATAAAGCCAGTTTTATTGGGATGTACCTTGCTTTCTTCAATAGACCTCTCAGGATTGGCTTCCCCAAGCTCAGGCGCCTTTCCAGCTTCAAACACAAGTTCAGGAGCTCAGTTCAAGTTGTCAGGATGAATCTTGCCTTTTCCATACAGTACAGTTCTTTACACATATCATTCACTTATGTGGTGAAGCTAGAGACTTTTGAAAACGCCAGGTTATAGGTTCCTACCCCGGTGCGACCACTCTGACCTATGACCCCTCTGTATATTTCTTTTTTCTATTTCTGACTTCTTCTGGCGCCTCCTGCACTGCTTTACTTTTTCTTTCCACTCTGTGCACAGTTGCACTGCCGCCTTCCTTTTCCTTTACTCTTCCTGTGCTGCCTTGCACCCTCTTTTCTGTTATGGGTCACTCGGTCCTTTGTGAACACTTGCACTGTGGCTTTTCGTTACTTTCACTTACCTTCTGCTCTGATCGATCTTTTGCTCGCTTTCTGCTCTGATCTGCCTTTTGCTTTACCTTCTGCTCTGTTCTGGCAACTTTGCACTTTTTGCTTTGCTCTTACTTTCAGCTGCGCTTTCAACTTTTCTATACTTTTCTTTCCTTTCAATTCTGTGCCGCTTTAAGTGTTCATGCATTTCTCCCGCTCTGCTCTCATCCAATGCACGCTCCCGGGTTTCTCTCACATTCTTCACGAAACTCACAGGGCAGTGTTGCATTGAGAGGAGGTCCCTCCAGGATATATGCGGGGTTGAGGTCAGGATCTCAGCATCTGCCCCTCAGACGCCCTTGGGGTTGGCACAGGCCCCAAGGGAACGTGCACTCTCAAGAACCTGGCCGGCAGAGTGCAGGCTGTGTTTTTCTGGCTCCCTGGAGGCACAGCTCCCTCACCATGCTGCAGCCCTTAATACACACCAGGCCGGTGTCTCTGCATGCTGTCCTCCTCCAGCCTGCAGCTCCTGCTTCTCTCTGCTCCTGGGCTCCTCCAGTCTGGACTGCATCTCCAGCTCACTCATCCATCTCTGCAAGACCACTCCTTTTATAGTGAAAAAAACAGTCAAGTGGTGTCAGGTGTGAATGCTCGTATTAAATACCTGACCCTGTCTGACTCTATAAGTGGGACAGTGGTTTCCTCTAAAGTAGGTTTCCCTTACTTTCCCCATGTTATTCTTAGGGGTAATCATTATTGCTCCTAATTTCCTCTACTTCTTCGCAGTGACACCTTCTGGTTTCTCACAGTATCCATCCATCCATACATACATACAGCTATACTCATTCACTGATCCATATGATTAGTCCATCCAATCATACTCATCCACTGATCCATCAACCCATCCATCCATGCAACCATACTCATCCATCCATCCGTCCAAACATACCCATCATCCATCCATCCACCGATCAGCCATCCATCCACCCATCCACCTGTCTAACCATTCATCCACTGTTCCATCGCTCCATCCAAACATCCCTACATCCATCTACTCATCTATCCATCAACTCATCCATCTATTCATCCATCCATGCATCCACTAATCCAACCATCCACTGATCCATTCAACCTTCCATCCATCCATGCACTGATGCATCCATCAATCTGTCCATTCCTCCATCGATTAATCCATCCCTCCATTTGTCCAACTGTCTGTCCATCCACTGATCCATCTGTCCATCCATCAATCCTCTGACCCATCAGTCCATTAATTTGTCCCTCGGTGAAGGCCTCGCTGTTCCTATGTCTCAAATAGCGGTGCCCAGCACAACCCTTCATGTGAGAAATCTATATGCAAAACTACAAGCTTTCCCAACACCCAACTCCTGGCCCTGCATTGTATTCTTAATATCTATAATCAAACCCGCACTAGGTCTGCCAACCTGTCACTTAGTGGCCAGTCTATTAAGACACACATATCCATCTAGAACGAATGTGGAAGTAAGCCACGTTTCCTGTGACATAGTCGCAATCAGATTGGCCAGACCAGCTTTCATATATATAAAATGTGAATGACCCCTAGTATTCCAGAAAATTTGTGTGAGTGGACTTGGTTAACTTTGCTTTGAGATCAATTGTTAACCTTAATATTTTGTGAGCAGGATCGCCATACCCACTGACCTGCTGTACCCCCTCAGAACATCAGGTACTCCTTTTCCTGCTTCTACCAACCGTTGGCACAACAGCAGTACCAACTTGCTACTTTTCCAATGGTTCTAAAAAATGAGCAATAAAAGGGGACCCCAGCTCAAAGGCATATCCTGTTCCTTCCTGCACCAGCGTAGTTCAAGCCTGCACAAGTCCACATCAATATCACAACCACATCAGAATCCCATCCCATCCATATTACACTTACTCCAAAACCACACCTTCATCACAATCACATCACAAGCACATCCTATCCACATTATATTCACATCAAGACCTGTGAGCACCTTTATTGCTTAAAAGGCTAGACCTGGAGACCAGCACACTGTACCTAACAGTGGCACCTGATGATTCTTTTAATTGGAGGGGTGTAAATATTCCCTAAGAATATGCCAAAGCGACTGAGCGTAGTAAGGGTGTACACACCAAGTAAAGCAGGTCTCAGGGGAGGGGCGATCCCCCCCCAGAAAGCTTTTTTAATAATGGGATAAAATGGTGCATTATGCAGTAAAAATGAATGACACAATGCGTGCCAGGATAAAAGCAATTTCATCCGGATTGCACAAATATATTTCCATTATAGCAGCACTGATATATGCCAGTATTCCTATGTAAGAACTATAAAACATACTCAAGTTTGCTTTGCGCATAACGCTAGTAATGATACTGTAAGAAAAAATGGGCGCGCTGGATCAGCCAATATATGGCAGTATCCCACCTAATAAAACAGTCCTGTTGGCTATGCCTTTAAAAATGCTATGTCACAGTGAGAAAATATGTCCAAACTGGCTACAAAATGTAGGCCAGTCTTGACACGTGATAACTTATCTTCAGGCCTGGTTGAAGAGGTATGGGGGCCTATTTCACCATGATAGTTGGGGGACCCTTTGCTTAGAGTGGAAAACAGTCTGAGGCACCCGTGGGGTGCATATATTATAATGGAGACAAAGAAATACAGCCAGGGTTTAATCATAGCTCTCAACTCACTCGCTTTTGGCAGGTGTCACCGCTAAGCTCCCTACACGTCCATAGCAATGAATGGGCTTTCTTTTGCCAAATACAAAATCGGGTGTTTTCACCCGCCCAGGGGCCCTGAAAGATTGAGAGCTATGGTTTAATAGCCACCAATTATCACGAGACAGCCAGCCAGAGAAAGGCGGAACACTAAATGTCCACAAAAAAGCTATACATCCTTCTTTGTCAGCAAGTGGCTGATGTGGAGAAACCTGTATTAAAGAGCAACAAGGTAATAAGAACACTTCTGTATTGCACGAGAGAAGTAACAGACAGAAGGGGTCCAGCAAACGCAGTTTATGGGGGAAACGCTGGAAAGCACACATTTAAAGCCCCAGAACTAAAGTAATATATGAAGGAATATATTTCTGTGTTATAAGACTGCTGACTAGCAACATGGGGGCATTTGCTGTGGCCCCACTGACCGTTACCAGAGCATACTAATCAAGGACCAAAATCTTGTATTCAACGCATTCAAGGCTCTTGAGTCTTTACCTGGGTTTTTCCATAGCTCTCAACCATTTGTGCTGCAAAAGCTGGTGAAATCATCCGATTTTGTGTTGGGCGGGTGAGACGCCCATTGGAATGAATGGGCGTGCAGGAGGCTTGGCGGTGATTCAGCCCTTTACAAGGCGGGTGACACCCGCCAAAAGCGTGTGAGTTGAGAGCTATGGTTTTTCCCATGTCCATTGGTGTGATCTTTAGAACTTTATGTTTTTCATAGTGTTACATCTTCAGGAAGACTTCGATGTTTATGTAAAGTCCAATTATTTTTGTGAATTTGGTATTTAGTGGGAGATGATTTTTGGTCAAATTAATGGGGAAAGTAGGTATGGCAAGCAATGCACAGACAGAGTATATACCGGGAGGATAGCTCAGCGGCAACATGCTCGCCTTGGAAACAAGACTATACGTATCAACACAGGTTCAATCCCCGGGTCTGCGCTTAGAAACCTATGGTTATTAAGTGTGTTATAAATATGCAAGTAGGGCATATTCCTGTAACAGCGCCTCTATGCCTCCGGGCTGCGTGAGTGCTTTAAAAATGCAAAACATATATGACACATGGCGCTTGGAGCATGCTTTCCATTTGCTAATCTTCCTTTTGCTCAAATCTGTGGCTTTCAGTTAATGAGGCTCAATACACAACTCTATGCGAGAAGTAGAAGAGCAGGCTAAACACATATTTTCAATAGATCTCCTTTCATGTGCTTATTAGAGCGGATGCAAATAGGTGCATCTTATCATTATATCCCTCACCCTTATTGATTTGAGCATTGTTCTTATCGAAGCTAATCTTTTTTGTTAGGCTATATGCATTTAAATTTAGGGCACTATTTTCTATGACAAGACTGGAGGCGAGCATTATGCTTCATCTTCCTTTATTCTACTCTTCACAGCAGTTCAACAAACACAACAAAAACTCTCGAAAAGTGTCCAACAACAAAACTTTTCTCTTAATACACTACAAAGTCCATGAGCCTCTGCAGTCCAGGCTCCTTCCGCCAGCTACAACCCACTTCCTGTGCGTGGGCTCCTCCTCTTCTTTTACTGCTCTTCAAGCAGATAAGTACCATATTTTTCCTCTCCGTGTGTCTGTGGGGATTGGCTGGAGAGAGTGGTTATTGGGACAGCTAATAGCTTTACCAGTACAGAGTTGTGCGCTAATAGGCGAGCAGAGGTTGTTTCTGCCTCTATAGGCAGTACAGAGTTGTGCGCTAATAGGTGAGCAGAGGTAGTTTCTGCCTCTATAGGCAGTGTTCGGAGAGTACGCGCGAGCGGCGCGTCAGGCACTGTAGGTGTTTGGTGTTAGGGTACGGCGACCTCGTCGCAGGGTCCTACAGGTGAGTAGCGTTCCCGAGGGGACGCAGTTGAGTAGGCTCGCGAGGCGGCGACCCCGTGTCGCATTACCGGCACGCCGGGGGTGCGGCCGGCCTCGCGAGCGTCGCAGCGAGCTCATTGCTGCTCGCGCAACGGCCCCCTCCTTCGGAGGGGAGGAACCAGCACACGCGAGCGCGGGACGCGCCGATCGCAGCAAGAGCCCACACCCGCGGGTGGGCGGAGCTACGCTCGGGAGGCCAAGCGAATAGCGCTCCCGCGAGCGAGCCCCCACCCGCGGGTGGGAGGAGCCAATCGCGAGTTCTGCCTCGCGCGGAAGCCGATCGTCGTTTCGAAGCGACAGTATTGAGGAAGAGGCTTCGAAGGGAGAGAGCTCAGCTTTATCTATAACACATTAAGCGATCCCTAGGTCGCAGCGCTTCAGAACGACAGCTGAGTGAGATCAGCTGGAGGAGAGGGGCAGTGAGAAGCCCGGTACACAGGAAAGACAGCGCATTGAAGTGAGGTGTCTCGCAGCTGGCCAGAAGGCAAAGAAGGTCGGTGCAGCCACATATAAAAAGAAAAAAAAAAAAAAAAAAAGAAGACACCTGTGGCAGGTATTTTGGGCACAGAGCACAGCAGCATAATGTCAGAGTTCGAGTGGAGCGAGGAGGAACAGAATGAGGACCTCGCTGCCAGCTTTAAGAAAGTGCTGGGTACCTCCCTAGTAGATGCAGTGGCGGAAGGGGTCAGGCCCCTGCAGAAGAGACTGGAGTCGTTGGAAGCGTGGCTATCCCAACCCAGTACAAGCACCAAGACCTGGAAAAGCACGCCCACAGAACCCTCAGAAGAGGGGAGTAAGGGGAGTAAGACAGCCCTTAAGAGAAAATTCTCTGACGACCCCCGGGGCTCTTTGGAAGGGGCAGAAGACAAGGCCCCAGAGGTGGTTGACGCGTTTGCGAAGTTGAAGGAGGCTTATATGCAGCATCAAACAGTGCCACACCTCTTGACCCCATCTCCAGGGGAAGAAAACGCTGGAGAAGACCCAAACTCGGAAGAAGAGCTGGTAGAGGATCGGACCTCGCAGGGAGACGAGGAAGTCGCGGAAGACGACTGGGCCATCCCGAGCGGGGGAAAGAAGGTACGAAAAGAGAAACATCTCCTGGAGCCCCAGGACGATATGTTCGACCCAGACAGTATCCGCAACCCAAGGTCCTCCGAATGGCAGCCATGTCCCTGGGTGACGCAATATATGGCAGCAAGATTGCGCAAGGCGCTAGATAAAGAAGTAAGACAGCGCCTTCGGGCTGAGTGTCCACGCCCGGACCTCCCAGGAAAGGTAGCTGAGGCTCCCGAACTCGACCCAAAGATGTTGACCTTTGTTTCGAAATCAGTCAAGGACCCGCGCAAGGGCATCGATAGATCCTGGAGAAGCTGCCAGGAAAAAGTTTTGGACCTGGCCGGTCCGCTGGCGAAGATTATAGACCTCGCAGAGAGGGCAAAGGATACCGGGGAGGAGGTGGACCCCGAGGCTCTCGCCGGCTGAGCCCAGCGGGCAGTCTGCGTTCTTGGGAACGCTAACTGCGCCATTGCGTCAGAGCGGCGGAGAGGTCTCCTTCTGAAGATAGACTCTAAGCTTAGCGATTTGGCTTCTTATGAAGCGGGAGAAGGAGCTCAGGGTCTCCTGTTTGGGGAGACATTTGGGAAGGGGATGGGTCGCTTTGTCGGAACGTATGCGTCCTTAGAGAAGGCCCAGGCATCGATCCGCAGGATCTTCCCGAGTAGAGTTTTTGGCGGGACCGGCCGTTTCAGGGGTCGAGCAGCCGGTCGCGGCCAAGGGGGAAGAAGATCCCAAGCATCCAGAGCCCAGTACTGGGAGAACAAGAGCCAAGACACCTTTTTCCCGTCCAGAGGGAGGTTCCCGAGAGGACGCAGATCCAGAGGATCAGGGCGAGGCCAAGGTTTTACACCCGGTGAGAGCGAAGGAGTATCCCCCCGTAGGGGGGAGGACGCGCATGTTTTTGGAAAATTGGCGCGCGCTTTCAAGCGATTCCTGGGTATTGTAGACCGTCAGAGGTTTGCTCCTAGATTTTGTAGAAAACCCAGTACAGTCCAGCAGACCCCAGAGGCAGAAGCTGGCGCAAGCAGAGCAAGCATGCTTAGACAGCGAGTTAGCGCAATTAGTGCGCAAGCGAGCGATAGAGAAGTGCGAGTCAGCTCCAAGGTTTGTGAGCAACATGTTCCTGGTCCGCAGGAAGGAGAAAGTGCGACCAGTTATAAATCTCAAAGAGCTCAATGGATGGATTGTATACCGACATTTCAAGATGGAAGGTATCCATCAGCTAAGGGACTCTCTGAGAGAGGAAGACTGGTTGACGCGTCTCGACTTGAAGGACGCATACCTGACAATCCCAGTTCTCAAGGAGTACAGATCATTCCTAGCTTTTCACTGGCAGGGGCAGTTCTGGCAATTCAAGACGATGCCATTCGGTCTTGCATCAGCTCCTTGGGCTTTCACGAAGCTGATGAAGCCGGAAGCGGCGGCAATCAGAGAGAAGGGAGTGAGGATGATCATTTATCTGGACGATCTCTTACTCTTAGCAGAGGATCGGGAGGTGCTGGTTTATCAGACACGGTGGGTGCAGGACCTTCTGGGCTCACTAGGGTTTCTGGTGAATACAGAGGAGTCCGACACCACGCCAGCACAAAGGTTAGATTTCCTGGGGTTTGTGCTAGATACCAGGAAAGCGACGCTAGTACTCCCGCCTCGAAAGATAAAAGATATCAAGAGGGAGATCAGGGCATGCCTGGAGAAGAAGCAGGTATCACTCAGGACTTTGGCGCGGATAGTGGGGTTGCTGGCAGCTTCTATCCAGGCCATATTTCCGGGCCCGTTGCACTACAGAGCGCTGCAGAGGTTGAAGATCAGACACCTCAGACAGGGGTTGAGGTATCATCAGTCGGTACCCCTAGATTCGGAATCCATTACGGAACTAGAATGGTGGTTGAGGAATATGGACGTCTGGAATGGGCGAGCCATATTCGGAGACAGTCCGGATCTGATCATAGAATCAGATGCCAGCCGGAAGGGCTGGGGAGCCAGATGTGGGTCTTTACAGACCGGAGGCAAGTGGAGCGAAGAGGAACTTCGCCTTCATATAAATTGTCTGGAGCTCCTAGCGGCTTCGTTTGCGATCAAGGCATTCACGAGAGACAGAGTAAAATCTTGTGTCCTGCTGAAGATGGACAACATATCGGCCGTACGATATATCAACCACCTAGGGGGGACAAGGTCCAAGATGTTAGCGGAGCTAGCAAAGGATTTGTGGCACTTCTGCCTAGAATCGAAGACGTCAGTGACAGCAGAATATCTACCAGGCGCCCTGAATTTGGTGGCATATCTGGAACTCGCGGTATCTGACGGACTCCAGCGACTGGAGGCTAGATCCAGTAGTCTTTCGAGAGTTGAACGCGAGATGGGGCCCGGTGCACATAGACCTATTTGCCTCCCAGCTCAACGCTCAGACAAGGAATTACTTCAGCTGGAGGTTAGACCCAGGAGCACAAGGAACAGATGCCTTCCTGCAGGAGTGGTCCGCAGGCACACACTACGCTTTCCCTCCCTTTGTAATGCTGAACAGAGTTCTAGCGAAATGTCGGAGGGAGAAGGCGGAGCTCGTGATAGTTGTGCCCGGGTGGAAGTCCCAGGTATGGTTCCCGACGCTCATGGAGTTAGTGTCGGACATACCCAGGGTACTACCAGAAGGAGAGCGACTCCTCACGGACCCAGTTGGGTCATCTCATCCTCTGAGAGTGAGAGGGACACTCCCGTTAGTCGCGTGCAGAATATCAGGAGACGCTGGGCGCTGCCAGGAATTTCGAAGCAAGCTGCGGAGCTTATCGCTGAATCCTGGGCGCCATCCACTAGGAGGAGCTATGACGCAGCTTGGGCTAGGTTGTCCAGCTGGTGTAAGAACAGAGGTGTTCATCCCATTTCAGCGCCTGTAGTGGAAATTTTGAACTTCTTAGCGCATTTGTTGCAGGACGGAAGAGCCTTCCGTACTATAGGAGTATACAGATCGGCCATTTCAGCAGGCCATCTGCCGATTGAAGGAGCGCCGGCAGGAGAACACCCTGCAGTAGTAAGGCTCATTAGAGGAGCAAAGTTTAAAGTGCCAAGGGAGCCCAGATATAGCTCAATGTGGGACGTAGCGGTAGTGCTACGATTACTAACGGATTGGCCATCAGATAGATATCTCTCACTCAAGCAGCTATCAGGCAAGCTAGCTATGCTATTGTGCTTGGTATCCTGCAAACGAGTGTCGGACGTGAGAGCGTTGGAGGCGTCCAGGAGGTCGTTCGGCCCGGAGGGAGTGACTTTCTCGATAGTGCAGAGAACTAAGACAGGGACCACCTCGGTACATTATCCCTATTTTCCGAGTAATGTGAAATGGTGCATTGCACGTTGCATTAAGGAATACGAGAGCAGGACGGCAGAATATAGAGCAGTAGGTACCGCGCAGCTGCTAATAGCTCGTAGGAAGCCTTTTCACGCAGTAACTACTGCAACTATCGCGAGATGGGTCAAAGAGATTATGCAGGCTGCAGGTGTGAATGTGAGCATGTATGGAGCTCATTCTGTGAGAGGGGCAATGGCCTCGAGAGCTATAAGGGCCGGTGTATCTTTAAGGGAAATAATGCTAGCAGCAGACTGGTCGTGTGAACGCACGTTTAAAGAGTTTTATTTTAAACCAACAGAGAATGTAGCAGTTACAGTGTTGGGGAGCTTTGAACAAGCATAATGCTCGCCTCCAATCTTGTCATAGAATGTAGATTACCCCTGCTAGCTGCGCAGGGAGTATTAATTCTATTAAAGACTAGGAGGCGAGCATTAAATTCCCACCCGAGTATTGTACTGTCGATTTACATTTGTATTGCTCTTATGATAGTAAATACAACACGTAGACACCACCCTAAAGACTTTCTATTTGTTTTATTATTAGGGGAAGACCAGAAGAGTAACTGAAGACAAAGGAATCTACAAGGCCGATTTTTCGGCGGTTGAGTTATCAAGTTAATGAAGGCTTCGCATCGTTAGCGAGGAACAGTTATGGAAGTTATATGGACATTCAGAGCAAGTAAAAGCAGAGGAGGTGCCCACGCACAGGAAGTGGGTTGTAGCTGGCGGAAGGAGCCTGGACTGCAGAGGCCAATAGACTTTGTAGTGTATTAAGAGAAAAGTTTTGTTGTTGGACACTTTTCGAGAGTTTTTGTTGTGTTTGTTGAACTGCTGTGAAGAGTAGAATAAAGGAAGATGAAGCATAATGCTCGCCTCCTACTCTTTAATAGAATTAATACTCCCTGCGCAGCTAGCAGGGGTAATCTACATTCTTATCATTAAAGCCCCACTGGGCATTGTATTGATTTTTCATTTATGCCGAAAAACAGACTTTGCAGTCTATCAAAAAGATATAGGGAACGTGCCCATTAGTGTTCCTTTAATTATTAGCACACTTTGCTTTAATCTGCACTAATGCCTCGGATCAAGTAACCCGCTCCAAAGTGCGTAATCAGCACGTTCTTTACGATGGAGGAGTCACGTGACGGGGATGCGATCACCTGACTAAGTGCGTAATGTTGAATTCACAGGGAAGCGCTCAGGCGTGCACACTTCCTGTTTAAGGACGGCAGCCCGCGCATGCGTGGAACCCTGCACTCATTTCAGGTGGAGCTGCTTAGAGGAATGCGCAACTATAACTATCGCTTGAATAGTTTGACCCAACAATAGCACACATGCCAACATTCAGTTGCACCGGGAAGGGAGGTTTCCACATGGAAATCGGGAGATGCATATTTCCCCATAGGAATGCATTGGGGCTACTGTTATTTTAGGCGGGAGACTGTGAAAAATAGCAATTGGGGAGGGTTGGCATGTATGCAATAGGTATATAATGAGATGTTTCTGCTTTTTTCCATTCACAATAAATGAAGGTTCTCACATGGTGTGGACTCCTGTCACTTGTCATTAGACTCCATTAACAGTAGTAATGGATGAACAATCTCGGATCGCAAGTAATACAATCTAATGGTCCTCCATGCTTTTGGTTAAGCTTCCTAGTCTCCATTACATGTGGGCCCTTGCCAGAGGCTAAGAATGGTTAGTAATTTCTCGTTTTAATCCTATACAGGATTAATCGGGTGTGTAGTAGCGCATTGATGGAATCAAGAAATTCAAAGTTTAACCATACTATAATGACATTTGACTTGATTGGGTTGTGACCAAGAGACGCTTTGTCAAAATGGTGTAGGTTGAAATGCCTTGGTAACATTTTCACGTGTTTTTTTGGGGTTCACTGGAGTATGAACAAGGAATTCGTCGGCAGGCAGACATATCACAGATTATGCAATAAAATATTCACTGTTATCAGTCTCTACTGGACTCATTACAACCTTTTATGTGACGGCGCATGTTTGTTGAGGGTGACTGGCGCCCACCACGCGCTTCGCGTAAGCCCCAGCCCCAAGAACTCAGACCAACACGTCCGTCTTGGTTCGGGCTTCCCGGTCGCTCTAACGCGGCCGGGACCGCCCCGTTTATACTGCACACGACGGCGTGCAATGTCACGCCGCCGCGTGTGCGCCCGTCATCGGGCACCTCCACACTCCTCCTTTTTCGGGGAGAACCAACAACTATCATTGAACTATTCACTGCAAACTATACAACACTGCAATTGAAACAAGTCATGAGAACAATGGGACAACGAAAACAAATCACACAACCCCTGTTCCCTGAACACTCCTTTATTGGCATCCACCCGGGTCCCCTTAGCTAGACTTTCTCACCCTCTGGATCTTCAGCCAATTGTTCCAGCACGTAATCGTTGAGGCGAGCTGGTTTCCCTCGCCCAGTCCTCTAGGGGTACCTCCGGCTCGCCTCCGGCACGGGTGATCTGTCCGCCGGCGGACCCCGAACTGGGGACTCCGGCATGCAGGGTGGGTCTCCCTCGTTCTCCAGGACTCCTCCCAGGTCCGGGTCAGGAGGTGGGTCAGTTCTTGTCATGATGCCTACCTCCAAGGAGCCAGGCCCAGCCCAGCAACCCCAGAGGCAGACATCATTTTCCCCAAGGACGTCGCAGCGGGCCCAAGTTGGGGCCTTTTGGACGCAGTCCTGGCGCCATTGGCGCCAGGCTCATTCTGGACCCCAGTCCTGTCGGCTTAGGCGCCAGGCTCATAAAGCAAGACATGTGTGTAAGTGTTTTAATGTGCACTTACCTGAAGCAGACCGTGCTGCTACATCCAGGCCCTCTTGAGGACTGAATGGGACTACTTTATCTTTTGGACTACTTTATCACTCGGGTGTGGTCTGAGGAAGAATACATACCTGAGTGGAAGGATACATACCTGGAACTACTTTACAGGCTATTTAAACCACACCCGAAGAGCAGCACATGCTTCGCGTTGTTCTGCATCTAGCAGCTGGACGCTCACCGTGTTTGCTCCTGCATTCGGACTTCTGCCACGCCTGCCAGCATCCTGATCACCTACAAAGGAAGAGAAAGAGAGAATAGGAGAAGGAAAAGACTTTACCTGCAAGAGCCGCATTCCGGAGTCAGCTCGCCGACGATCCTGCAAAGGAAGACACTTAATTTAAAAGCACATCGCATCGACCGCCGCAGCGCCGCACTCCACTCACCTTCACAGGGCGCCTCCATGTTCAGCAGCGATCACCCGGATTCACAGCCACGCTTCCACGCCTAGGGAGAAAAAGACAAGAGCAAAGGTGAGAGAGAAGGGAATGAGGAAACCTAAACCTCCATGTTAAGACTTACCTGTTGGGTCATTCCCTCTTCATTTCGGGTCCGCGCCGCATCCAGGCGTTTCCGGACCCCGGCCCCTATGGGGAAAAAGACATTAGCGTCAATGAGCGAATGAAAAGACATTACCCAAAAACGCTCATCAAGACTTACCTGATTTCTACAGGGATTGCACCTCGCATCTCGGGTTGGTGCCTTTTCCCCGGCATTCCGTACCTCGGCCCCTATGGGGAAAAAGACATTGACATTAGCATATTGATGCAAGGACAAAAGGGGAACCTTTCAAGGAACTTACCTGGAAGCCAAGCAACTTTGGTTCTCATAAAACCAAGAATCCAGTGAAGTAACTGGATACCAACGCGCCCCCGCATCAGAAGCAGGAAGGAGAGCTCGCCCTTCAAGACCCTAAGGTGAGACGCCACGGGAAGCATAGAAGGGTTTCGAGGAGGGTGAGAGGGGAAAGGGGGAGGCTGGTAGCATTCCCCGCAGACAGTTAATCCCTTATTCTCGCCTACAGAAGGATACTTTTGCAAGCCGGACAAGCAGGAGTTGGGAGTCCGGTCCAGACCATCTTCTGAGCCCCGCGCAACACCTTAGAAGAGGTCACAGCAGCACGATCATGGCCAGCGCCTCCGTGGGAGTCAGGTGAGCGTAACAGAACGCGAAGCCTACCCACAATTTCCCACCCGGGCGCTATGGAGACTTCTGAGACAGACCAGCTGGCCCAGCTGTTGGGGGAATTAATGGCAGAGGTACATTCAGCTCGCCAAGAGACTAATGCCCTCAAAAGAGAACTCATTCTCTCCAAGGAACAAACTGATGACCTGGCCAAACGATTGCTACAGAGTCAGGCTGGACAAATTCCTTTACCTAGTCCCGGGGGAATTTCCACTTCGTTGGGTTTGAGTAACCCTGTTCAAATCAATCTGCCGGGATCCATGCCTTTAGCACCGCCTGAACGTTTTGCGGGGGACCCAAAGAAATATGCCATTTTTATGAACCAATGTCGCTTACATTTTATATGCAGACCAGGAGCCTTCCCTGATGATAGGACCAAAGTGGCCTTCGTGTTATCGTACCTAAGTGGCTGTGCTGCCGATTGGTCTGTTCCCTTGGTGAACCAGAACAATCCAATTCTCTAGGATTTTCAGGGCTTTCAGGCCAGCATGGAAAGGTTGTTCGCTCGACACTCGCAGGGACAGGCCCTTGACAACGAACTGCTATCTCTACGACAAGGTAGTCAAGATCTTTTGTCTTAGATAGCCTCCTTTAACAGACTGGTGGTGGAAACCGGATGGCCTGAAAATAAAAGGATCACTTTATTTCACCGGGGTCTGCGCGGAGAGCTAAAAGACATTCTGGCCCAAGTAGTGAATCCACCCCAGGGCTGCGCAGAATATATTGACTTTGTGGTACAACTGGATCACAGACTTCAGAATAGGAAAGCAGATCGGTCCAAGTTTGAAACCCGAGTACCGATCAGAACCCTCGATAACCCCAGGAATACCAAAGCTTCGGAACCTATGCAAATAGGGGGAGTTAAGGGGCCATTAACTCAGAAGGAATGCGAGAGAAGGCGACAAAAGCAACTATGCCTCTATTGCGGGGCTTCCGGTCACTTTCTTCGTGATTGTCCGGTACAACCACCTAGGAAGGTGGTTGGTGCCTCTGACAACAACTTAATGGAACCTGTTTCGGGAAACGACCTGGCTCGACAAGCGTAGAGGTCCGCTTGCCGAGCTTGAAAACGAACTCTCTGACCTCGCATTTTGTCTTGCCAATGGTGCTCGTGGATCCAAAAAAGCCCCAACGGTTGCATGCCATCAAAGCATACGTCGACAGCGGAGCTATCGGAAACTACGTGGACCGCGAATTGGCCTCCAGGATGAACCTTCCTCTGCATCCAAAAATAAACCAGGATATCATTACTACGGTTGATGGTACCGAAATAGCCTCTGGGCCGGTAACGCATTCCACCACAGAAGTGACACTTGTGAGTCAGGATGGACATCGGGAAGATATAGGGCCTCATTAGGACCCTGGCGGAGAGGGTATTACGCCAGCGTAGTGCATGGCGTACCTCTCCGCCATACTACGAGTTCCCGTAGCGCCATGGAGGTTTTCTCCGCCTGGTTTTACCAGCCGGAGAAAACCATGGCGCTACGGGACCTCGTTGTTAATTACGCCACCGTATTTTACGGTGGCGTAATTAACTCCTTCCCCACTCCCATTATACCCTATGGGGCAAAAATGGGAATGGGGAAGGGCAGAATGGGGATTGGGGATTTACCGCTCCGCCGAGGTCGGAATGGGGCGGTAAATCCGCCAACCCCCATGGCGCTATCGGCGGCTTTCCGCCATGCTTCGCGGTGCATTTAGCACCGCGAAATCCGCCTGGGTCGTAATGAGGCCCATAGTGTTTGATATAATCAAGGCTCCACAATTTCAAGTAATCCTCGGAATTCCTTGGTTAGAAACACACAATCCTCGAATAGAGTGGCGAGCAAAGAGAATAACTTTTCCAGATTGTGGTCCCACTTGTTATCCTAGAAATCCAGCTATTGGTTTAGCCACAGTAACCTCTGCCACTGTTCAACTACCGGCAGAATACCTTGAATACCAGGACGTTTTTCAGAAAGAACAGGCTAACACTCTACCCCCTCATCGTTCTTACGATTGCCAGAGCGATCTAGTTCCCAATGCTCAACCGCCGTGTAGTAGGATTTACGCTCTCACTGAACCTGAAAACCAGCATTTGCGTCAGTATTTGGATCAGTACCTTGCCAATGGCTTTATTCGCCCATCAAAGTCCCCAGTCTCTTCCGCTTTGTTCTTCGTGCCTAATAAAGAAGGAGACCTTAGAACTTGTATTGACTACCGCGCTTTAAATGAGATAACGATAAAGAATCGTTATCCCCTGCCTCTGATCCCTGAACTTCTTGATCAAGTAAAAGATGCTCGTATATACACCAAGTTAGATCTCCGGGGAGCTTATCACCTAGTGCAAATAAAAGAAGGTGACGAGTGGAAGACAGCTTTCCGCACCAAATACGGGCTCTTCGAATATCAGGTTATGCCCTTCGGTTTGTGCAACGCGCCTGCAGCTTTTCAATTCTTCATGAACGATGTTCTGCGAGAACTTATCGATGTTTGTGTCATCGTATACATCGACGACATCCTGGTGTACTCATCTTCTGAGTCAGATCATCGAAAACATGTTCGAGCAGTTCTAGAGAAATTGCGCCAGCACAAACTATTTGCCAAGCTGGAAAAGTGTGTCTTTCATACCACTGAGGTTGAATTCCTCGGATTTGTTCTGACTCCTAAAGGAATTCGAATGGATTCACGAAAGGTGGACGCCATCCTCAAATGGCCATCCCCCGGTTCAGTGAAAGGGGTTCAGAGTATTCTCGGCTTTGCCAACTTCTATCGAAGATTCATCCCGGAGTTTTCACGAATAGTCCAACCCATTACTGCTCTTTTACGTAAGAATAAACATTTTGAATGGACTCCAGAGGCCGAACAAGCCTTTCAAGACCTAAAGACCAAATTCACTTCCGCACCTGTGTTGAAGCACCCGCGTCCTGATCTCCCGTATATTGTTGAAACTGACGCATCCAGTTTAGCCATGGGAGCTGTCCTGTCGCAAAGGGATCCGAAAACTAACCAGCTACACCCTGTAGCCTTTTGGTCCAGGAAATTCTCAGCTCCTGAAATTAATTACGCAATTACCGACAAAGAGTTACTGGCCATTAAATCTGCTTTTAAGGCTTGGCGTCATTACCTCCTCGGTGCAAGACACACCATCACTGTAATTACGGATCACAGAAATTTGCAGTATTTAAAGACGGCCAAAGCCGAATCTTCACGACAACTCCGATGGGCTTTATTCTTTGCAGAATTTGATTTTATAATTACCTATCGCCCTGGCTGCAAGAATGGCAAAGCGGACGCCTTATCCCGGATTGGCATGGAAGAACCCAATTCGTGTTTAGAACCTGTGCCGATAATACCTGAACAAAGAATCTTAGGTTTGACTTCATTGCAAACCATCGAGGACGTTGAAACTCGAGTCAAACTACTTTTTGACCCTTCAGCCTTACTGGAATGGACCCAAAAGGGTCCCCACTTCACCGTTAAGGATAACTTACCGTACTTCCAAGAGCGGTTATTTCTGCCAAGTAAGGAATTGCAAGAACTAGTTATTGCTCATTATCATGAATCGTTAATGGAAGGACACCCTGGTATCGCTAAAACAGAAGAAAAGATCAAACGCCAATTCTGGTGGCCTTCTTGGAGAAAAGACATAAAGTCTTTTGTGATGTCTTGCGGAGTTTGCGCCCAAAATAAAGGTCAAAGGAACAGGCCAGCCGGCCTACTTCAACCCTTGGAGATTCCACCGGCACCTTGGCACACCTTGTCTATGGACTTCATTACGGACCTGCCTCCGTGTGGTGGTTACAACACTATCCTAGTAATCGTGGATCTGTTCTCCAAAATGGCCCACTTTATCCCTCTAAAAGGATTGCCTTCAGCTTCCATCCTGGCCAAGGAATTCCTGGAGAATATAGTTCGAATACATGGTTTCCCTTCCGTACTAGTCTCAGATCGTGGAAGTCAATTCATTTCCCATTTTTGGAGGAAGTGTTGCCAACTAGCACAAATAGATGTGCGATTATCCACCAGCCACCACCCCCAGACCGACGGACAAACCGAGAGGACAAATCAGACTCTCGAGCAATATCTTCGGTGCATGTTGCACCAATCCGAGTACAATTGGAAAGACATTCTTTGGATCGCAGAATATGCATACAACAATTCTATGCATTCCGGAACCGGTCAAACTCCTTTTTATACTTTCTATGGTCACCATCCTCGAACCTCTGACCTAGATCCACCTCTGACCCTGGAAATGCCCGCAGTAAATCATCTGCATTCCACAATAACCCGAGCCTTCAAAGAAGCTACAACTCATTTACAGCAAGCCAAGAAAAAGTACAAAGAAAACGCTGATTTGCACCGAAGTAAAACACCTCCTTACCAAGTAGGAGACCAGGTTTGGCTAGCAACTATACATTTATCTCTCAAGGGCCCACGGACTTTCAATCCCAGATTCATTGGGCCTTACCCCATCAAAGCCATAATCAACCCAGTGGCCTTTAAACTGGATTTGCCTTCCAACATGCGTATTCATCCCGTTTTTCACGCATCACTTTTGAAACCGGTACAACCAGGAACCCGACTGTCCAAGCCTCCAGATCCTATTCAAATTGATGGGGAATTAGAATTCGAAGTGAAAGACATTTTAGACTCCAAAATGTTAAAGTCAAAACTCTTCTATCTTGTTGACTGGAAGGGTTATGGACCTCATGAGAGATCGTGGGAGCCTAGTAACCATATTCACGCACCTCGATTAATACGAAGGTTCCACCGTAGATTCCCGAACAAGCCAAAACCCCCGGAGGAAACAACCTTGGGAGGGGCCTTGTGGGGGGTACTGTCATGATGCCTACCTCCAAGGAGCCAGGCCCAGCCCAGCAACCCCAGAGGCAGACATCATTTTCCCCAAGGACGTCGCAGCGGGCCCAAGTCGGGGCCTTTTGGACGCAGTCCTGGCGCCTTTGGCGCAAGGCTCATTCTGGACCCCAGTCCTGGCGCCTTAGGCGCCAGGCTCATAAAGCAAGACATGTGTGTAAGTGTTTTAATGTGCACTTACCTGAAGCAGACCGTGCTGCTACATCCAGGCCCTCTTGAGGACTGAATGGGACTACTTTATCTTTTGGACTACTTTATCACTCGGGTGTGGTCTGAGGAAGAATACATACCTGAGTGGAAGGATACATACCTGGAACTACTTTACAGGCTATTTAAACCACACCCGAAGAGCAGCACATGCTTCGCGTTGTTCTGCATCTAGCAGCTGGACGCTCACCGTGTTTGCTCCTGCATTCGGACTTCTGCCACGCCTGCCAGCATCCTGATCACCTACAAAGGAAGAGAAAGAGAGAATAGGAGAAGGAAAAGACTTTACCTGCAAGAGCCGCATTCCGGAGTCAGCTCGCCGACGATCCTGCAAAGGAAGACACTTAATTTAAAAGCACATCGCATCGACCGCCGCAGCGCCGCACTCCACTCACCTTCACAGGGCGCCTCCATGTTCAGCAGCGATCACCCGGATTCACAGCCACGCTTCCACGCCTAGGGAGAAAAAGACAAGAGCAAAGGTGAGAGAGAAGGGAATGAGGAAACCTAAACCTCCATGTTAAGACTTACCTGTTGGGTCATTCCCTCTTCATTTCGGGTCCGCGCCGCATCCAGGCGTTTCCGGACCCCGGCCCCTATGGGGAAAAAGACATTAGCGTCAATGAGCGAATGAAAAGACATTACCCAAAAAAGCTCATCAAGACTTACCTGATTTCTACAGGGATTGCACCTCGCATCTCGGGTCGGTGCCTTTTCCCCGGCATTCCGTACCTCGGCCCCTATGGGGAAAAAGACATTGACATTAGCATATTGATGCAAGGACAAAAGGGGAACCTTTCAAGGAACTTACCTGGAAGCCAAGCAACTTTGGTTCTCATAAAACCAAGAATCCAGTGAAGTAACTGGATACCAACGCGCCCCTGCATCAGAAGCAGGAAGGAGAGCTCGCCCTTCAAGACCCTAAGGTGAGACGCCACGGGAAGCACAGAAGGGTTTCGAGGAGGGTGAGAGGGGAAAGGGGGAGGCTAGTAGCATTCCCCGCAGACAGTTAATCCCTTATTCTCACCTACAGAAGGATACTCTTGCAAGCCGGACAAGCAGGAGTTGGGAGTCCGGTCCAGTCCATCTTCTGAGCCCCGCGCAACACCTTAGAAGAGGTCACAGCAGCACGATCCTGGCCAGCGCCTCCGTGGGAGTCAGGTGAGCGTAACAGTTCTACGGTCTCTGATCTTTTTGAACAAGCTCACGTTGCGCGTCACTTCCGACCGTCCATCCGACGCAGTCACCATGGAGCCCCGGACGGCCACGACATCCAGTGGCTCAGGCTCGTACGGCAAAGAGAGTTTTCCATGCGGGTGTCGATTGCGAATGAGAACCTCATCGCCCGGCTCCAGCTGTTGTGGGCGAAACCCCCTCTGCACGTTTTCTTGCTCAGTTCTTGCTTGCCGGTCAATCTCGACTCTCGCTCTCCGACCTCCGGCAATAGCCCTCGCGGACACCTTCTGAACATTGTGTGGGGGAATCCGTGAGCCGTGAACAACTTCTCCACCGCCACTACCACGTGTTCAAACGCCACGGACTCCACAAACTCCACCTCGGGCTACCGGGAGTACTCGTCCACCAGGACCAGGAAGTGGGTGCCCATGGTTGTGGACCCAAAATCGGCATGAACCACCTCCCACGGATGGGTCCCACTCGGCATCGCCTCGATGACCGGCTCCCGCTGTAAGGGCGAGGCTGCCTGACACCAGACACAAGCCGCCACAAATTCGTCCACCTTGCGTTCCAGCTCGGGGAACCACACCTTCATCCGGAGGCGGGCCTTGGTCTTGGCGGCCCCTTGGTGGCCCCGGTGTGCCAGCGCGATCACCTCAACCACCTTTAACTGGGGAACTACAATCCGATCACCCTGAAGTAGCAGGCCCGACGCCGAGAAGGACAGTTCCTCACAAACCTTCCATAGTTGTTCTAGACCAGTCCGGGCCTCCTAAGTGCGTCCCGCCAGGGCCTCGAGCGCTGACTTCCAGGAGCCTTGCTGCATGGACTGCCTCAATACTTTGAAGCACTCATCCTGTGCCGCCGCAGCCTCTAGCTCCTGGAGAGGCATGGCATTCGGCGTGGCTGCCTCTACCACGACTTGGACATGCTCCTCAGCTTCTTGCTCACAGATGTCACGATCTCCTTTTCCAGGCACTCCGGGGTGTCTGGATAGGTAGTCAGCTGCGTTGTTTACCCCTGGCCGGTAAACCAGGGTCACCCCGTACTCCAAAAGAGCCAGCATCCACCTCTCAATGCGTGCCGGCGGTTTGGATGACGACCCAGCTAGGATGGGCAACAGAGGTTTATGGTTGGTAACCACCGTCACCGGGCGTCCGAGTACATAGAGCCGGAAATGGCGACATCCCCACAGCACCGCCAGAGCCTCGCGCTCAATCTGCGAGTATCGTTGTTCAGCGTCTGACAGCGCTTTGCTGGCATATGCGACTGGCCGGACGCCGCCATCACGGTCAATCTGTGTCAACACCGCACCCAGGCCGAATGGGCTAGCATCAACGATGATCTCCGATGAAAGGGCGGGATCAAAGAATGACATTGTGTCCTCGGCCGTGAGGGCGCCCCTAATGTCATCAAAAGCCGCCTGTTCCAGCGGACCCCAATTCCAGACGGTGTCCTTTCTTGTCAGGGCCCGGAGGGGCTCAGACCTGGATGCCAGGTTCTTGATGAACCGGCCACAGTACATGACCATGCCCAAAAAGCTTTGCACCTCCGACACAGATTCCGGTGGTTGGGCCTTCTGTATGTCCAGTACCTTTTTTGGGTCAGGAGACACCTCCCCCTCCCTGAACACAAACCCGAAGAACTCCAGGGAGGGGCGCAGAAATTCGCATTTCTCCTTATGTAATGTGAGTCCCAGCGACTGCAGCCTCTCGAATGTTTTCGCCAGACGCCTCAGGTGGTCCACCTCCGTCCTTGCGAAGACCAGAATGTCGTCGCTTATGTTTAGGACGCCCTCGAGGTCGGCTAGGGCACACCGAATGATGTTCTGGAATACTTCCGCGGCCGAGGACACCCCAAAACTCAACCTCTTGTAGCGATATAGTCCCCGGTGCGTGGTGAAGGTGGTAATGTACCTTGAGTCGGGGTGGAGGATGACCTGATGATATCCGGCGCTGAGGTCAAGCTTCGAGAAGAACCGAGCACCCTGCACCTCCGCAATGATGTCGTCCAGCGTCGGTGTGAGGTGCCTCTCTCTCTTGATGGCCTTGTTGGGGATTCTCATGTCTACGCAGATCCTGACTGCTCCCGGTTGTTTGAGTTTCCTTGCCACCACCATGGGGGACACCCAGGGAGTCGGTCCCTCCACCTTCTCGATAATGTCTAGATCGACGAGGCTGTCCAGTTCTTTGTCTACCTGCTCACGGAGGTGGAAAGGTACCCTCCGATGTTTGAGGGCCACCGGCTGTACCGACTCATCAATGTGCATCCGCACCGGCTCCCCGGCCATCTGCCCAATCCCCTTGAATAGGGCATGATGCTTCTCCAGCAAGTCATTAATGTCCTCCAGGTAGACGGAGTACGCAAAGCTTACGATGCCGAGAGCCTCCGCCGCTGCACAACTCAACAAAGTGTTCTTACTCACTGGGGTCACGTAGAAGCGGGCTGTGATGTGGGAGCCATCGTGTTCCACTTTTGCCACAAAGGCCCCGTCCAGAGGGATGGGCTCCACACCACCGAACGCAAAGATGCGGGCCTTTGGCGTGACCAGCCTGGGCGGCTGATCCATGGCGTTGTAATGTTCTAGGGCCATGACGTTCACCGATGCCCCTGTGTCCACGAGTACAGGGACCGGAGACTGGTTCACTTTGACCACGCACCTTGGTTGACGTCGATTCCTGCCTCTTAGAAGCTCCACACTTGAGACAAAGAATATGTTCTCTTCATCTTCTTCTTCTGCTTCTTCCACCTGAGCCTCCTCCTCGCCCTGGTCCACCTGGGCGACATTGGACGGCCGACCTTGGCGAGTGGAGACCGCTCGGCCCTGGCCCCTTGGCACCAATACGGGCAAGGCCGCCCTACACACCCTTGAGAAGTGGTCTGGCAACCCGCACCGTCCACATGTCTTTCCAGCTGCAGAGCACTCCGCTGGGTGAGGCAGGTCGTATCCGCATTTTTGGCAAATCTCACCTGCCCTCCCAGCTCTGTCCCGTGTGCCGCCGCAATATCTCCTAGCACCTCTCCCCCCTCGCCACATCGCGCAGATCTCTTCAGTTTTAATGGGGCGCGACCTGGCCTCCATTCTTGCCGCTCTCGCCTCTTTCACCTCGTGGCTCCTTCTGTAACGCTCACCTGATTCCCGTAGAGGCGCCGCTCTTGACTGGGCGTATACTGTATCTTCAAAGGTGGTGTGTAACACACGGCTGGCTCTTTGGGCTGGACCTCTGTGCACTGTATGTCTGACTCAAAGGGTAAGATGTCTGCAGATAGAAAATATGGGATTAAGGAACTGGGTTATTGAATGTCTCTCTCTTCTTCCCTTTCTCTTCTCCTGTAGAACCGCAAAGGTTAACGCTCTCACCTTAGGTAAGTGAACGCCGTGCTCTCCATCTGCCTCGGGGCAGGGTGCTGTAACCAGTTTCTTCACTGGATAAGGGGAGCAGGCCTCTTGACTTCAGAGGACTGCTGTCCGTCGTTTACTGCACGAACGGTAAGTTTCGAGTAATTCTAATGTCTTTAAAGTCTTTAGTAATGATGTTTCTTGTTTTGCAGGGTTCCGGCGATGGCGGATGACGGGCTGAAGTGAGTTGAAGATGGAGCCCGTGTGATGAATAGAAGCGCCTGGAAGCACGTAAGTAAGCGCTTGTTGCCTGCTTCACGATGCGCTCTAACTGTCTTTTTATTTTGCAGGTACAAGTTCGGAGCGGCTGCAGGGTGCCGGAATACCCACTGGGTTAGATGTGGAAAGGAGTAATGGCACGTGAGTATTAAAGTTCCCCAATGTCTTTAAACGCACCTTGTTTTGTCTTTCAGATGCGGGATGCAGCGCCGAAAGCCTCCGGAGCGTGCAAAGAGTTGGTAAGCTTTTGTCTTTCAGATGCCGGAATGCAATGTGAAGACCTCTGGAGCGCACGAAGAGTAGGTAAGCCTTTGTCTTTCAGATGCCGGAATGCAGCGCGAGGCGTCGGTGACAGCCGATGGACCAGGTAAGTGAAGAGCTGTCACTGAAGACCGTAATGCTAACCTGTTCTTTCTTGTCTTTATAGGTGTTGCTGAAGACTGGATTCAGGATGGTAAGCCTTTTTCCTTAGGCCCAGGATCAGATGCAGAAGACACGATGAGCGTTCTGCTGCAGAGGATGCAGAATAACGCAAAGCAAGATTCATCCATCGGGTGTGGTTTAAATAGCCTCCTGTAGTGCTTAGATGTCTCCTTCCACAGCCACGCCTAGGTAAGAAAAGAGTTCCTGCTTTCCAGAAGAGTTCCAGTGTTCTGAATCTAGGGAGTGGCTCCTGCCCCACCCAACAGGAAAAGTAGTTCCAAACAGAAGAGGATCAGAGGCTCAACTGGCAGGCAAGTAAGCAGCATGGTCTGCTGCAGGTAAGTCCACCCAAGCATTATGAGCCCGGCGCTTCCAGCGCTGGGACTGGGCATATTTATGAGCCTGGTGCCACTGGCGCCAGGACTGGGCCCAAAAGGTCCCAATTGGGACTGGTTGGCACTCGGAAACTGGGTTATGGATCTGCTTCCAAGGGAGTTGGGAAAACCCTGACCTTTTGGAAGCGGAGATCATGACAGTACCCCCCCTCAAGGCCCCTCCCAAACCGGGCTTCTCCGGGGGTTTTGGTTGTCAGGAAATGTTCGGTGAAATCTTTTGATTAGGCGAGGAGCATGGACATATTCAGCAGGTTCCCAGGATCTCTCTTGGGGGCCGTAGCCTTTCCAGTCAATTAGGTAAAATAGTTTAGATTTGGAGATCTTGGAGTCCAGAATGCTTTTGACTTCAAACTCGAGTTCTCCATCAACTAGGATAGGTTTTGGAGATTTAGTTAGTCGGGTTTGAGGTTGCACGGGTTTTCATAGAGAGACGTGGAAGACCGGATGTATCTTCATGTGCGGGGGCAAGTCCAACTTGACCGCTACTGGGTTTACTATGGTAGTGATGGAATAGGGACCAAGGTATCTTGGGTTGAATGTGCGTGGCCCTTTTAGAGGTAGATATTTGGTGGATAACCAGACTTGATCCCCTACTTGATATTGAGGGGCTTCCTTCCGATGTTGATCTGCTCCTTTCTTGTATTGTTCTTTAGCCCTTTGAAGGTGAGAAACAGCTTCCTTAAAGGCTTGGGTGATTGTAGAATGCAGGTAGTCTACTGCTAGTGTTTCAAGATCTTGGAGGGGATCCAACTCCGAGGTTCGAGGGTGACTGCCGTACAAAAGAAAAAACGGGGTTTTCCCAGTTCCCGAATGGACAGAGTTATTGTAGGCATATTCGGCTATCCAAAGGATGTCTTTCCAAGTTTTTTTCAGTTTGTTGCAGCATGCAGCGTAAATACTGTTCCAGAGTTTGATTGGTCCTCTTGGTTTGTCCGTCGGTCTGAGGGTGGTGACTGGTCGATAGTCTCACATCAATTTGAGCCGACCGACAGCAACTTCGCCAAAAATGAGAAATAAATTGACTACCTCGATCCGAAATTAGAACCGAAGGAAAACCGTGCAGTCGGACGATGTTTTCGAGAAATTCTCGGGCCAGAGTTGCTGCTGTTGGCAAGCCTTTGAGCGGAATGAAATGCGCCATCTTGGAGAATAAGTCCACGATTACTAGAATCGTATTGTATCCGGAGCATGGAGGTAGATCGGTGATGAAGTCCATAGAAAGCGTATGCCAAGGGCGAGGTGGGATGCCAATAGGGCGTAAGAGGCCTGCTGGTCTTTCCTTTTGACTCTTGTTTTGGGCGCATACACCACAGGACATTATAAAGTCTCTGATATCTTTTTTCCAAGACGGCCACCAGAAGTAGCGCTTGATCTTTTCTGAGGTCTTGGCCATACCGGGATGTCCTTCCATTAAAGAATCGTGATAACAAGAGATTACTTTTTTCTGTAAATCTGTGCTGGGTAGGTATAATCGTTCTTGGAAATACAATAAGTTGTCCTTTACTGCAAAGTCCTTTCCCTGCAGATGCCAATTCTGTATGTCTGCTGGAGTTACAAGTTGCCTGGCTTTATTCTTAACTTCCTCTATGGATTCTGTGGCGATTACACCCAGAATTCTTTGTTCGGGAATGATTGGTACAGGTTTAGGGTTGATCAAGTGTTCTTCCACTCCCATCCGAGAAAGGGCATCAGCTTTACCGTTCTTTGTACCAGGTCGATAGGTAATTATGAAGTCAAACTCGGCAAAGAATAATGCCCAACGGAGTTGTCTAGAGGATTGGGCTTTTGCGGTTTTCAAATATTGCAGGTTTCGGTGATCCGTAATCACAGTAACGGTGTGTCGGGCCCCCAGCAGATAATGCCGCCAAGCCTTAAAGGCAGACTTGATAGCCAGAAGTTCCTTGTCAGTAATCGTGTAATTGATTTCAGGAGGTGAGAATTTGCGGGACCAAAATGCCACGGGATGCAACTGATTGGTTACCGGGTCCTTTTGTGATAGAACTGCCCCCATAGCAAGGCTTGAAGCATCAGTTTCCACGATGTAGGGGAGTTCGGGGCGAGGGTGTTTTAAGATTGGTGCAGGGATAAATTTAGTCTTCAAATCCTGGAAAGCTTGTTCCGCCTCGGTAGACCATTCAAAACGTTTGTTTTTCTTTAACAAGGCAGTGATGGGCATGACTATTCGAGAGAATTCGAGGATAAACCTGTGGTAAAAGTTAGCGAAGCCTAACATGCTTTGCACACCTTTTACGGAGGATGGTGATGGCCATTTGAGAACTGCATCGACCTTCTTTGAATCCATACGCACTCCGCCAGGTGATAATATGAATCCCAAGAATTCAACTTCAGTCACGTTGAAAACACATTTTTCCAACTTAGCGAAAAGTTTGTGTTGACGCAATCTTTCGAGGACCATTTTCACGTGTTTCCGATGTTCAGATTCCGATGAAGAATAAACAAGGATGTCGTCAATGTAAACAACAACACACACATCTATGAGCTCTCTGAGGACATCATTCATAAAATATTGAAAGGCGGCCGGGGCATTGCAAAGTCCGAAGGGCATGACCTGATATTCAAATAGCCCATACTTGGTGCGGAAGGCCGTCTTCCATTCATCGCCCTCTTTTACTCATAGCAAGTGGTAAGCTCCTCTAAGATCCAGCTTTGTATATATGCATGCTTTTCTGACTTGGTCCAGGAGTTCAGGGATCAAAGGTAACGGATATCTATTCTTAACGGTGATCTGGTTCAGGGAGCGATAATCTATACAAGTTCTAAGGTCTCCTTCCTTTTTTGGAACGAAGAACAAAGCTGAAGAAGCAGGGGACTTGGAAGGACGAATAAACCCATTTGCCAGGTATTGATCCAGGTATTGTCGAAGGTAAAGGTTCTCAGGCTCGGTGAGGGCATACATTCTACTACAAGGAGGAGTAGATCCAGGTATCAGGTCTATCTGGCAGTCATAAGACCTATGAGGAGGTAGAGAGTTAGCCTGATCCTTCCGGAAAACATCTTGGTATTCTAGGTATTCGGGAGGTAACTGGGGAGTCTCTGAAGAAATTGCTGCCAGTGCAACACCAGGTGGAGGGTGACAAGTAGAGACACATTCTGGAAACTGGACCGTTCTTGCTCGCCAATCGATCAGAGGATTGTGTTTCTCTAACCAAGGTATTCCTAGAATAATCTGAAACTGAGGGGCCTTGATCACATCGAACACGATCTTCTCATGGTGTCCATCTTGACTTACTAGCGTCACCTCTTGAGTGGTATGCGTTACTGGCCCAGAGGCTATCTCCGTACCATCCACCGTAGTAATGACGTCCTTTACAGCCTTGGGACAAAGAGTTAGATTCATCCTCAAAACCATTTCATGATCCACATAATTGCCGATGGCACCGCTGTCGACGTAAGCTTCAATTGCATGTAATCGATCCGGATTATCAGGGCTAATGAGGACCATAGGTATCACGAAATGCGAGGTCACGGAACTGGTTTTCACGCTCGGCAAGAGGACCTCTATTCTTGTCGGGCGAGGTCGTTTCCCTGCTCAGAGTTTGTAACTTTGGTAACTGCAGCTCCTACTGCCTTCTTGGCAGGTTTCACCGGACAGTCTCGAAGAAAGTGCCCTGAGTTTCCGCAATAGAGGCATAATTGCAACTGTTTTCTCCTTTCCCGCTCCTTTTGTGTTAGAGGACCTTTCAGACCCCCTATTTGCATGGGTTCCCCGGAGTCTACTCCTTTGGAAGGAGTTGGCGGTTTGGAAAATACTCGAGCATCAAACTTGGAACGATCGGCCTTCCTGTTCTGCAGTCTGTGATCTATTTGAACGACTAAGTCTATATAGTCCGAACAATCTTGTGGGGGATTCACTACTTGGGCTAACACATCTTTGAGCTCTTCACGTAGACCTCTATAAAACAGCGTAATCCTTTTGTCCTCAGGCCATTGAGTTTCCACTATCAGTCTGTTGAAAGACGCAATATAAGCCAAAAGGTCTTGATTACCTTGTCGCAACGAAAGAAGCTCATTGTCCAAGGCCTGCCCCTGTGAATGTCTTGCGAACAGTTTTTCCATACTGAGCTGAAAAGCTTGAAAATCATGGAGGACCGGATCATCTTGATTTACTAGAGGGATCGACCAGTCTGCCGCATTACCACTAAGGTACGAAAGCACGAAAGCTACTTTAGCTTGATCAGTTGGAAAGGCTGCTGGCCGGCATAAGAAATGCAACCGGCACTGATTGATAAATACTGCAAACCTCTTTGGGTCACCAGAAAATCGTTCGGGCAGAGCCAGAGGTACATTCCCAGGTAGGTTGATCTGCACTGGATTCATAGAGGATGTAGAAGGAAGATTTCCCCCAGATGCGGGTAACGGGGTCTGTCCGGCTTGTGACTGTAGCAATTGTCTAGCGAGATCATCTGTTCGCTCCTTGGAAATAATCAGTTCCCTTCTTAGAGCGTTTGTTTCCTGACGGGCTGCATGCACTTCTGCCCTTAGTTCCCCAAGTAACTGGGCTAGCTGGTCGGTATCCGAGGTTTCCATAGCGCCTGGACGGGAGTTTTGTGGTAGGCTTTGCGTTCTGTAACGCTCACCTGATTCCCGTAGAGGCGCCGGTCTTGACTGGGCGTATACCGTATCTTCAAAGGTGATGTGTAACACACGGCTGGCTCTTTGGGCTGGACCTCTGTGCACTGTATGTCTGACTCGAAGGGTAAAATGTCTGCAGATAGAAAATATGGGATTAAGGAACTGGGTTATTGAATGTCTCTCTCTTCTTCCCTTTCTCTTCTCCTGTAGAACCGCAAAGGTTAACGCTCTCACCTTAGGTAAGTGAACGCCGTGCTCTCCATCTGCCTCGGGGCAGGGTGCTGTAACCAGTTTCTTCACTGGATAAGGGGAGCAGACCTCTTGACTTCAGAGGACTGCTGTCCGTCGTTTACTGCACGAACGGTAACTTTCGAGTAATTCTAATGTCTTTAAAGTCTTTAGTAATGATGTTTCTTGTTTTGCAGGGTTCCGGCGATGGCGGATGACGGGCTGAAGTGAGTTGAAGATGGAGCCCGTGTGATGAATAGAAGCGCCTGGAAGCACGTAAGTAAGCGCTTGTTGCCTGCTTCACGATGCGCTCTAACTGTCTTTTTATTTTGCAGGTACAAGTTCGGAGCGGCTGCAGGGTGCCGGAATACCCACTGGGTTAGATGTGGAAAGGAGTAATGGCACGTGAGTATTAAAGTTCCCCAATGTCTTTAAACGCACCTTGTTTTGTCTTTCAGATGCGGGATGCAGCGCCGAAGGCCTCCGGAGCGTGCAAAGAGTTGGTAAGCTTTTGTCTTTCAGATGCCGGAATGCAATGTGAAGACCTCCGGAGCGCACGAAGAGTAGGTAAGCCTTTGTCTTTCAGATGCCGGAATGCAGCGCGAGGCGTCGGTGACAGCCGATGGACCAGGTAAGTGAAGAGCTGTCACTGAAGACCGTAATGCTAACCTGTTCTTTCTTGTCTTTATAGGTGTTGCTGAAGACTGGATTCAGGATGGTAAGCCTTTTTCCTTAGGCCCAGGATCAGATGCAGAAGACACGATGAGCGTTCTGCTGCAGAGGATGCAGAATAACGCAAAGCAAGATTCATCCATCGGGTGTGGTTTAAATAGCCTCCTGTAGTGCTTAGGTGTCTCCTTCCACAGCCACGCCTAGGTTAGAAAAGAGTTCCTGCTTTCCAGAAGAGTTCCAGTGTTCTGAATCTAGGGAGTGGCTCCTGCCCCACCCAACAGGAAAAGTAGTTCCAAACAGAAGAGGATCAGAGGCTCAACTGGCAGGCAAGTAAGCAGCATGGTCTGCTGCAGGTAAGTCCACCCAAGCATTATGAGCCCGGCGCTTCCAGCGCTGGGACTGGGCATATTTATGAGCCTGGTGCCACTGGCGCCAGGACTGGGCCCAAAAGGTCCCAATTGGGACTGGTTGGCACTCGGAACCTGGGTTATGGATCTGCTTCCAAGGGAGTTGGGAAAACCCTGACCTTTTGGAAGCAGAGATCATGACACCTTCCTAGCTCAAGGATGCGGTGGAGCGTTATCCCCGGCTCCCTCAGCACTTGGCGCCTGAGCTTGCCTGATGAGCACGCCTGGATATGCATGTTCCTGATCATGTCCTCTGCATCGCCCCAGGTGCAGGCGAGCGACAGACGCCTTAGGCGCCCATAGAACGTGTCCAAGGTCTCGTCATCTTTTTGTTTGGCAGAGAGCATCACAAATCGCTCATAGTCCGCGTTGGCTAAGGGCAGAAAATATGCCTGGAGGGCGGCCTTTGCATGACCGTAGGTTCCATTCCCTTGTGGCAAAGATTCAAAAATCTCCTGGACAGAGGGCCCTGCCGAGTACAACATTGTGGCCAGCCTGGTGTCATCATCGACCACTTGCGCAGCCCTGAAATACATGTCCAGGCGGTCCACCCACCTTCTCCATCGGGGCCCCAGGCTGGATGGCAGGCCCGACACATCGAATTCGGGGATGGGCTGCAGGGCAGCATGCGCACGTACCTGCGCCATGGCAGGCGCTGCCTGCTGAACACCAGGAGCAGCAGCAGGTTGAACTGGGGGTTGAAGGGCGGGAACCGCTGCCTGACCATCTGCTGGAGCTGCTGGTTGCTGCATTGGAGGTAGAAGTCCCTGCGGGGCCACTGGTGCACGAGGATGAAACTGCGCCGCCACACCGTGTGCTCCGTCCTGGTCCTCGGTGTCACTCATGAGTTTGAGCGCACAGGCACCCCCATAATGCTGATTGGGGCCGCAACTCGAACATTCAGCCCAAAGTGATCCTCAGCCTGGACCACCCCTGGATGCAGTGATCCTGCCACCTCTGTGATGATGAAGAGGATGAAGGTAGATGGAGTCACCAGGATGATGATGAAGGGGATGAAAAAAGCAGAATGCCTTTGTGTGTTCCAAAAATTGGTAGCCAAAGTAGTAACTGTATTCAGCAGGCCCAGTCAAGATAGGCCTTCTCCTAGCTTCCACTCGACGTAGGAAACACAAAATTGAGTCGATGCACTAATTGGGTATATCTCCGTGCAGATGTAGCTGTCAGCTACTGAAGTGTCCAAAAATTAGGCCTGGGGTCGTTTCAGGGCCCAAACCGGAGCTCCTTGAAATCCCACAGCCGTTGCACAAAATGGGCGTCAGCCGCGTGGGCAACGCACTACCCACGGCATGAAACGAAGTCTGTCCTTCGACCTCTTTTCGGTGAAAAATTACTCCAATGATCACCGCCGGGCATCGTATCCCATCCTCGTCGCCACTGTTGAGGGTGACTGGCGCCCCCGCGCTCTTTGCCATAAGCCCCGGCCCCAAGAACTCAGACCAACACGTCCGTCTTGGTTCGGGCTTCCCGGTCGCTCTAACGCAGCCGGGAACGCCCCGTTTATTCATAATGCACGCCACAGCGTGCAACGTCACGCCGCCGCATGCGCGCCCGTCATCGGGCAGCGCCACACTGTTAATGGAACACTAGTTTGTTTTTGTGTATGAGAGAGAAGCTTACACTACTTGCAGTCCATCTCCCCTTGAATCACCTTTCCCTTCCCTGTTGATGCTCTACATTCATAGCCGCCTCTCCCTTGCTAGATGCTTTTCAAATATCCCCTCCAGCTTCCCTTGCTCGGCTGTGGGAAGCCCTCAGACAGTTCATTCCCCTACGGCCTAAAACATGCACATCCCCAACCACTGGAATGTAAACACGCCTGTCTTCAGCATTTGGCAATGGCCCGCTGGTTTGCTTTCGTCTTTGTGATTTGTTTTGGAGCAAATGGCCTGAACGTTGGCACATGAATGCGATTGCATATTGATGGTGCCATTTCACGCCAAGGTCCATTCCACTGAATACCGAGCGCCTCCGAAAAGCTGGTGGAGGTGATTGCTCAAACCGCAGGGCAGACAATCTCTTCCGCTTCTCATTCTCCGGTCTCTGTTTGTTTGATCAGCCTGACAAAGGCACAGTTTCAGAAGGAGATATGTTGTGTTATTAGGATTTGTAGCATGCACCGGTTGATGAGGCATTCAATGTACACCCATCAATGTTGTATTTGAACAATAAAAGTAGTTATAAAAGAACATACATTTGAGTAAAAGTTATGCTTTAGGGTATGTCCTACTTTTTCATCTAACACGTTCACTTTCAGCATAGCTCTCAACCATTTGTGTTGCAAAGGCGGGTGAAATCACCCGATTTTGTTTTTGGCGGGTGAGACGCCCACTGAAATGAATGGGAGTGCTGGAGGCTTGGCGGGTGAGACAGCCTTTTACAAGGCGGGTGACACCCGCCAAAAGCGTGTGAGTTGAGAGCTATGCTTTCAGGCTTTTTCGGTTGCTTCTTTACACTGCTGCGGAAATAGGAATACTTATTTGCAGAACTGTTAAAGTTGTTGTGGACCTACAGGATAGCTTGTATGTAGGGGCCTCTTTTTCCATGATCTTTAAGACCAATCCCAACCTCTTCAATCTTCCAGTGTCCTTATTTTTCAATGTGAACTTCCATCACTGGTCAACTAGTGTGGAGTAAAACAGCTCAAACAATCAAGCCAATATGTAGCACACACACAGGCTTGAATGCTTTTAATGTTGCTGGGAATGGGTGCAGCATTTAATTATTTTAGTACATTGTGAAGGTGAGTTGCACCTGTTGTAATTGAAGAACTGTGAGTGTAATGGCAGGAGCAGGAATGGTGAGAGCGCATTGACACATGGGGGCTCACTCTTGTCAACTGACACTAGCCAGATGAAAGTGAAGAGCCCAATGCTGGAGTGCACTACACTGCTCACAGAACTCACTATTCACCTCACAACCTGTCTCTGTGCATACTAGCTGAAGCGGCAAGCTTGCCGTACCAGTTCTAAATCGAGTGGCTGAAGGCAAACCTGGTTAAGACACTTTTATCACACCAGTAGTGCGTTTACAACTCCAATTAAGTAATTAACTCTCAGAAGACTGCTTTGAAAAACAACTGTGCGCTCAAAGTGCCTGCCTGTCTGGTAAGGCTTGATTAAAGCGACCTCGGAGTTCGCAAGAGGCAATGTTTTGGGAGGGGCAGGATCTGGGTGTAAATTGCCATAGGGATTAACATGGTCACAGACAGTCAATATTTGGGCAAATAACCAAACACCTACTGGCTTAGTGTGCCTAGGTGTTCACCATTTCAGAAGTTCAGGTAAGACTGGCATATGCCCGAGACTCGCCCATGGGTGCACCCGTACAGTCCGCATCATCCCCCCGCCCCGTGTGTGGGGTCATGTGTATCCCGATGGCTCATTAATGCTTGTGCTACTATTTCAGTGTACTGGGGCAGAATGGCTTTGCATCAGGAGGTGACCATCGAACATTGCTTGGAACTGGCTTTTCAGTGGAAAAAGAGGGGGACCGGAACCACAAGGTGCTTTAATCTGATCCCAGTCCTGTACGGCAACAGCATCAAAAGTAAGCACCCCTTGAGAAAAAAAGGAAGTTGGTTGATGCCTGTATTAAATTATTTTCTCAGCCAATATGAAGTGAAATCTTAGTCTTCCTCCTGCCTCATCTCTTCCCTCTTCCCCAGACATTCCTGTAAGACATCTTGTGGTCAATACCCTTGTAAAATGTGCAATAGACTATGTGCCTAAACCTACAGCGCTATAATTTTATGTATTGTGCTTACTAAGCTGTTTCATAAATACATCTCCATGCAAAATGTGGCTGCTCTGGTTGCAAACACATTTCTTTTATCAGTGGCAGAGCCTCTCGTATGCACAAGGCAACATTTCCACCTCAACGACCTGGCAAAGCACCAGTTACCTTGCAAATCTGTGATAGTTAAAGTGAGCAACACAGAGCACCCATTTTAAGATTTCATTATATCCATGGCTACTACCATAACATACAAAAAATATAATAAAGTGCTTTAAATCGCTGATCTAATGTTTTCTACATCACAAACAACAAAGAGCTGCCAGTTTGTGACATAGAAGCTGCATATCTATCTTTATTACTCAACTTCTTGCATGTCTTAAATCACTCAAAATACAGTGGGGTTAAAGAGATTTGTCAGGTTGACATTACATTGCATTCTGGGACTTATAGTTTTCCATTCTGGCTGTGAAGATTAAAGCCACAATGATATACTTTTGGCTTAACATGTTGGTCTAAGGATGTACATGTTGTCATGTGGCTTTACTATGCAATTAAAGTAAACTCTATAAGATCACTCCTGTAGACCTTGAAATCTAACAATTTGAGCCAATGTTTGTGATCCTGCATGGCCATCCCCCACTCGTGGCCCATACCCACCACAATCTTGTGAAAAATAGGATTTCAAAACGGGGAGCGTCAACTGAATGCTACTTTTTAGGGCTTTCTGGGAATGTCAGGCTCAGTGGGCATGACTGAGTGACTAGGCATGACCAACTGTGTGCCTGAGTGAGCATGACTGTATTTTCAATCAGTGACTTAGTGCAACCAATTGTGATGATTACAGAGTAAGCCTGACTGAGTTCAGCCAAGCGCTTGTAACTGAATGACTGGTATTGTGAGGTAGTGACTGACTGACTGTGTGACTAGTATTGAGTTACTGACTGAATGTGACTAAGCGATGGTGTGACTGCATGAGTGACAGGGTGATTGAGTGACTCTCAGACTGGCAGACTAAGTGAGTGAGTAGCTGACAGACTGACTGACTAATTGGCTGAGTGAGGGAGTGAATGATTGGTTGAGAGAGTGAGTGGGTTAGTGAGTGACTGGTTGGCTGGAAATATTAAGGGCTATTACTGACATAGTGCCTTTTTTCTCCAGCAGATGCAAAATGTGCTTTGGTGAAAGCTGCCGGTGCAGATTTATCTTCTTGGTGTTTACAAACTCTCGAGGCCAGGATGGATAAAGAAAACAAGAGTGAACTCTTGGAAGAAGTACTGCTCCAGTGCAAATTTTGCTACCTTTTTAAGAATGGTATCACAAATTAGTATTTCTTTTAAAGTGTATTTTTATTTTATTTGGCTGTTTTATATTGTACTTTTTAGCCCCTTCAACTGCATAGAGGGAGTGATGAAGTGGCTGGGTGTGTGGCAGAGGTTGTCCAGGTGTGAGTGTGGGTAGAAGATATTGTGTGTGCGTTGTTGGGAGATATTGTATGTATATGGGTGTAAGAACGGTAGAGGCTGAAGGGGAGGTAGTTGGGGAAAGAAGAGGGCTGGGGCAGTTGGGGGAGAAGAGGGGGGCAGTTGGGGTAGAAGGGAATTAGTTTACTGGTCACAGAACTCGCTATTCGCCTCGCAACCTGTCTCAATTCAAACTAGCTTGAAGCGGCAAGCTTGCCGAACCAGTTCTAAATCGAGTGGCTGAAGGCAGACCTGAATAAAACCTTTTTTTATTACACCAGTAGTGGGTTTAAAACTCTAATTAAGTCATTAACTCTCAGAAGACTGCTTTGAAAAAACACTTGCAGGCCCTTGCATGGGGCAGTGTGTTCCCGGAGGGCTCATTGTCCCGGGGAGGGGGGGCAGAGGGGGTGGGGGAGGTTGGTTGGCCCCATGTCGGAGGTCAGTACTAGCTATTTGTAAGCATGGTGTTCAACAAATTTGAATATCCAGATCAAATGAAACCATTTCTGTCAAACTAGAAGCCGTCATAGATAGCGAGTTGTATTTCTTTTGCTGGCTTTCATTTCCCAGTAAGAAGTGCCATTTGTTGCTATTGAAATATGTAATATTAATGTTGGTGCTACTATTTCAGTGTACTGGAATGGAATTGGGTTTGCATCAGAAGCTGGCCATCAAACACTGCCTGGAACCTGCTTTTTAGTGGAAAGAGGGGGACAAGAATCACAGAGTGCTTTAATCTGATTCAGTGCTGGGCCAGAAACAGCATCAGAAGTAAGTACCCTTGAGTAAAAAAAGTTGGTTGATGCCTGTATTAAAATGAATGCTGCATTTTCTCAGTCAATATGTAAGTGAAATCTTAGTCTTCCTCCTGCCTCATCTCTCCCCTCTCCCCGTGGCATCTTGTGGTCCCTTACTCTTCTCCTGCCTTATCTCTCACCTCTTCCCCTGGCATTTCGTTGTCCCTTAGTCTCCTCCTGCCTCATCTCTCCCCTCTTCCCCAGGCATCTCGTGGTCCCTTAGTCTTCCTCCTGCCTCATCTCTCCCCTCTACCCCTGGCATCTCGTGGTCCCTTAGTCTCCTCCTGCCTCATCTCTCCCCTCTTCCCCAGGCATCTCGTCGTCCCTTAGTCTTCCTCCTGCCTCATCTCTCCCCTCTACCCCTGGCATCTCGTCGTCCCTTAGTCACCTTCTGCCTCATCTCTCCCCTCTTCCCCTGGCATCTCATGGTCCCTTAGTCTTCTCCTGCCTCATCTCTCCTCTTCCCCTGGCATCTTGTGGTCCCTTAGTCTTCTCTTGCATCATCTCTCCCCTCTTCCCCCTGGCATCTCGTGATCCCTTAGTCTTCTCCTCCCCCATCTCTCCCCTCTTCCCCCTGGCATCTCGTGGTCCCTTAGTCTTCTCCTGCCTCATCTCTCCCCTCTTCCCCCGGCATTCCTGTGAAGATATCTTGTGATTGATACCCTTGTAAAATTTGCAATAACTGTATGCCTAAGCCTACAGAGGTATCATTTTATGTATTGTGCTTACAAAGGGACAATACAATGGGCCCTTACAATGGGCACAAAAGCACAATACAATGGGCATAAAAACCCAGTTAGGCAGAAAACTAGAAAAACTGTAAGGAAACATAAATAGACCACCAAAATCATTGTGGATTTGGCTTTATCAAATATTGGAATCTGAACAATTTCCGTATCTTGATATAGATTTTCAGTTTTGAGAAATCTAATCATTTTTCATTTCTTATATGCACAGAGGAAAATTCTTCTCGTTACGGACTCCATGGTGAGTAAAGCCAAGGGAGATTGTGATGATGGCAAAAAAAAAACAGAAGCAACTTGGTAATCTACTGTTGGACTTGTAATGTAGCAATATGGCAGAAAGGGGAAGAGTAACATTGGATTGTCATCGACAAGAAGCTATAAAAGGTACATTAATGCCATTCAGAACACATATGTTAAGTATATTTATTTGGAGATTGTACAATGCTAATTGTCTACTGTGCTTTCATCCACGCATCCCTGTGCCAGGCACATCTTCAGCAAAGTTATAATGCTTGTTGAGCAACTCCTTTCAAGATCTACCTGTTGGTTAGATGTGTTTTGCTAGCTCTTTTCAAACTATTTCTACATAATTCGTCCTTTTTCTCTTTCTCTACTCTCTCCTCCTACTCTACCTTTTCAGCCCTCCTATCTCTACTTGCCATTTACTATTCCTATCTCTCCCCCTCTCATTCTCTCTTTCTTACTCTCTCATTCAAGCACCAACCAAACTGGTATCAACTACTCGGTCCCAAAGCCTTACTTTCGCTCCAAATAAGCCAAAACCCTCCTCCACCTACTGCACATGCTCATGTGGTCTTTTGGTCCTACTTCACTCCTCCCAACTTCGCCTAAGCATCTTTTAGTGCCAGCGGACACTCCTGGATTTATAGCCCTCCCTTTCCTGTCTGGATACTTCCTTGTGCTTCCATTGGACACTTGGCTCACTTGTTTTCCCCGATCATTCACTGCCTGATCTACTGTCTTTTCCTCCCATACCCTTCCCTTCTGGGCTGGGACTTCCCCTGAGGGCCTTTATCCGCTTCCCTTTTCAGTCTCCATGTTTCTACTGACAGCCATGAGGTCACTGATTGTTTTCTGTTCCTCTTCTATCCTTGGTGACTCACTTTATAAACAAGGTTTGTGGAGTTTTCCTTGGTCTGCCCTATTCCTGTGCAGTCTCTTGCTAGTTCCAGTTCCCCAGCAGGTCTGTGCTTCGTGCAGCGAGTGGGTCTCCCATTCTGCTCCTGAATGGGGAGGGATAGTTAATTTCCATTAGGGCAAGCAGTTTTCTCCTTCTGTTCTGTATCAGATCTTATCCATAGGGTCAGAAACAGGAGGAACCCAAACACATTGTGGTACATGCCCAGTGGGGTCAGGGTCTAAGCCCCCCAACTCCCTCACACCTCCTTTGGTCAGCCTATGACAGGTTGGGAGGGGTCAAGACCCTGACCTGGTCACTTAGTGAAAAGATCCTCCAAATAATTAAAGACAAATAAGAAGCCTGGTTTCCCAAACACCTAACCTGGTGGGGAAGGGTACTAGCAATAGTGAACATAAATCAAAAGTGGATGGAGCAGTTTTTCTTTTGAAAAATAAACCCACAGCAAAAGGGGGGTCGCCGCCAACATGATGCTGAATATTTTGTAGGCATGAGGGAGTAAGAGATATTCTTTCTGTGATGGATGGCTAAGTAAGCTCGGAGACCTGGATGACCATGGGGTTAAATGTAGTGGGGTGCTTCATTGCAGATGTCTAAATTCAGTATGGGATCTGTATTTCTACAGACTAATGGCAGACCAATGTGTGCAACACCACCAACTAGTCTTGTTAGAAGATGGTAGTATGTTAAGCATATCCTGTATTCCAAACTAAAGTATTCATGTTTACCTCCACAGGTTCCAAATCCCATACATCTATTGACCATCAAAGAGATGGCAGTGTTGCAAATCCAAGCTCCCATCAGATAAGTATAATTTCCTGTTAACACCTTTCCTCACTTAAATTACTACTTTTGAATCTCCCATGCAGCTGCACTGTGAAAAGCTTTTCTTTATTTGTGTTCCCTATAGGTTAAATCGAAGACCAGCCAACAAAGGACTCTTATTGACCCTGACATCTTTGGTATGTTTAAAATAGTGTATCTTTTCCCCTTTGCAAATACCGTGGCCATTACAATTAAACTTGGATTTAGGCACTAAACTAGCATCCCTTGTCTTCCATACATACAACCCTATGTAATTCTACCAGTGTTCTGTGCACTGATAAACAGTCACTCATCCACACATTCTCCCATGCTGTGGCAGGAGAAGTAGATTAGTGCTATGTATCTGCAATGTGTGGTGTGTGGACATTATTTGTTCATTTCTGTGCCATTATTTGGTCATGTATGTATTATCTGTATTTTTTTAGATCTCAGGCAGTCTCTGTGTACGTTTCTATTTCCACAGTCAAATGAATTGCTGCCATCATTGGTAATAATGGTGCTTGCTTGGTATTTGTGTCAGGCTGTTCTAATGAAGCTGCAGTTTGGTGTGGCACCAGAAACAAACCAGTGTGAGGCCAACCGCAACATGTGTGACCTGAGCCTTGCACAGAGTTTATCTTGGCAACTGGTGAAGAATTGTATATGTGCACGGGTCACATGTAATGTAACAAGAGTGGGGGAGGGAATGTGCACCAGATAGTCCAGTATTAGCAGCCGAAAACGATCATCATTTAAGATTATGCAAGATGGCTGCTTGCTACACAGCTCTGCTCTGAGGCACGAGAATCCAGCCAAAACTACAGTTATTACTACTCACAGCTGCCCCAGAATAATGTACCTGTATTTTGCATTGTGGAAAGTGCAAAGCTTTCCGCCATATGAAAAATGTTGGCACAATGTGCAAGACTGACCATTTCGTTCTCTTTTGTCCTCAAACGGAATCCAGGAATTGAAATTGCTAGTAACTATTTATCTCATGCTTGTAGATTCAAAGAGCCCAGTTAGCTTGACAACAAGCAATACCTTGAGCTACAGTTGACTCCCGTGTCAAACCGGTGCCATTCAAATATACCTATGTAAAAATAACCAGTTTTGGGAATGTGTATAAAGGAGTTTTATGACACATAAGACATTTAAAAGTAAAATACAGCATATTAATAATAAAACCTAGTGTAGCTTAAAATAATCTTTCCACAAAACAATCTCACTGTAACATTAAAAAAAACATTATCAAGCACAATTCCAATCGCATTACAATGAGGCATTTATAATGGACAATAGTTTGGATCTCAAATGAAAGTTACATTTGTGACATGCCAAGTAATAGCTGCTAGTTCTCCAAATATGTTTCCTGTATACTAGGTGATGCCAGATACCTTGGAGCTGCTCCTGCCCATCAGCGCTTGGATACCTGATGGTTCGTAGCGCTATATAAATGCGAAATTATTATTATTATTATTATTATTATTATTATTATTATATCTTTATTTTGATTACTGGGAATATGTCCCCAGTCACAATCTCAACCTAATCAGGTA
Source organism: Ambystoma mexicanum (assembly GCF_040938575.1). Lineage (NCBI taxonomy): Eukaryota > Metazoa > Chordata > Amphibia > Caudata > Ambystomatidae > Ambystoma > Ambystoma mexicanum. The sequence goes on along the minus strand of NC_090933.1, from coordinate 1,358,058,830 downwards.
GCAGATAGACAGGTGACTTGAATTACAAGCCAGATTCCCTTTAACCCAGCCTGTGTTCCAAGAGCTACTTCTATGCCATTCGAGCTTCCCGGTAAGAGAGCAAGACAAGTGCTAGTGTCAGGATAGAAATAGATGAAATAGAGTTGCACGCCAGGGTTTTGGCCTGCTGCGTTTTACAAGCATGAGTTGGGTTTCTGGAAATCTGATTAGGTCCGATGGAATAGCAGCACCACACAGACTTCTGATGGTGATGAATTTTAATGCTAACCAGGATTTGTAATAATCCTTGTTATTTTGGGAATGCTGTTCGAATTTGGGTACAAGGTTATTGATAGTTGATTAAAATCACAATATACACATCTTTTACTGAAGAATGTGTAAATTGAATGAAGGAGCTAAGGGGAATTTGGTTGAAGGGTTAGATGTTTTTAGACTTCACACGGATGCAAAACAGTAATAAACGGCTATTGTAATACAAGGCTGCTCATTGTCTGACAATGCATAGGCATTTAGGCTTAGTGATTTAAACTGCACCACTGTCTCAAATTGTTAACATTTTTAGACCAGCATTTAAAGCTCAGGTCTTGTTTGTGGCCACTCTGTGCAATTCTCTCACACCTCCAGCTTGGGATTCTCTGTCCTCCCTCCACTCCCATGGATCCCAAGTAAATATCTGTCTATAAGCAGTCTCACACTTTTCTAATGGTTATCCTCTTGCTTTCTTTGAATCAGAGGCACTGTGGAGGCGCTCGCTCCAAGCGGTCTGCCACTCATTGCTAATGGTTAGCCTACTTTCTTACAATCTGCCATGGAGGAGGCGCTCGCTCCAAGCGGTCTGCCACTCTGTGCTAATGGTTATCCTACTTTCTTACAGTCTGCCATGGAGGAGGCGCTCGCTATAAGCGGTCTGCCACTCCGTGCTAATGGTTGTCTTTGTCTCTGCCTTTTTCTCTTTCTCCCTTTTTTCTTTCTCTGTCTCTTTCTTCCTTCCGTTTTCATTATAAGCAGTCACAATTAGCTAATGGTCCTCAAATTATTTTTTTGAATTTGAGTTATGCATGTGTATGTGGTCATTCACACCATGCTAATTTCATACCCACCTTCGGTAGGGGGCTACAGGGCTTCACAAAGTGGCTAAGGGAACCATAGATCCATGATGAAAGCACAAAGTAATAAGACCTTCACAACACTTTACAAAGTGGGTATGGGGAACACATTGTTGTGGTTCCGAAGGATTGAGTGACATGCCCCAATAAACTGGAGAATTAGCAGACTATTTTTAAATCCCCAACTTGACAAAACTCTGATCTTGGTCAAATCACTATCTCTGATGCCTTTTATGCCACAAATGATGTTGCTTTCTAACAGGAAATATTCTTCCGAAAACTATTGTATAGTCATTTCTCTTTAACACTCAAGGTGGAATGTTTAGTTATTTTTGCTTTGGAAGTGGTTAATATTACTATTTTATGAACTCTGTCAAGTAATCAGTGGCTGATGTAGAAGCTAAGATGATAATATTGCTGCTTTAGCAGGGATTTGGCAGAGTAGATGCGTCTAACTGCCCATAGGTTTGTTTCTATATTTCTAATAACTATATTCAACATGCCCCAATACCTGGAAGGCTTAATTTGTAGTACAACTACTTGACCACAGTCGCACACATTGTAATTGCCATTATTCTGTTTTAAACACGTGTGCCTTGTAAATTGCTTGTGTTTTAGTCAGATTTCCCTAATCCAATCAAAGGATGTGATATCATGTTGGATACTGTCTGGGATTAGCTGGTGCTATGCATTGAAGCAGGGTTGCAGTGCACACCAGTTCTTTAGCAGGCTAGGAGAAGCATATGTCTTTGTGCTGTAGGACCTCATCTGGCTTCATCAGTGTTTTTTATTTTTATTTTCTTTATTTTTTAATTACATTTGCCGGTGGCCACTATATGCCTAATGGTTAGCATACAACAGTTATTATTATTTTTTTTTTTACTTTTAAACCCACTAACATATTGGTACACATGGCTGGAAACATGATTTGTAGCTGTTGCTTACGTTAATTTGCCCTGTTAAAGTTATTTTTGGTACTCTAGCACACTGTTATGTTATGTTATAGGAATTTCTAAAGGGCACGTACACCCGGAGACATCTTGGTGCTGAGGAGGCAGGCGAAAGCCAGAGCGCAGCTAGAAAAGCAACGTTTTTAAGCCTCGACGAAAGGCGAGATGATCAGAGATGTCACACAGAGGGATGGGAAGGTTGTTCTATGATCTTGCAGCAGCAACTGAGAAAGCAGGGTCTCCCTTGTGGGCCAGCTTAAACCGAGGTACGGCCACCCCTACACTGAGGACATTTATGACATTTGAGCGACTGGAGCCATAACTGTAGGATTAACCAACAATTAATAACATATGTAGGTGTGGTGTAGCAAGAGTCTAGCGCCTTAGAGAAAATGGGTGGTTACACTTGCAGGGGTTTCTTGACCAGGAGCAAAATTCAGCTCCTTTGTATCAGGCAGGAGCTACGTGGGGGGGGGGTGAGGGCTGTGGGGACCAGGAGCTAGTGCATAGAGCACAGCAAATGTAACCTTTGCGTAACACGCAAATTCAAATTCTTTGTCCATTTATATATTATCCAATATGCTTTAAGTGTGTCCATGATTCTCTTTTATACACATACCCAAACCTACCCAGTTAATATTATATAACCCTGTTTGTATAGCACCACTTTCCCCAGGTGTCAGAAGTAGCTCCTGGTAGCTCTTGGTTTTCAGGTAACCAGGCTCCCCTTGGCTATAACCAGGAGCTAAATGGCTCCTGGCAATTTTAAACCCTGCTATTATTTTGCATGTTTTTGTATGGATCTACATCTTTAGTGATGTCTGCAGTGTAATGTTGGCATGCAATCACATGGTAGAGATGCTTTCAATATTTGTATGACCTATTTTTAGGTGTGATACACAATCAAGCTGTTTTATTCAAATCATGTGTGCCTTTCTTTTCTAAGTAACCCCAGAGAGAGGAGAACAGCTACTGCAGTAGATTCCATGTCTGTATTTACAAGGTTTCGTAAGTAAACTCCTAAAAACAACCTTTAAAACATTGTGTTTTAAGGGGTATACAACATTACTATTTAATAAAGTAAAAGGGCACTCAAAAGACCGAACACTATTTGCAAAGGTTTACAAACATTGCAAATTCTGTAAACCAAATGTTTACCAATAATGACAGTTTTTTGGTGTACACTAGGTTTACATATAATAGTAAATGGTGTAAACCAAATATTTACTAATATTTACAAATATGAGGTGTACACTAGGTTTACAAAGGTTTACAAATAGTTTTTTTTGTAAATTAAATGTTCAATTGCGCATGAAACAGTAAGTGTACATTAGGTTTACAAAGTATTCATGATTGGTAAACCATGGCAAACTTAGGGTTTACAAATCTCTGGAACATTAAGTCCAAATGGACTTGCATAACTACAAGGTTTACTTATGTGTAAACGCAATGTAAACCAAAGGTTTACAAAAATGTTTCAAACACTTGTAAACCTTTGTAAACCTATAGTTTGCATAGGTCTGCATGCAGTTTACCAAATTTGTAAACTGCGGAAGCTAGAATAATATCGGGCCCATGTGTCCCCCACTTTACGCTTGAGGCAGCTAGAGTAGCAATGCCCTCTCCTGTAGGGGAGGACTGGTCCAAGAAGACCCCCCTCGCCTGCGCTTTCTCCCCAGGTGAGGGCTATGGCTCTTTTGGGCGTCCCCTCATGCCACCCGGGCCCAGGTGGTGGAGGGCTCACCCACTGAAGACATTGCCCGCACGTATTAATTGCCCACATGTATTAAAATTTAGCTAGGCCTAGAAACCATTTTGTCTGGTAAGGATGGTGTGAGCTCAGCGCACTGTAGTGCGGCTCCCACCCTTGGAGGGTTTCAGTAATCCTTGTTGCCGCAGCACCCTGGCAGATCCGCTGCGAGCACGTTCCCACGAACAAGACGGACATGAGCTAGTGTAATACACTAACATTGTAACAGTTCACCTCCCGCAGTGTCTCATCGCTCCCAGCATGACCCGGCCAGCAGGCCTAGGCAATGAAAAGAACAGTAAAATAGTCATTAGATGACAGACAATCTTTATATATTAAAGTTGAGACTACTCGCAAAGGATGCTTTCTTCCACGAAATCCCTTATATTACAAAAGCCTGTAAAATGTATAATTACAAGAAATCATGCTTCCATGATATAAGCAATGGTGAGCCCACACCATTGCAGTCGGGTACTAGTAACAAAGGAACGCACCAGGAATCTATTTGTTACGTGTATTACTGGGAAACTTACACCCCATGGGCTCGCGCCATAACTGAACTAATGCTGCTAGAGGACACAAGAAAGACGAATGTAACCATACCAAGGACCCATGTGAAGGAGGCGCGAGAAGGCGCATGTCATGTGTGCATGTCCAGGCCCCATATGTGCCATCACTATCACGAATAGTGGCGGGTTACCTTCTATGTTCTCCAACAATCCTAATTCTACCTCACTTGTTGCAAATATATATATATATATATATGCATATAACTAAATACTGTACTTATTAAAACATAAAGTATGAATAAGGTGCTCGGACTGGGTATAATCGAGACACATCCAGCAAAGCTTAAATGCATGTTTTGTATTGCTTACAATAAGTATTATAGAGTGTTCAAATGTTTGTGATGTTTTTACCTAAATCGGCAACACACGAGGGAGATACCTTTGTGAAATACGTGCAAGGCCATCCCCCCCCCCACCCTGCGAAGGCTGCCAAGGCATGAGAGCAGAGACCGCGCCGCGCTGCGTTACCTCCCCCAACCAGACTGGAGCCGCTTCAAAGACTTGTAATCCCCTCTGTAGCACCCAAGGCCGCCACCCGCCACCTGCATTATTTACAGTACAGCAGTAAACCTCTGCCTGAACACACGCGCCCCCTCGTAAACCTTGCAACCCACCGGACCATCTCAGACTTATGGCCCTGTGCAATCAGGACACCCAACACTTTGACAACACACAGCGGAACATCCATAACAACTTCTAACAAGACAGAAAGACATGTACCGCCCGTCCCAGGCCCTGAAGCTTAGCCCCTCGACCTATGGCCCCGGTCAACAGGACACTGGTAACCATGCCCTGACGTATTACCTCCAGTCCCCTCACAAGGTGCATTCCTCCTGTGTTGCATTAACCTGTTGTATAACCTATTGAAAGATTTACTAAAGAAGATAATATCAAAATGCCTGAATGACTGCGGTGTGCATGGCCTAGGGCTAATAAGTCAGGAAAAGACATTTGTCTCTGCCACTGGCCGCGATGGCCCCACAACACCGCCTGGATGAACTCCGCCACCCTGCCAGGCCCAGCCCAACCCACGAGGCTGACCAGTGACGTCTTCCAGCCAAAGCCAACCACATCGCAGCAGCACCTATAGTTAGTCGTCGCCACCCAATCCCATTGAACTTGTGCCCCCTATAGTGTGTAGGTTCTTATGACGTTTTTTGTAAATATATACGCCTGTCTTTGCTATTGTCAGACAGAGCGCTCTCGGAGTTTGCAGAGTTCTTTGCATGCCCTATTCTGATTGATAAACTCCCATTTACGCTCACCCGCACTCTGTCTTGGCCTTATTCCCATTTTGGGAGAGTCCTTCATTGTCTCTCATTGCGGGGAGGATCGTGCTTATTGGGGACGCTTGCTTTCAGTGGTGACCCCGATAGCGTGATTTTATTTCTTCCTAACTCATTATAACCGTCCCTTTTGGCACGAGAATCTCCGGTCGAAAAGGGATACGCACGGTGAGCCGGCTCCGGGAGGCTGCCCGCCAACGGCGACCGGTACACTAAGAAGTGCGCACTCAATAGAGAAAGGGTACGGGATCCCGGTTGAAAAATCCCCTTTGAGTACCGCTCGCCGGAGTCGGGGCTGACTGTTGAGCTGACGGCGACACTGCCTGGACGGACCCAGTTTCGGAGACTATCGGTTCAAGACGGGCACGTGAGTACTGAGTGTGAGCGATTGTAAAGGGAGCGGGGAGAGAAGTGTAGGACAGGGAACGAAAAGGGGGTACGAAGATATACTAAAGATCATTTTAAAATTTCCTTTCTTTTTCTTTGCATATGGCCATTAGGATTACGAGGTGAATAAGAGATAAAAGTGACGGGAACCTAGCTCCGAAAGGGGGTGGAAGGCGGCGCCGCATAGTGCTATATTGACTAGTACTGGGAATATATGACGAAGTGAAATACAAGATAAAAGTGTTCAGCAAAAGGGGGCACTGAGAATATATTAGTGATCGCTATTACTTCTTTCTTTTCTTTTTCTTTAGGGGTAGGGGGAGAATAAAAAAAAAAAAAAAAAAAACGAGATTAGCACAGATTTGGGAGGAAAGTAAGAGAAAAAGGGTCCTACTAGAAGGGGGAGAGCAGGTTAAAAAATATAAATATATGCATATGCGCATCCATTTATCTAAGTAAGACAGACAGGGACAGCCGGCTAGGGAGGAAAGGGAGGGCAGCTTGAATGGTGCATTGAGTGTTACCAAGAGGTGTGTGCACCTTGTATGTGTCAGGGGACGATTTGAGATTGTGAATGTGCATAACGGTTATAAATGTATAATAGTTAAATGGTCATGGTAAGTGGGATGTGCATGTTTTGACTTCCGGATTGATATTGTCAAAATAAATGATGGGTTGCCCTTGTATGTGCCCCCCCAAGAGAACAGAGTAGACGCTGTGTATAGCTAGTTTTGTATCGTGCAATAAGGGGAAGGGGGGAGAGCCCAAACGAGCCCAACATTGAATGTGAAGTAGCATAAAAAATATATATATATATATATATATATACTGCATTTACCTTGTAGTTGCAGACACACAGAAAAACACAAAGCACTAGGAGGGCGCGGAGATGGGGGCTGAAACACCCTTATCACATATTTGTAAGAGTCTTCCAGGGTACGCGGAGCGGATTAAAAAATATCACGACCAATGGGTAACTGAGTTGAAAGGAGAGGGGTTACCCCAGATATGGCCAGAGGGAGGGTCATTTGATAAAAGCGTTCTGGATATGGTGGTCACATGCATTTTCTTGAAGTACAAAGGAAAGCAGTTGCAAAATAGGAGGGAAATATTAGATCTTTGGAGGTTATTTGAAGAGATACCACCGCCTAAAGCACCAGCAGTAAATCCTGATCTCCCATCCACTACAGACAATCCACTGATGATACAGAAAGATATCAAAGAATTGTCAAGTGTAGCGCCACCAGTAGAGGTAATAAGTTTGTACCCGATATTAAAAAAACCTGTACCCGCAGAAGGATACAGTGATCCGACGTATGTGCCTCCCCCGACAACCACTACACCCCACCGGCCCACTGCACCCCCACCATATGAAAGTACAAGGGAGCGAGGCCATGCGAGTACACAAAGGGTGGACATAGAGAAACTCACAGATGATTTACAGTCAAGACTCTCAATAGCAAAAGATGAGCTTTCGAGGATAAAAGACATGTGCGGACAAACAGCACTTAATGCGACTAGATCAGGGCGCACGTCTAGAGCGCCAGGCGAGAACAGAAAACCTGAAGAGGGGTGGAAGAAAGGTGAGATACTGTTCAGAATTGAAGAACAACCAACACGAATAATTGAAATAGAGACACGCGAGGGAGATACTGACAATGATGAAAGGCCTATGGGAGATAGAGAGGAATTACTATGCGACATAAGGGACGAGTTAGAAGAAAGTGACAGGTTGAACATGGCTATGGGAGGGGGAAGCGAAGGGGGGGATGGCACATGTTCAGTGAGAACACTGGACGATGAGTGGACGGGACGACTAAGGAACAGAGTGGGGAAATGGCATCACTGGAAACATCAGCATCCAAATCGGGTTCCGATGCCATAACGAAAGGAAAGCTACAGCTCCCGTTGATACACAGAGGAGGAGGGAGGCCTAACTATATCCCATGGGCACAGATGGATAAAGCCAATTTATTAAAGCTATTGCCCCCATTATCAGGAGGGGCAAGTAAGTGGATATACGCCTTTGAAAAACATACTGCTGGGGTACCCCTAGCTATAGGAGATGTGAAAAGTTTGCTCGTATCGGCGGTGGGCGATCAGGCTGAAAGAGTATGGGTTAAAGCCGGTTTCCCGGGAGTAACGTTAGATTGTGACCGCCATGATGGGGCCTCCTTTAACACGGTGCGGGCCAGGGTGTGGGACGCCTTACGCGAAACATTCCCAGATACACCGGACTTACAGTCAGTGATGCAATGTACAATGTATGACGGGGAGGAGGCTGTGGATTACATTTTTCGGGTCCAAGAGATGTGGAGGGCGGAGACGGGTACGCCTTGGCATCAATCGACATCTTTATTTTATTTCATTATAAAAAGAGGGCTCCCAAAGGAAGTGCAGAAAGCGCTCGACAAGATAGCAGGTATAGAAGCAAAGGGATGGCCAGAAATTCAGAGCATAATAGTACACCATTGTAAACGAATAAAGGAAAGGGAGAAGGAGGTGGCTCAGAAAAGATTGGCAGACGAAGCGAAGTTAGTACAGACAAAATTGGTGAAGGTCGCAGCAGCAGTAGCTGCGCTCCCACACAGCAGGGAGGGAGACGATGAGGAGGAGGGGCTAATAGCAATACAAGGAAGGATGGCAGCTAATTGGGCGGGAGCAGGACAGCGGCAGTGGAATGAGCAAGAGCAAGGTGGAGGTCCGCAGTGGCAAGAGTGGACCCCTCGAGGGGGACGAGGTGGGTACAGGGGCCGAAGAGGAGGCGGAACGGGGTACGGGGGAACGGGAGGAAATGGATGGCAGGGCCCTAGAGGTGCGCAAGGAAGTTGCTGGAACTGCGGGCGATGGGGGCACTATTCTAGAGAGTGCAGAAGCAGACCCAATAACGGGTTCCAAGAGGTAGAACAATATGGCCATCCCCACCCGGGAAGCCCATATGGCCTCCCAATGGGACAACAACAACTAAGAAACCCGGGCCAAGGTAATGCCGGCCAGCAACAGGGACCCCAGTATAGAACACAGAACCACCCACAAAACCACGACAGTATGCAATATACACCAGGTAACCCTTTCGCGACAACAGCAAACGGGGCCCCCGCACCAGCACCTTACAACGGCATGTCAGTGGTCTCAGGCAACGTATTTAATGAGGGGGGGGCGATGAGACACCCCGCATAGGACAGCCCACAGAGAACACTTGCGTGTCCAGTTCCATCTACCACCTACAGTGCAGCAGAGGAACCATTGGTAGGGGCGCAGATAGGAGACAAGCAGTTTATATTCATGGTTGATTCGGGAGCGGAGAAATCATGTGTCAGAGAGGGCCGGTTCCCGTTATCTAACAGGAAGTTAGAGACGCAGGGGTTCTCTGGGGCTGTAATTGAAGTTCCTTACACAGAAGTTTTGGATGTAACAGTGGGGGGCAAGACTGTAAAGGCACCCTTACTGTATTACGAACAGTCCCCGATAAATTTGTTGGGGAGGGATCTTATGAGTAAACTTAACATGACCATATCATTTACTGAAGGAGGAATAGTGTGTTCTACACCCGGGATATGCCCCTTGCGTGCGATGTTGGTAGTGCAAGCCTACACAACCACACAGGAAATACGAGGGCTGCCACAAAATGAGGAAATGTTTATTGAAGGGCTAAAGACTTTGGCCCTCGTAATTCCAGAGCTAAGAAGCATGGATTGGAGGATTCCATCAGAGTTCCTCTTCCGCCCCATAGTGTGTCCAAGCGCAGCACCAGGATCAGTGGTATCGTTGGATTTGCACGCCGTGCAGGTATCAACGAAAAGGATCGCTGTGATTGGAATGGACAGGGAAGGATGTGAGTGGCGCACAGTGCTGTGTACAAACGCCAACCTCGCCCTACGCGAGGTAACAGATGAGGATCTCTTTTCAGACACAGAAGGGGATGGTGAAATAGTAATGGAAATAGCGATGCCCTGTGACATTTTGATCCAAGCCAGGGAGATCCCCGTCCAATTGATGGCAGTGGTAGGAGCACCACCGTCATTTTTTGATGACGACATGAGGCTCGTACCAAACAATTTATGGACAACAGGCCCCCATGATGTAGGGCTGTTGCACGGAGTACAACCTGTGATAATAAAACTAAAGCAAGGAGCAATCTTACCCCGGGTCAAACAATATCCATTGTCCCGTGAAGCTGAAGAAAGGATAAAAGAAACAATAAATGCACTACTAGCACAAGGGATAATAGTGCCTTCAAACTCCCCATGTAACACATGTATTTATCCAATCAAAAAAGCGAAAGGAGGATCTTGGAGGATGATACAGGACTTACGCCCCCTCAATGACGTAATTCAGAAAGAGTTCCCTCTAGTCCCGAACCCTGCATCAATACTATGCAGCATCCCAAAAGCGGCATCACATTTCACAGTGGTGGACTTGAAAAATGCATTTTTCTCAATACCCCTGGCTGAAGAGAGTAGGTACCTTACAGCCTTCACGCTGGGGGGAAAGAGATATGAACACTGCAGACTACCACAGGGATACTGTGAGAGCCCGAGCATATTCAACCGCATATTGCATGAAGATTTGGGAAACCTATCAGTAGAGAGTACGATTATTCAGTACGTAGATGATTTATTAGTGTGTGCACAAGACGAAGCAACATGTAGAAAAGATTCAACAACGCTCCTGACTTTACTAGCCAACAAAGGATACAAGGTAGACAAGGAAAAGCTACAGTACTGCCTGACTGAGGTCCTATACCTGGGACAGCTCATATCAAAAGATGGAAAAAGAATAATTCCCGACAGGGTAGAGGCAATAAGAACAGTAGGAGAACCCACAACAGTGAAAGATATGCAGAAATTCTTGGGGATGTGCAACTATTGCCGAGCATGGATACTAGACTATGCAGCATACATGAGACCCCTCCTACAAGCACTGAAGGAAGCACAACAGGAGAATGAAAAAATAAAATGGTCAGCAGAAATGAGCATGTCATTTCAATCATTGAAAGAGCTAATTTCAAGCGCTCCAGTACTAGCAAACCCTGATTATGGACGCAAATTTTACCTATTCTCACACTGCAAGGGAACACTCATGACAGCAGTACTGACACAAAAAACATCCTTAGGACACAAGCCATTGGCTTACTATAGTGGTACTTTAGATGCCGTGATGCAAGGTCATTTTGCGTGCGAACAATCACTCGCTGCAGCCGCATTCGCGATTGAGAAAAGTGCCACAATAGTAATGGGTTGCCCTGTGACATTGTTTGTGGAACATTCATTATTTGCAATACTCGAGAGATCAAAGAGCACACTGACCACACAGCGGGCGACAGCCTACGAGATTATATTGTCCAGCGCCAACATCCATATAGTGAGGTGCAAGACAGTGAACCCCTCCACATTCATTACAGAAGCGTGCACATTAGAGGATATGCAGAACCACGATTGCGCAACCTACACAGGAGAAGGAGGGGAGGACACAGTGGTGTGTGAGAACGCTCTAAGCGAGGGGGAAGTGTACTTTGTGGATGGGTCTGCATCAATTGATGTGGACACGGGAGAAAAACACGTTGGCATGGCAGTAGTGAGGTTGGAAGAAGGGGATTTCGAAACGCTGGTACAGTACCGCCTCCCGTCACATTACTCTGCACAGGCCGCAGAACTGATTGCGCTCATAGAAGCACTACATGCAGCAAAGGGTTGTGCAGTGACAATATACACAGACTCAGCTTACATGACGACGACAGTACATGGAGGTCTAGCAAGATGGGGGCGTAGGGGATTCAGACGGGCAGATGGAACACCAGTACAGCATGCAGAACTGCTAAAAGAGTTAATTGAGGCCCTTCAAAACCCTACTGCAGTAGCAATAGTGAAGTGCCAAGCCCATACATCCAACACAGATGTTGTGTCTTTGGGGAACGCGGCAGCGGACGCTGCCGCCAAGGAGGCTTCCTATTTTCAGAAATATGACACAGGTGAATACATGCTTAAGAACAACACAACCGAAGAGCCCCCAGGAGGGTACAACATGATGTCCATATCACAAATACTAGAATTGCAGGAAGGAGCTAGCACCGAGGAAAAATTGACATGGACAAAACGGGGGTGCAGCCAGTCAGGAACAGACCTACTATGGCGGCAAAGTAACTCAGGGAAAGTGGTAATGCCTCTACAGTTACTAGAAGTTGCATTTCAACAGCTACACTTCCCTGCACATAATACCAAACAGCACATCGCAGCGGAAATACAGGAAGAATGGTTCGTGCCCTGTCTCCAAGAGCATGTGTCTCGACTAGCAATGGAATGTACAACATGCCAAATATACAATTCAGGAATGACATTACGCACGCTCAGGGGAACAATTCCTAAACCCATTGGGCCATTCAGAGAACTGCATATAGATTACGCAGACATGGGGGAAAGGTGCAATGGCGCACGGTACATGATCGTGGTTGTGTGCCCATTTTCAAGGTGGGTGGAAGCAGGACCCTGTGCGCGACCTGATACCAAAAGCGCCGCCAAATTCCTAGTAAGGGAAGTGTTCCCACGCTGGGGAATTTGTGACGTGATTCGCTCAGACAACGGCTCTCACTTTGTGAATGAACTTTTCAAGGAAGTCACCACATTATTGGGTATAAAACATAAATTGTGTTCGATTTATCATCCCCAAAGTAATGGCGTAGTGGAAAAGATGAACGGACTGTTGAAGGGCAGGTTATCAAAACTATGCTTCTCATTGAAGAAAAATTGGATTTACTGTCTACCCCTGGCGCTATTTGAATTGAGAAATCAGCCGAGCAAAGACCACCATTTGTCCCCGCACGAGATCGTGACTGGGAGACGAATGAATACAGCACACTCTCCACTGCGCGAACACTCAGATGCTCACAGAAGCGCCGCAATATTGGGAGATGAGTTTACAGACTATTTGCGAAAATTGACAAGAGCAGCGCGCGCCATATCAAAACAACTCTCCCCACCCTTCACTAGAGAAGAGGGAAACGTAACAGGATCTGTGACGGAGCAAGAGCAACAGCTACAGCTGATGCCAGGCGACTCAATTTATGTTAGAAGCTTTGTGCGTCGGTGGAATGCACCACGATTCCATGGCCCATACGAGGTAATATTTTGCACGCCCACGGCAGTGAAGGTGAAGGGCTTGAGGTACTGGGTGCATTTGACCGACGTACGGAAAGCATACAGCAATGTACAAGAGGAGATAGATGAGGAGGCACAGACAACAGCAAATGATGCAAACGAGTAGGATGTCTAAATATGAACTTGTGTGTGTGTGTCAGCACTGGACTAGAGTGGTATAATGACTGACAAGGATATTCCAAAAAAAAAAAAAAAAAATGTGTTTTCTTTTTTTATCTTGTTGAGTGGTATGTAATTAATGAAATAACCAAATTATAGCTGTATACACCCTTGTCTGTGAATACCCCTCCCCGCATCCCCACCCGCTTCCATTCCCCGTCAAATATATTGGCACCGATGGTGCCAGCAAAACGTTTACATGCATGCACTTAATGCACTTTTATATCTCAAACAGGAGCTTCCATGGCATCTAACGGGCAGCCTGCAACGGATAGAATTAGTAGAATGAGAGAATTAGTATATGAGAGATGTAGATATTCGTATGAGTGTGGATTATCAGTATGCATCACATTGTTTTTTATAATAATGTTTGGCCTGGTTACATATTGGTTTATAGCGTTCATCTCTATCGAGATGTACGAGGGGGGAGGCAGTAACAACACTACTGGACGAATTAACAGTACCACCGGACCCAATGCAACCACAGGTGTCAATACCAGGGAAGGTGATTTTTTGATATGGGACGGAAATAAACTTGTATGGGGGTATCATACCACACCGTCCAGTGTTGTCACCTTACAAAGAAAAAAGCAACAAGGTGAAATGCAGAACAACACAGTGTCCCCACCAGGGGTATCTAATTACAATGCCCACAGTCTAAATGACCGAAATCCGTCTGCCATATCATGGTTGTACAACACCCTCACCAGCCAGCCTGCCCCCATACTAAAAAACAACCTGCCAGCTAACGTCAGGAAAGAAGACGAAAAGCTACTAAAAATGCACAAAATATTATATGATGAATGGGCTAAGGGGGGCGGGAATGAGAAAGGGGGGTCCAGCTTATTAATTGCCCAGGGAGTTGGGAAGTACATGAGGAACAAGAACAACAGACGGAAGAGGGAAGCAGGGAGGAGGAAGTATGATGAGTACTATGGGTTAGGTCTAGATAAAATGGAAGACCCACGACACCCCCATCAAACAAATAAGTGGTATGCCGACATGAGCGCCACAGCTAAACAGACAACAAACGAGAGCTGCTATGTCTGTTCCCTCATCCCTCACGCATCAGGTACACCCAAAGTATTGTTACCCAAAGAGTTGCCTATTGTGGATGCCCAATGTCTCCTTCATCTCACGCTGTGCAGGATTAAGAACACCTTCCAGGCACACGAAGTGACTTTTCAAATGCTGCAGAACGAGAAAACATGTTACCCAAAAACGGCAGGGGTGGTATGTTTGAAAGAACCATTTTTTGTAATAGAAGGGACACTTTTTTCTGACAACAAGCGGAAGGATGAAGAAGTACTGTGCAAAGCGGAAGCACTAAGAGGTGTGGCACCGGATACATTGCAGTGGATAGAGGAAACATGTACACCAGTATGGAGAGAACACATTTCAAAACTAACTTGGGTAACTGCCATTGAAAAGCTGTTCAAACTGCAGAGCGAAATGGACTATGGACTGTGTTTTAAAGGAGAAGGGAGAACCCCCATGGGAACAAACAAGAACTGCAACAAGACCCTCACCATTCCAGATCTGAGGAAAGGAACAGCGGCCCTGATGGACACGTACTGGGTGTGCGGCAACCAGGCATACCTACACCTCCCCCAGTCATGGAGTGGCAGCTGCTCAATGGCCACTCTGCACTCAGCCCTAATGGTGATACCAGAAAGCCACATCGATGGGAGCAAAAGGACACAGGAACGCATGCAGAGTGTGGCTCAACCAACTGCAGAGTCACAAATATATGTCCTGTCTTCTGGAAGCAAGGGAGAAGTGCTGACCCGTAACAGACGAGCATCAAATTACATATCAAAGGCATCATCAGAACTATTGGCTCAGATCCCAGACAAATATCGATTATTCAGCTCAGCAGAAACGTTTTTTGCCTCGCTCGTCTCAAGTGTCCAAGCAAGGGCAAACGCAAAATGGCTCCAGATAACACGCTGGGAATTGATTCAGCTGGCAAACGACACTGAAGAAGGATTCAATATAATAAAAGTGGAACTAAGAGCTTTACGACTAATGACCATGCAAAACAGGTATGTCCTGGACCTGTTGACGGCGATGGACGGCGGTGTTTGCCGAAAAATAGGAAGTGCCTGCTGCACTTTCGTACCTTCTGAAGATGCAGAGAATGGCTCCCTGTCCCATCTGATCGAAGCAGTCCACAACCTAGGAGAAAAAATGAAAATGGAAGGTGGAGCAGAAGAGAGTACATGGTTCGACAACATCTTCTCCTGGGTTCCCTCATGGCTTGGAACAACTGTGAAATTTTTAATACCAGCTGTTGTGTTCCTCCTTTTACTTTTTTGCCTGTGCCAGGTGGGTCTTCGAGTTTGTGCTAACGCAGTACCAAATGGTGCAATGATGATGGTGACAATGGGCAACTCACACGGTACAATAAAAACGATGCAAGAAGCACAAGTACAAACAGGGATAGATAACTCACCCAGGTACCAACTGGTGCCTATATACCACGATAAAGATATTGTGGATAAGTTGTGGCACACCACCATCAAAGAGCCCCGTATATTAGAATGGTATGAGGAAGTTTGGGTAGATTTGGAAGGAGATGGTGGATGCATATATCTAATGTGTACCCCAGATGAATACGCCCGGAGAGGTGAGAGCTTAAGGGGGGTGTGCAGAGCATGGATGCCCATCAAAGGAACTCCTGCATGGGATGAGGCGGTGATGGACGAGGCCGAATGTAGGAGGATAGAAGATTTAAAGAATTCGTTACTTTAGTAACGAAAGGGGGGAAATGTAGGGGAGGACTGGTCCAAGAAGACCCCCCTCGCCTGCACTTTCTCCCCAGGTGAGGGCTATGGCTCTTTTGGGCGTCCCCTCATGCCACCCGGGCCCAGGTGGTGGAGGGCTCACCCACTGAAGACATTGCCCGCACGTATTAATTGCCCACATGTATTAAAATTTAGCTAGGCCTAGAAACCATTTTGTCTGGTAAGGATGGTGTGAGCTCAGCGCACTGTAGTGCGGCTCCCACCCTTGGAGGGTTTCAGTAATCCTTGTTGCCGCAGCACCCTGGCAGATCCGCTGCGAGCACGTTCCCACGAACAAGACGGACATGAGCTAGTGTAATACACTAACATTGTAACAGTTCACCTCCCGCAGTGTCTCATCGCTCCCAGCATGACCCGGCCAGCAGGCCTAGGCAATGAAAAGAACAGTAAAATAGTCATTAGATGACAGACAATCTTTATATATTAAAGTTGAGACTACTCGCAAAGGATGCTTTCTTCCACGAAATCCCTTATATTACAAAAGCCTGTAAAATGTATAATTACAAGAAATCATGCTTCCATGATATAAGCAATGGTGAGCCCACACCATTGCAGTCGGGTGCTAGTAACAAAGGAACGCACCAGGAATCTATTTGTTACGTGTATTACTGGGAAACTTACACCCCATGGGCTCGCGCCATAACTGAACTAATGCTGCTAGAGGACACAAGAAAGACGAATGTAACCATACCAAGGACCCATGTGAAGGAGGCGCGAGAAGGCGCATGTCATGTGTGCATGTCCAGGCCCCATATGTGCCATCACTATCACGAATAGTGGCGGGTTACCTTCTATGTTCTCCAACAATCCTAATTCTACCTCACTTGTTGCAAATATATATATATATATGCATATAACTAAATACTGTACTTATTAAAACATAAAGTATGAATAAGGTGCTCGGACTGGGTATAATCGAGACACATCCAGCAAAGCTTAAATGCATGTTTTGTATTGCTTACAATAAGTATTATAGAGTGTTCAAATGTTTGTGATGTTTTTACCTAAATCGGCAACACACGAGGGAGATACCTTTGTGAAATACGTGCAAGGCCATTCCCCCCCCCACCCTGCGAAGGCTGCCAAGGCATGAGAGCAGAGACCGCGCCGCGCTGCATTACCTCCGCCAACCAGACTGGAGCCGCTTCAAAGACTTGTAACCCCCTCTGTAGCACCCAAGGCCGCTACCCGCCACCTGCATTATTTACAGCACAGCAGTAAACCTCTGCCTGAACACACGCGCCCCCTCGTAAACCTTGCAACCCACCGGACCATCTCAGACTTATGGCCCTGTGCAATCAGGACACCCAACACTTTGACAACACACAGCGGAACATCCATAACAACTTCTAACAAGACAGAAAGACATGTACCGCCCGTCCCAGGCCCTGAAGCTTAGCCCCTCGACCTATGGCCCCGGTCAACAGGACACTGGTAACCATGCCCTGACGTATTACCTCCAGTCCCCTCACAAGGTGCATTCCTCCTGTGTTGCATTAACCTGTTGTATAACCTATTGAAAGATTTACTAAAGAAGATAATATCAAAATGCCTGAATGACTGCGGTGTGCATGGCCTAGGGCTAATAAGTCAGGAAAAGACATTCGTCTCTGCCACTGGCCGCGATGGCCCCACAACACCGCCTGGATGAACTCCGCCACCCTGCCAGGCCCAGCCCAACCCACGAGGCTGACCAGTGACGTCTTCCAGCCAAAGCCAACCACATCGCAGCAGCACCTATAGTTAGTCGTCGCCACCCAATCCCATTGAACTTGTGCCCCCTATAGTGTGTAGGTTCTTATGACGTTTTTTGTAAATATATACGCCTGTCTTTGCTATTGTCAGACAGAGCGCTCTCGGAGTTTGCAGAGTTCTTTGCATGCCCTATTCTGATTGATAAACTCCCATTTACGCTCACCCGCACTCTGTCTTGGCCTTATTCCCATTTTAGGAGAGTCCTTCATTGTCTCTCATTGCGGGGAGGATCGTGCTTATTGGGGACGCTTGCTTTCAGTGGTGACCCCGATAGCGTGATTTTATTTCTTCCTAACTCATTATAACCGTCCCTTTTGGCACGAGAATCTCCGGTCGAAAAGGGATACGCACGGTGAGCCGGCTCCGGAGGCTGCCCGCCAACGGCGACCGGTACACTAAGAAGTGCGCACTCAATAGAGAAAGGGTACGGGATCCCGGTTGAAAAATCCCCTTTGAGTACCGCTCGCCGGAGTCGGGGCTGACTGTTGAGCTGACGGCGACACTGCCTGGACGGACCCAGTTTCGGAGACTATCGGTTCAAGACGGGCACGTGAGTACTGAGTGTGAGCGATTGTAAAGGGAGCGGGGAGAGAAGTGTAGGACAGGGAACGAAAAGGGGGTACGAAGATATACTAAAGATCATTTTAAAATTTCCTTTCTTTTTCTTTGCATATGGCCATTAGGATTACGAGGTGAATAAGAGATAAAAGTGACGGGAACCTAGCTCCGAAAGGGGGTGGAAGGCGGCGCCGCATAGTGCTATATTGACTAGTACTGGGAATATATGACGAAGTGAAATACAAGATAAAAGTGTTCAGCAAAAGGGGGCACTGAGAATATATTAGTGATCGCTATTACTTCTTTCTTTTCTTTTTCTTTAGGGGTAGGGGGAGAATAAAAAAAAAAAAAAAAAACGAGATTAGCACGGACTTGGGAGGAAAGTAAGAGAAAAAGGGTCCTACTAGAAGGGGGAGAGCAGGTTAAAAAATATAAATATATGCATATGCGCATCCATTTATCTAAGTAAGACAGACAGGGACAGCCGGCTAGGGAGGAAAGGGAGGGCAGCTTGAATGGTGCATTGAGTGTTACCAAGAGGTGTGTGCACCTTGTATGTGTCAGGGGACGATTTGAGATTGTGAATGTGCATAACGGTTATAAATGTATAATAGTTAAATGGTCATGGTAAGTGGGATGTGCATGTTTTGACTTCCGGATTGATATTGTCAAAATAAATGATGGGTTGCCCTTGTATGTGCCCCCCCAAGAGAACAGAGTGGACGCTGTGTATAGCTAGTTTTGTATCGTGCAATAAGGGGAAGGGGGGAGAGCCCAAACGAGCCCAACATTGAATGTGAAGTAGCATAAAAAAAAAAAATATATATATATATATATATATATATACTGCATTTACCTTGTAGTTGCAGACACACAGAAAAACACAAAGCACTAGGAGGGCGCGGAGATGGGGGCTGAAACACCCTTATCACATATTTGTAAGAGTCTTCCAGGGTACGCGGAGCGGATTAAAAAATATCACGACCAATGGGTAACTGAGTTGAAAGGAGAGGGGTTACCCCAGATATGGCCAGAGGGAGGGTCATTTGATAAAAGCGTTCTGGATATGGTGGTCACATGCATTTTCTTGAAGTACAAAGGAAAGCAGTTGCAAAATAGGAGGGAAATATTAGATCTTTGGAGGTTATTTGAAGAGATACCACCGCCTAAAGCACCAGCAGTAAATCCTGATCTCCCATCCACTACAGACAATCCACTGATGATACAGAAAGATATCAAAGAATTGTCAAGTGTAGCGCCACCAGTAGAGGTAATAAGTTTGTACCCGATATTAAAAAAACCTGTACCCGCAGAAGGATACAGTGATCCGACGTATGTGCCTCCCCCGACAACCACTACACCCCACCGGCCCACTGCACCCCCACCATATGAAAGTACAAGGGAGCGAGGCCATGCGAGTACACAAAGGGTGGACATAGAGAAACTCACAGATGATTTACAGTCAAGACTCTCAATAGCAAAAGATGAGCTTTCGAGGATAAAAGACATGTGCGGACAAACAGCACTTAATGCGACTAGATCAGGGCGCACGTCTAGAGCGCCAGGCGAGAACAGAAAACCTGAAGAGGGGTGGAAGAAAGGTGAGATACTGTTCAGAATTGAAGAACAACCAACACGAATAATTGAAATAGAGACACGCGAGGGAGATACTGACAATGATGAAAGGCCTATGGGAGATAGAGAGGAATTACTATGCGACATAAGGGACGAGTTAGAAGAAAGTGACAGGTTGAACATGGCTATGGGAGGGGGAAGCGAAGGGGGGGATGG
Source organism: Ambystoma mexicanum (assembly GCF_040938575.1). Taxonomy (NCBI): domain Eukaryota; kingdom Metazoa; phylum Chordata; class Amphibia; order Caudata; family Ambystomatidae; genus Ambystoma; species Ambystoma mexicanum. Next base: position 1,358,038,558 of record NC_090933.1, on the reverse strand, counting down.
CACATGTTCAGTGAGAACACTGGACGATGAGTGGACGGGACGACTAAGGAACAGAGTGGGGAAATGGCATCACTGGAAACATCAGCATCCAAATCGGGTTCCGATGCCATAACGAAAGGAAAGCTACAGCTCCCGTTGATACACAGAGGAGGAGGGAGGCCTAACTATATCCCATGGGCACAGATGGATAAAGCCAATTTATTAAAGCTATTGCCCCCATTATCAGGAGGGGCAAGTAAGTGGATATACGCCTTTGAAAAACATACTGCTGGGGTACCCCTAGCTATAGGAGATGTGAAAAGTTTGCTCGTATCGGCGGTGGGCGATCAGGCTGAAAGAGTATGGGTTAAAGCCGGTTTCCCGGGAGTAACGTTAGATTGTGACCGCCATGATGGGGCCTCCTTTAACACGGTGCGGGCCAGGGTGTGGGACGCCTTACGCGAAACATTCCCAGATACACCGGACTTACAGTCAGTGATGCAATGTACAATGAATGACGGGGAGGAGGCTATGGATTACATTTTTCGGGTCCAAGAGATGTGGAGGGCGGAGACGGGTACGCCTTGGCATCAATCGACATCTTTATTTTATTTCATTATAAAAAGAGGGCTCCCAAAGGAAGTGCAGAAAGCGCTCGACAAGATAGCAGGTATAGAAGCAAAGGGATGGCCAGAAATTCAGAGCATAATAGTACACCATTGTAAACGAATAAAGGAAAGGGAGAAGGAGGTGGCTCAGAAAAGATTGGCAGACGAAGCGAAGTTAGTACAGACAAAATTGGTGAAGGTCGCAGCAGCAGTAGCTGCGCTCCCACACAGCAGGGAGGGAGACGATGAGGAGGAGGGGCTAATAGCAATACAAGGAAGGATGGCAGCTAATTGGGCGGGAGCAGGACAGCGGCAGTGGAATGAGCAAGAGCAAGGTGGAGGTCCGCAGTGGCAAGAGTGGACCCCTCGAGGGGGACGAGGTGGGTACAGGGGCCGAAGAGGAGGCGGAACGGGGTACGGGGGAACGGGAGGAAATGGATGGCAGGGCCCTAGAGGTGCACAAGGAAGTTGCTGGAACTGCGGGCGATGGGGGCACTATTCTAGAGAGTGCAGAAGCAGACCCAATAACGGGTTCCAAGAGGTAGAACAATATGGCCATCCCCACCCGGGAAGCCCATATGGCCTCCCAATGGGACAACAACAACTAAGAAACCCGGGCCAAGGTAATGCCGGCCAGCAACAGGGACCCCAGTATAGAACACAGAACCACCCACAAAACCACGACAGTATGCAATATACGCCAGGTAACCCTTTTGCGACAACAGCAAACGGGGCCCCCGCACCAGCACCTTACAACGGCATGTCAGTGGTCTCAGGCAACGTATTTAATGAGGGGGGGGCGATGAGACACCCCGCATAGGACAGCCCACAGAGAACACTTGCGTGTCCAGTTCTATCTACCACCTACAGTGCAGCAGAGGAACCATTGGTAGGGGCGCAGATAGGAGACAAGCAGTTTATATTCATGGTTGATTCGGGAGCGGAGAAATCATGTGTCAGAGAGGGCCGGTTCCCGTTATCTAACAGGAAGTTAGAGACGCAGGGGTTCTCTGGGGCTGTAATTGAAGTTCCTTACACAGAAGTTTTGGATGTAACAGTGGGGGGCAAGACTGTAAAGGCACCCTTACTGTATTACGAACAGTCCCCGATAAATTTGTTGGGGAGGGATCTTATGAGTAAACTTAACATGACCATATCATTTACTGAAGGAGGAATAGTGTGTTCTACACCCGGGATATGCCCCTTGCGTGCGATGTTGGTAGTGCAAGCCTACACAACCACACAGGAAATACGAGGGCTGCCACAAAATGAGGAAATGTTTATTGAAGGGCTAAAGACTTTGGCCCTCGTAATTCCAGAGCTAAGAAGCATGGATTGGAGGATTCCATCAGAGTTCCTCTTCCGCCCCATAGTGTGTCCAAGCGCAGCACCAGGATCAGTGGTATCGTTGGATTTGCACGCCGTGCAGGTATCAACGAAAAGGATCGCTGTGATTGGAATGGACAGGGAAGGATGTGAGTGGCGCACAGTGCTGTGTACAAACGCCAACCTCGCCCTACGCGAGGTAACAGATGAGGATCTCTTTTCAGACACAGAAGGGGATGGTGAAATAGTAATGGAAATAGCGATGCCCTGTGACATTTTGATCCAAGCCAGGGAGATCCCCGTCCAATTGATGGCAGTGGTAGGAGCAAAACCGTCATTTTTTGATGACGACATGAGGCTCGTACCAAACAATTTATGGACAACAGGCCCCCATGATGTAGGGCTGTTGCACGGAGTACAACCTGTGATAATAAAACTAAAGCAAGGAGCAATCTTACCCCGGGTCAAACAATATCCATTGTCCCGTGAAGCTGAAGAAAGGATAAAAGAAACAATAAATGCACTACTAGCACAAGGGATAATAGTGCCTTCAAACTCCCCATGTAACACATGTATTTATCCAATCAAAAAAGCGAAAGGAGGATCTTGGAGGATGATACAGGACTTACGCCCCCTCAATGACGTAATTCAGAAAGAGTTCCCTCTAGTCCCGAACCCTGCATCAATACTATGCAGCATCCCAAAAGCGGCATCACATTTCACAGTGGTGGACTTGAAAAATAAATTTTTCTCAATACCCCTGGCTGAAGAGAGTAGGTACCTTACAGCCTTCACGCTGGGGGGAAAGAGATATGAACACTGCAGACTACCACAGGGATACTGTGAGAGCCCAAGCATATTCAACCGCATATTGCATGAAGATTTGGGAAACCTATCAGTAGAGAGTACGATTATTCAGTACGTAGATGATTTATTAGTGTGTGCACAAGACGAAGCAACATGTAGAAAAGATTCAACAACGCTCCTGACTTTACTAGCCAACAAAGGATACAAGGTAGACAAGGAAAAGCTACAGTACTGCCTGACTGAGGTCCTATACCTGGGACAGCTCATATCAAAAGATGGAAAAAGAATAATTCCCGACAGGGTAGAGGCAATAAGAACAGTAGGAGAACCCACAACAGTGAAAGATATGCAGAAATTCTTGGGGATGTGCAACTATTGCCGAGCATGGATACTAGACTATGCAGCATACATGAGACCCCTCCTACAAGCACTGAAGGAAGCACAACAGGAGAATGAAAAAATAAAATGGTCAGCAGAAATGAGCATGTCATTTCAATCATTGAAAGAGCTAATTTCAAGCGCTCCAGTACTAGCAAACCCTGATTATGGACGCAAATTTTACCTATTCTCACACTGCAAGGGAACACTCATGACAGCAGTACTGACACAAAAAACATCCTTAGGACACAAGCCATTGGCTTACTATAGTGGTACTTTAGATGCCGTGATGCAAGGTCATTTTGCGTGCGAACAATCACTCGCTGCAGCCGCATTCGCGATTGAGAAAAGTGCCACAATAGTAATGGGTTGCCCTGTGACATTGTTTGTGGAACATTCATTATTTGCAATACTCGAGAGATCAAAGAGCACACTGACCACACAGCGGGCGACAGCCTACGAGATTATATTGTCCAGCGCCAACATCCATATAGTGAGGTGCAAGACAGTGAACCCCTCCACATTCATTACAGAAGCGTGCACATTAGAGGATATGCAGAACCACGATTGCGCAACCTACACAGGAGAAGGAGGGGAGGACACAGTGGTGTGTGAGAACGCTCTAAGCGAGGGGGAAGTGTACTTTGTGGATGGGTCTGCATCAATTGATGTGGACACGGGAGAAAAACACGTTGGCATGGCAGTAGTGAGGTTGGAAGAAGGGGAGTTCGAAACGCTAGTACAGTACCGCCTCCCGTCACATTACTCTGCACAGGCCGCAGAACTGATTGCGCTCATAGAAGCACTACATGCAGCAAAGGGTTGTGCAGTGACAATATACACAGACTCAGCTTACATGACGACGACAGTACATGGAGGTCTAGCAAGATGGGGGCGTAGGGGATTCAGACGGGCAGATGGAACACCAGTACAGCATGCAGAACTGCTAAAAGAGTTAATTGAGGCCCTTCAAAACCCTACTGCAGTAGCAATAGTGAAGTGCCAAGCCCATACATCCAACACAGATGTTGTGTCTTTGGGGAACGCGGCAGCGGACGCTGCCGCCAAGGAGGCTTCCTATTTTCAGAAATATGACACAGGTGAATACATGCTTAAGAACAACACAACCGACGAGCCCCCAGAAGGGTACAACATGATGTCCATATCACAAATACTAGAATTGCAGGAAGGAGCTAGCACTGAGGAAAAATTGACATGGACAAAACGGGGGTGCAGCCAGTCAGGAACAGACCTACTATGGCGGCAAAGTAACTCAGGGAAAGTGGTAATGCCTCTACAGTTACTAGAAGTTGCATTTCAACAGCTACACTTCCCTGCACATAATACCAAACAGCACATCGCAGCGGAAATACAGGAAGAATGGTTCGTGCCCTGTCTCCAAGAGCATGTGTCTCGACTAGCAATGGAATGTACAACATGCCAAATATACAATTCAGGAATGACATTACGCACGCTCAGGGGAACAATTCCTAAACCCATTGGGCCATTCAGAGAACTGCATATAGATTACGCAGACATGGGGGAAAGGTGCAATGGCGCACGGTACATGATCGTGGTTGTGTGCCCATTTTCAAGGTGGGTGGAAGCAGGACCCTGTGCGCGACCTGATGCCAAAAGCGCCGCCAAATTCCTAGTAAGGGAAGTGTTCCCACACTGGGGAATTTGTGACGTGATTCGCTCAGACAACGGCTCTCACTTTGTGAATGAACTTTTCAAGGAAGTCACCACATTATTGGGTATAAAACATAAATTGTGTTCGATTTATCATCCCCAAAGTAATGGCGTAGTGGAAAAGATGAACGGACTGTTGAAGGGCAGGTTATCAAAACTATGCTTCTCATTGAAGAAAAATTGGATTTACTGTCTACCCCTGGCGCTATTTGAATTGAGAAATCAGCCGAGCAAAGACGACCATTTGTCCCCGCACGAGATCGTGACTGGGAGACGAATGAATACAGCACACTCTCCACTGCGCGAACACTCAGATGCTCACAGAAGCGCCGCAATATTGGGAGATGAGTTTACAGACTATTTGCGAAAATTGACAAGAGCAGCGCGCGCCATATCAAAACAACTCTCCCCACCCTTCACTAGAGAAGAGGGAAACGTAACAGGATCTGTGACGGAGCAAGAGCAACAGCTACAGCTGATGCCAGGCGACTCAATTTATGTTAGAAGCTTTGTGCGTAGGTGGAATGCACCACGATTCCATGGCCCATACGAGGTAATATTTTGCACGCCCACGGCAGTGAAGGTGAAGGGCTTGAAGTACTGGGTGCATTTGACCGACGTACGGAAAGCATACAGCAATGTACAAGAGGAGATAGATGAGGAGGCACGACAACAGCAAATGATGCAAACGAGTAGGATGTCTAAATATGAACTTGTGTGTGTGTGTGTGTCAGCACTGGACTAGAGTGGTATAATGACTGACAAGGATATTCCAAAAAAAAAAAAAAAAAATGTGTTTTCTTTTTTTATCTTGTTGAGTGGTATGTAATTAATGAAATAACCAAATTATAGCTGTATACACCCTTGTCTGTGAATACCCCTCCCCGCATCCCCACCCGCTTCCATTCCCCGTCAAATATATTGGCACCGATGGTGCCAGCAAAACGTTTACATGCATGCACTTAATGCACTTTTATATCTCAAACAGGAGCTTCCATGGCATCTAACGGGCAGCCTGCAACGGATAGAATTAGTAGAATGAGAGAATTAGTATATGAGAGATGTAGATATTCGTATGAGTGTGGATTATCAGTATGCATCACATTGTTTTTTATAATAATGTTTGGCCTGGTTACATATTGGTTTATAGCGTTCATCTCTATCGAGATGTACGAGGGGGGAGGCAGTAACAACACTACTGGACGAATTAACAGTACCACCGGACCCAATGCAACCACAGGTGTCAATACCAGGGAAGGTGATTTTTTGATATGGGACGGAAATAAACTTGTATGGGGGTATCATACCACACCGTCCAGTGTTGTCACCTTACAAAGAAAAAAGCAACAAGGTGAAATGCAGAACAACACAGTGTCCCCACCAGGGGTATCTAATTACAATGCCCACAGTCTAAATGACCGAAATCCGTCTGCCATATCATGGTTGTACAACACCCTCACCAGCCAGCCTGCCCCCATACTAAAAAACAACCTGCCAGCTAACGTCAGGAAAGAAGACGAAAAGCTACTAAAAATGCACGAAATATTATATGATGAATGGGCTAAGGGGGGCGGGAATGAGAAAGGGGGGTCCAGCTTATTAATTGCCCAGGGAGTTGGGAAGTACATGAGGAACAAGAACAACAGACGGAAGAGGGAAGCAGGGAGGAGGAAGTATGATGAGTACTATGGGTTAGGTCTAGATAAAATGGAAGACCCACGACACCCCCATCAAACAAATAAGTGGTATGCCGACATGAGCGCCACAGCTAAACAGACAACAAACGAGAGCTGCTATGTCTGTTCCCTCATCCCTCACGCATCAGGTACACCCAAAGTATTGTTACCCAAAGAGTTGCCTATTGTGGATGCCCAATGTCTCCTTCATCTCACGCTGTGCAGGATTAAGAACACCTTCCAGGCACACGAAGTGACTTTTCAAATGCTGCAGAACGAGAAAACATGTTACCCAAAAACGGCAGGGGTGGTATGTTTGAAAGAACCATTTTTTGTAATAGAAGGGACACTTTGTTCTGACAACAAGCGGAAGGATGAAGAAGTACTGTGCAAAGCGGAAGCACTAAGAGGTGTGGCACCGGATACATTGCAGTGGATAGAGGAAACATGTACACCAGTATGGAGAGAACACATTTCAAAACTAACTTGGGTAACTGCCATTGAAAAGCTGTTCAAACTGCAGAGCGAAATGGACTATGGACTGTGTTTTAAAGGAGAAGGGAGAACCCCCATGGGAACAAACAAGGACTGCAACAAGACCCTCACCATTCCAGATCTGAGGAAAGGAACAGCGGCCCTGATGGACACGTACTGGGTGTGCGGCAACCAGGCATACCTACACCTCCCCCAGTCATGGAGTGGCAGCTGCTCAATGGCCACTCTGCACTCAGCCCTAATGGTGATACCAGAAAGCCACATCGATGGGAGCAAAAGGACACAGGAACGCATGCAGAGTGTGGCTCAACCAACTGCAGAGTCACAAATATATGTCCTGTCTTCTGGAAGCAAGGGAGAAGTGCTGACCCGTAACAGACGAGCATCAAATTACATATCAAAGGCATCATCAGAACTATTGGCTCAGATCCCAGACAAATATCGATTATTCAGCTCAGCAGAAACGTTTTTTGCCTCGCTCGTCTCAAGTGTCCAAGCAAGGGCAAACGCAAAATGGCTCCAGATAACACGCTGGGAATTGATTCAGCTGGCAAACGACACTGAAGAAGGATTCAATATAATAAAAGTGGAACTAAGAGCTTTACGACTAATGACCATGCAAAACAGGTATGTCCTGGACCTGTTGACGGCGATGGACGGCGGTGTTTGCCGAAAAATAGGAAGTGCCTGCTGCACTTTCGTACCTTCTGAAGACGCAGAGAATGGCTCCCTGTCCCATCTGATCGAAGCAGTCCACAACCTAGGAGAAAAAATGAAAATGGAAGGTGGAGCAGAAGAGAGTACATGGTTCGACAACATCTTCTCCTGGGTTCCCTCATGGCTTGGAACAACTGTGAAATTTTTAATACCAGCTGTTGTGTTCCTCCTTTTACTTTTTTGCCTGTGCCAGGTGGGTCTTCGAGTTTGTGCTAACGCAGTACCAAATGGTGCAATGATGATGGTGACAATGGGCAACTCACACGGTACAATAAAAACGATGCAAGAAGCACAAGTACAAACAGGGATAGATAACTCACCCAGGTACCAACTGGTGCCTATATACCACGATAAAGATATTGTGGATAAGTTGTGGCACACCACCATCAAAGAGCCCCTTATATTAGAATGGTATGAGGAAGTTTGGGTAGATTTGGAAGGAGATGGTGGATGCATATATCTAATGTGTACCCCAGATGAATACACCCGGAGAGGTGAGAGCTTAAGGGGGGTGTGCAGAGCATGGATGCCCATCAAAGGAACTCCTGCATGGGATGAGGCGGTGATGGACGAGGCAGAATGTAGGAGGATAGAAGATTTAAAGAATTCGTTACTTTAGTAACGAAAGGGGGGAAATGTAGGGGAGGACTGGTCCAAGAAGACCCCCCTCGCCTGCGCTTTCTCCCCAGGTGAGGGCTATGGCTCTTTTGGGCGTCCCCTCATGCCACCCGGGCCCAGGTGGTGGAGGGCTCACCCACTGAAGACATTGCCCGCACGTATTAATTGCCCACATGTATTAAAATTTAGCTAGGCCTAGAAACCATTTTGTCTGGTAAGGATGGTGTGAGCTCAGCGCACTGTAGTGCGGCTCCCACCCTTGGAGGGTTTCAGTAATCCTTGTTGCCGCAGCACCCTGGCAGATCCGCTGCGAGCACGTTCCCACGAACAAGACGGACATGAGCTAGTGTAATACACTAACATTGTAACAGTTCACCTCCCGCAGTGTCTCATCGCTCCCAGCATGACCCGGCCAGCAGGCCTAGGCAATGAAAAGAACAGTAAAATAGTCATTAGATGACAGACAATCTTTATATATTAAAGTTGAGACTACTCGCAAAGGATGCTTTCTTCCACGAAATCCCTTATATTACAAAAGCCTGTAAAATGTATAATTACAAGAAATCATGCTTCCATGATATAAGCAATGGTGAGCCCACACCATTGCAGTCGGGTGCTAGTAACAAAGGAACGCACCAGGAATCTATTTGTTACGTGTATTACTGGGAAACTTACACCCCATGGGCTCGCGCCATAACTGAACTAATGCTGCTAGAGGACACAAGAAAGACGAATGTAACCATACCAAGGACCCATGTGAAGGAGGCGCGAGAAGGCGCATGTCATGTGTGCATGTCCAGGCCCCATATGTGCCATCACTATCACGAATAGTGGCGGGTTACCTTCTATGTTCTCCAACAATCCTAATTCTACCTCACTTGTTGCAAATATATATATATATATGCATATAACTAAATACTGTACTTATTAAAACATAAAGTATGAATAAGGTGCTCGGACTGGGTATAATCGAGACACATCCAGCAAAGCTTAAATGCATGTTTTGTATTGCTTACAATAAGTATTATAGAGTGTTCAAATGTTTGTGATGTTTTTACCTAAATCGGCAACACACGAGGGAGATACCTTTGTGAAATACGTGCAAGGCCATTCCCCCCCCCACCCTGCGAAGGCTGCCAAGGCATGAGAGCAGAGACCGCGCCGCGCTGCATTACCTCCGCCAACCAGACTGGAGCCGCTTCAAAGACTTGTAACCCCCTCTGTAGCACCCAAGGCCGCTACCCGCCACCTGCATTATTTACAGCACAGCAGTAAACCTCTGCCTGAACACACGCGCCCCCTCGTAAACCTTGCAACCCACCGGACCATCTCAGACTTATGGCCCTGTGCAATCAGGACACCCAACACTTTGACAACACACAGCGGAACATCCATAACAACTTCTAACAAGACAGAAAGACATGTACCGCCCGTCCCAGGCCCTGAAGCTTAGCCCCTCGACCTATGGCCCCGGTCAACAGGACACTGGTAACCATGCCCTGACGTATTACCTCCAGTCCCCTCACAAGGTGCATTCCTCCTGTGTTGCATTAACCTGTTGTATAACCTATTGAAAGATTTACTAAAGAAGATAATATCAAAATGCCTGAATGACTGCGGTGTGCATGGCCTAGGGCTAATAAGTCAGGAAAAGACATTCGTCTCTGCCACTGGCCGCGATGGCCCCACAACACCGCCTGGATGAACTCCGCCACCCTGCCAGGCCCAGCCCAACCCACGAGGCTGACCAGTGACGTCTTCCAGCCAAAGCCAACCACATCGCAGCAGCACCTATAGTTAGTCGTCGCCACCCAATCCCATTGAACTTGTGCCCCCTATAGTGTGTAGGTTCTTATGACGTTTTTTGTAAATATATACGCCTGTCTTTGCTATTGTCAGACAGAGCGCTCTCGGAGTTTGCAGAGTTCTTTGTATGCCCTATTCTGATTGATAAACTCCCATTTACGCTCACCCGCACTCTGTCTTGGCCTTATTCCCATTTTAGGAGAGTCCTTCATTGTCTCTCATTGCGGGGAGGATCGTGCTTATTGGGGACGCTTGCTTTCACTCCCTATCAGGCCCATGTTTCCCTACTTTACGCTTGCATCAACTAGAGTAGCAATGACATCTCCCCATCAGGCCCATGTTTCCCCTACTTTACGCTTGCGGCAGCTAGGGTAGCAATGCCCTCTCCCTATCAGGCTCCTGTTTCCCCTACTTTATGCTTGTGGCAGCTAGAGTAGCGTTGCCCTCTCCCTATCAGGCTCATGCTTCCCCTATTTTACGCTTGTGGCAGCTAGAGTAGCAATGCCATTTCCATATCGGGCCCATGTTTCCCCTACCTTACGCTTGCGGCAGCTAGAGTAGCAATGCCAGCTCGCTATCAGGCCCATGTTTCTCCTACTTTATGCTTGCGGCATCTAGAGTAGCAATGCCCTCTCCCTATCGGGCTCCTGTTTCCCCTACTTTACACTTGCGGCAGCTAGAGTAGCAATGCCATCTCCCTATCAGGCCCATGTTTCCCCTACTTTACGCTTGTGGCAGCTACATTAGCAATGCCCTCTCCCTATGGGGCCCATGTGTTAGGCAGAATCCAGTGCAGTTCCCTTAGGGAGCACTACATCAGATTAGGACCACAGGTGAGAGCAATAAATCCCCTTTGGTATCAGTCTGTACCACAAAGATTTAGTTGGTAGCTGTGGCTGAGCAGTCAGACTTATCTCAAGAGGGAGATGAGCAGTATTCAGGGTTTACACAATAGACCTACTGTACTGTGGCACAAGGAAACACTGACCAAAGCTTTTGTAGTTAAAAAGTAGATATATATGTATTTTATACACTTCTAAGCAAACACATGTATCACAAGTATCAAGCAAGTTAAATTAAGTCAATGGGAAAATATACCCACTCCCTATATAAATTATAGACCAAGCGAACCAGAGTGAAAACTGAGCAAAACGGCACAGTGACAACTACACACAAGAGATCCTCTAGCAATTTCTCACAAGGGAGGGAAAACACAAGTTATGTAGAAATGGGTTCTTATATACCCCCTAGCAACGCTTCCCATCAAGTGTAAACCAGTTCAGCCAGACAGTACATCAGTATAGGTAATACTTCAAATGAAAACTGAGCAAAATGGCATTTCACAATGATTATGCAGTGGGAAGGAAATGGTAGTTATAAGAGAGGGTTGCACCAACAGTTTGAATGGAGAATCAATCTTGAGAAAGCGGGTCTAACAAATGTGACCAGAGTCAGTATGCCTGTGCCAGAGTTAATGGTACAGGGCAAGGGCCCAGGAGCAAAATGTTCTTGTAGCTGCAGTCAAGTCTTTTGTTAAGGATGTTGAAAAGGTGGATGCAGAAAGCGGAAGACAATGTTAAGAGAGAGGGGCGGCCAACCCAACAGGTAGGAAAAGGATTTAAAACACCTTTAGCACTACCCCGAAGAAAGGGCGGCCTGGCAAAACAATGTACTTTAAAAATGAAGAAGTGGATCCTGCGGTGGCGGTTGTTCCTGGTAGTTCCTGCAGTTTGGGTGATCCAGCCAGGTGATCCAGCAGAGAAAGGTGAAGCTCTCGTCGTGGAGGAAGGTTCGAGGGACTGCACTACCCAGGGATGAAATCAGCCGTGGTGCTTCCGAACGAAGTTTAAAAGGTACGCTCCTTTTAATCGCGGTCCGGATTGATAGCTGCTTGGCCAGCCGGTCTCCAAGTGCAGGGCACTGGCGATTCGACCACAGCAGGTTCGGGAAGGAGACTTGGCAAACTGGTTGGCCCCACCAGCTCAAGGGAAGAAGGCTCTTTCAGATGAAAATCTCCTATCCTCGTGTGGAGAAAAGTGGAGAGACGCTGCAGCAGGGCTTCACCAGTGGTGGTAGTCGTCGCAGGTGTCTTTGGCTTCTCTCCTCTTCGGTTCCGTAGTTCCAGTGGCGACGACTTGCTCTTCCAGTCCTCGGGACCTTGCTTTTATGCAGAAAGAGACCCATTCATACAGCCTAGCTGTCACTCACACAGTGGAGTGGTCTTCTTGACGGGTGACCCTCCAGCCTATCAGGATAGAGTACGACCTGAGTTGCTGCGGCAACTCTGTCCAGGGGTCTTACTCCCCCTCCCACACAATGGACCCACCCCAGACTCAGTGGCGCAGGAGGGAGGGCTTCTGGGCAGAAGCCCACCAAACAGATGAACAAAGGATCCCCGAACTGGGTTAGGATCGTAGAGAAAGACACGAGAAAGAAGTTATATTAAAGTTCTGGCAAATAAAACCTACCGGAGCAAAGTTAATTTTAAAATGCACCGGCGGTATGTTAGAGGCTGTCAGAAAAAGTGGTGGCCTCGAACAATGGAAAAATCCCATAGGGAAATATTCGCGGTCGAATATTTATGGTAGTAACCACTGCCACCAGCCAGAAACTTTAGAGAGAGGGACTTTAAGGTACCCCTTTGAAAATAAACATGGGGGGAAAAACTATTAACCCCTTCCAGTACTTCCATAGTAAGATGGGTTGTACTGGTTTTGTTCATAAAAATTGACTAATAAAGTCAATGGGGACTTTACATGCCCTGGGAGACAGTAGTTGGTCCCATGGTATGGAGTCTATGTTTGGGGGTCGCTATGACACCCATGTGTCACTGCACTGAGGGTGCTGTGTAACACATGTGAATAAAGATGGTTCCTATGGGGGAGAGAAAATCCCATAGGCATTAAACACAAAAATAGCCTAGAACACACATAGCACAAATGCCTAAGAGTGGGAAAAAGAGTCTCACTCTAAGCAGGTAAAAAGAAACAAACCCTTCAAATCCAGCAAAGCTGCTGGGGGACTCTATAGGTAAGGGGAATTAGCCATAGTATGAGAATTCTCCTGAACACTCGCCCCCCCCAGACTAAGGGATAGGAGGATCTAATCCACTACTCCTGGATGAGTCTCTTACCTCTAGTCGGTTATAAACATCCTAGAGAGACCATCAGCATTTTGGTGGTGACATCCTGACCTGTGCTCAATGGTAAAATCAAACCCTTGGAGGCAGATTGAACATCTTAGCAGTTTTGGGTTTTCCCCTTTCATTTGCATTAACCATCCCGAGGGTTGGTGGTCTGTTTGAATGATGAAAGTAGATTGTTAGGGAGAATTCTCTGTTCAGGCTGAATTTCCTAACCTAGTGAGGCCCCCAGCAGCTTTGCTGGATTTTTTGGGTTTATTTTTTTCTCCTACCAAGAGTGAGACTCTTTTACCCTCACTCTTGGACATGATTTGAGTGTGTTTCCTGGATTCTAGATGTGTTTAATGGGCTATGGGGTCTTTTACTCCATAGGGCTTCATGTGTTTTTGTGATGTGTGTTACACAGCACCCTCAGTGCAGTAACACAGGGGTGTCATAGTGACCCCCCAGTATAGACTCCATACCCTGGGACTGACTACTGTCTCCCAGGGCATGTAAAGTCACCATTGACTTTACTAGTCTTAAATTCTTAACAGAACCAGTACAAACCATCATATTGTGGACGTACTGGCTGGGGCAATTCAATTGCCCCGGGGTCTGTTAGTCGAGGGGGCACGTCTCCGTCCCCCCTGATCGAGTTTTGGCTGGTGGCAGTGGATACTACTTTTTATATTCAACCGCGAATATTTCTCTATGGGATTTTGCCATTGTTCGAGGCTACTATCTTTATTTATTTAATTACGATAGCCTCGAACATACCGCCGGTTTATTTAATTAATATTAATTCTCTGGTTGGTATTTTTTGGCAAAACTCGGTTCTAAAATGGCGTTTATGTTCTCTTCTGTGACTCCAACCCAAGTCGAGCCCTTTGTTCCACTTTTTGGCAGGCTTCTCCACAGAAGCCCTCCAAAGTGGTGCCACTCTGTCTGGGGTACTTAGGAGGGGTGGAGGGGGATTTAGGCACCCTAGACTAAGTTGCCTAGGCAATTCAAGTCGCACTCCGTCCTGATTGGCCCAAGTGGTGAGCCGGCCGGCTCACCACTTAGCATGTTTGAGTGACAGCTAGGCGGCTGAGTGAATGGGGGTTTTCTGCATAAAAGCAGGGCCTTGGGGACTGGAACTTCAGAAGTCACCACAGGACCTAAGAATCCGACGAGGGAGAAGTTGAGCCGAACTGCCCCGACGACACCACCGGTGGAGCCCTGCTGGACCGTCTCACCACTTTTCCCAACGACAGAGGTGATCTCCCGCCGGAGAATCTTATTCCTTTGACTGGTGGGGATAACCAATTTCACCGTCTTTTCGCCTTCCCGACGCATCTCGTGGCCACCTTGCCTGTGCCCCGCACCCCGGCAACCGGAATACCACGTTTTACCACGACCGTGAAATAAAGGGTACTACCTTTAACCGGAAAACTCCACGCCTGGTTTCTTCCCAGGCAGTGCAACAACCTTCAGCTTTCCTCCAAGTCGAGATCTTCTCTTCCCCTGGACGACACCGAGACTTGCAATCACTGCCAGGAACAACTGCCACCGCTGGAGGATCCTTCCCACTTAAGGTACTGTGTTCCGCCTGGCTTCCCTTGCCGCCGACTGTACGGGGTAGATTTAGCCCATGCTTTCGAACCTGGGTTAGCCTGGGACACCCTGGCTAAACTTTTCTAAGCCTCCCTAAACTCTTTTCGAACTCTCTGCAAGACTTTCTAAGCCTAGTGTAACTGTGTGATCTTGGGCGCATTTGTGCTCTGCTCTCTCTAAGAGTGGGCCCAGCCTATGGACTTTGCCTCACAAGTGACTTTTGCTCTTCTGCCTTGCTAATAGTGTTCCTAAATCTTAGAGTGGTGTACCTTTCCATATTCTGTCTTTTTCCCTCCCTTCTTCATAAACTTATTGGAGTGCATTCTACAGTTAAGCGCTCACCTCTGTATGAAAATAAGTGTTGTTAACTAACCACTTAGCATGTGGTGCTTACTGATAAGGAATAAGGGTTGTATATATTATAATAGTAACTGTGTTTAGAGTGTTTTACAATAAGAGTGCTGGAGTGTTTCAAACAGTGTGTTTTTAAATAAATAATTCTATACTTTGATACCAAAGCTCTGGTCAGTGTTTGCTTGTATTATTGTGTCTGAGTGCCTATTGTGTATACTTTGCATACTGCCTAACTCTTCTTGAGGGAAGTCTGACTGCTCAGCCACAGATACCAGGTAAATCTGGGTGGTGCAGACTGCTACCGAGTGGGTTTACTGCTAACACCTGTAGTCCTAAATCTTTTGCAGTGTTCCCTAAGGGAACTGCACAGGTTTCTGCCTAACATAGATCCATACAAGTATGGTCTAAACTTCTTCAACGCCCACACAATGGCAAAACATTCTCTCTCAATAGTTGCCCACCTTGTTTCAGGTTCCTTCAGTTTCCTACTGATGAAGCAAATGGGGTGCTCCCTACCTTTCTCATCCAGTTGACTGAGTACTGCACCTATACCTATATTGGAAGCATCTGTCTGTACAATGAAGGGTTGGTGGTAGTCCGGAGCTCTGAGAACTGGAGCTTGACAAAGGGCTTTCTTCAGGCTTTCAAAGGCCTGATTGCACTCCTCATTCCATTTGAATGTTTTGGGGAATTTAGGAGAAGAGATTACATTCAGTGGAGAAGCTATGGATCCATAGTTCTCAATGAAATTCCTGTAATACCCAGTGAGGCCTAGGAAGGCTCTCACTTTGGTTTGAGTAGAAGGGTTTGTCCAATTTTGCACAGCTTCACTCTTGCTGAGCAAAGGCCTTATTTCACCACCTCCTACCTCATGCCCAAGGTAGACCACTTTACTCTGACCAATTTGACATTTGCTTGCCTTTATGGTCAGATTGGCCTGTTGCAGAGCCTGCAAAACATATCCTAGGTGGTCAACATGTTCTTTCCAAGTAGGGCTGAACACTGCAATGTCATCCAAGTATGCAATGCAGAAGTCCTCCATCCCATTCAGAACCTGATTAACCATCCTTTGGAATGTAGCAGGTGCATTCTTTAATCCAAAAGGCATAACCTTAAATTGGTATAAGCCAACTGGGGTGGAGAATGTAGTTTTCTCCATGGCATGGTCAGTCAGGGCTATTTGCCAATAGCCTGACGTGAGATCAAATGTGCTGAGGAACTTGGCTGAGCCAAGTCTATACACCAGCTCATCTGTCCTTGGCAAAAGATGGGCGTCAGTCTTAGTGACTGCACTTAGAGCTCTATAGTCCACACAGAATCTCAACACCTTGGATCCTGCTTTTTGGTACTAACACCACTGGGCTAGACCATGGACTAGTAGAGGGCTCTATTACCCCGAGATCAAGCATCTTGTTGACCTCTCGTTTGATGAGGGTTCTTACATTTTCTTACATTCTGTAGCCCCTGCTTTTGACAGGTAAACAGTCACCCGTTTGAATATCATGCTGGCCCCAAGGGGTCAAGCCTGGTGCTAGAGAAAACAGGGAGGCAAATTGATTCAACAAAACTTTGCACTCCTCCTGTTGCTCAGGTGTCAGATTAGAAGAGAGATTGACTCCTTCTATTTTCTCATCTAAAGGTTTGCCTCTGAGGAGGTCAGGTAGAGGTTCGCTCTCCTCCTCCTCTTGAGCTGAAGCTAGAAGCAAAGCTCCCAGTTCTGGTCTCAAGACATAAGCTTTTGGAGGGTTGATGTGAAAGACTCTAGGAGCCTCCTTAGGATTGCCTAAGTCCACCAGATAGTTCACCTCTCCAAGTTTTCCCACAACCTTGAAGGGTCCCATCCATTTGTCCTGCAAGGTCCTCTGCCTTGTTTGGACCATAACAAGAACTATCTGGTCTTGAGCGAACTCAACCATGTTGGCCTTCTGGTCATGCCAATGCCTGACCAGAGCCTGACCTGCTTTCAAGTTATCACTTGCTTCAGTCATCATGTGTGACATTCTCCTCCGGAGTCCGATCACATAGTCAGTGACTCTGACTGTCGTGGGGGAAGGAGCACTCTCCAACCCCTCCTAGATCAGGACCAATGGACCTCTGACCAGATGGCCATAGGGAAGTTCAAAGGGACTGTAACCCACTCCCTCCTGAGGGACTTTCTATATGCAAAGAGAAGGCATGGCAGTAAAAGATCCCACTTTTTCTTAAGAGGGTCTTCTAAAGCTCCTATCATGCTCTTCATGGTTCTGTTAAACCTTCTACCAACCCATGTGTCTGAGGGTGGTATGCTGTTGAGAACTTGTAGGTAACTCTACCATTTTTCCACATGGCCGTCATGTAGTGGGACATACAATTTGACCCCCTGTCGGATATTACCTCCTTAGGAAACCCAACCCTGCTAAAAATACCAAGGAGGGCCTTAGCTACAGCCGGAGCTGTAACAGTCCTCATAAGAATTGCTTCAGGGAACCTAGTAGCATGGTCTACTACAACAAGTATAAACCTGTTGCCTGAAGAAGTTGGGGGATCAAGGGGACCAACAATGTCGATTCCTACCCTCTCAAACGGTACTCCCACTACAGGGAGAGGCACTAAGGGTGCCACGTTCTTGGAGCCACTCTTACCAGAGGTTTGGTATGTGTGGCAACCCTTCCAATACTCATCTACCTCAGCCCCCATTTTAGGCCAATAAAAGTAGAGAGAGAGCCTTTCCTTGGTCTTCTTGAAGCTCAAGTGACCAGCCAAAGGAATCTCATGGGCCAGTTGCAAGAACTGGAGTCGGTTTGCTTGGGGTACTACAAGTCTCTTGTAGTCCCCAGGGAGTGACTTGGTTGGTTCACTATAGAAGAGGCCATCTTCCCAGTGTAACCTTTACCTCCCAGGCTCTTGCCCTTCAATCTGAGAAGCTGCCTGGTGGCGAAGACCTTCCAGAGTTGGACATTCTCTTTGTCCCTTACTGAAGTCTGCCCTTTGGGGTCCACCTTCGGCCAGTAAAGACTGCAGCTCAGGATGGTCCACAGAGTCAAGATCTCCAATGAGTTCCTGGCCTCCTACTAGATCTGAGTCCTCAGGCTCTAGTTCATCCACACAGGGTCGTACCTCACTCTCAGCCTCAGCTGGAGGAGGAATCACAGGTGTGATTTTTGACAACCTAGGAGATTTCCTTGTTGGCAGTACTGGAGTGCTTTCTGCTGGTTTCTTCTTGGACGTCTTGGGTTTCCCCTTTGCTTCTGGTTGCTTTGAAATAGCAGTTATTAACTCCAGTGGAGTAGGAGTGATTTCTTTTTCTATCAGAATCTCGGGAGAGCCCCTCAAAGACCTCTCCCTTGCAGGTCTGGTAAGCTCCTGTAATCTCTTACTAGGAGGTCTGGGAGTACCTGACACTACTCCCAGGTGCTTCAGATCATTTCCCAACAGCACCCTTCCTGGTACTTCAGATTGTACACTCAAAGGTATCCTGACAGTCATTTCATTGCAATGGATGAGAGCTGGTAATTGGGGAAGCATCTGCACAGGCCCTCCAGCTAACTTGGTGAGGCGTTTGGGTGCCTTAGCAACATCCTCCACCTTGAAAAAAGATTTGTCCACCACAGTTATGCTGACCCCAGTGTTTCTAATGGCAGGAGTCTCCTGATCATTGACTAGGACAGTGTATTTATAATACATTTTAGTATTAGGAGGGATAGAATTATACACATCTAAATTCTGTTGTTCCCACAACCCTAGAGATACTAAAAATACTCTAGCTGAAACTCCAATGGGATCATCAGCTAGTAGTTGAAAGTTTCCACTGGCCATATGTACTTCCTCCTCTGGAGCGAAGGCTAAGAAGACAGCATGGACCCCTGAAGGTTTACCCTTGCATCTGGGATCCCCTTTCACATGATCAGTAGAGCCACAAACAACATTTTCCAAATGTCTTTATGAATGGTGGGTTGTTCTGACCTCCTTCTGGTCTGGAACCAGAAGGTACACTAGCCTGATTAGGTTTCCCTTGTGGCTTACCCTTAGAATTCTGCTTGTGGCCCTCTTTGGAATTGGAATTATTTGAATTCTCTTTGTTGTCTTTCTTTGGCTGCTTTCCCTCATCCTTTTTCTGAGTTACCCCTGAATCCTTGTGAGTAGCCCTGTTGGCAACCCACAAGTCAGCAGCCTTAGCTTGTTTCTTAGAATCTAATTCTTTTGAATCAGCCAAGTGCTGTCTGAGCTCAGGGGAGCAGGCATCATAGATAGACTCCATCATAATAAGATTTCTCAATCCTTCATAAGTGTTAACTCTATAACCCTTAATCCATCCCTCTAAGTTCTTCAAACACTCATTCACCCAAGTAGCCCAAGGGGTACTATCATGCTTTTTGAGGGTCCTAAGCCTCTTAAGGTACTGGGAAGGAGTCCTCCCAAATCTAGCTATTAAAGCTAGTTTTACACATTCATAATCCATCCTATCCAACTACATTACCACATCAGATGCAACAGGGGGGAGACTAGAGAATAACCAGGAGATCAACTGATTCCCTGTAATATCCTGGAGCCCATGATTATATTCAAACATAGCAAGCCAATATAATACATCCAACTTAGGTTCATACATACCCACAATCTCTTTAGGCATCCGGGGTCTTTTTGGACTGGAAGATCTAGAGGATTCGGGGAGAGAAACATTTTCCAAAGATAATTTCTTCATCGCAAGCTCATGGTTGAGCTCCATTTCTTTGGGCCTTAGTTCTTGATGTCTCTATTCAGTTTGGGCACTAATTCATTTGAATTCAAGTTCAAGTCTCATTTTTTCTAGTGAGATAAATTCAGGACTTAATGTGGGAACTGGTAAGGGTCCAGTAGCCACAGGCTGAGGCATTTGAGCAGGCAGAGGAGCAGAGGGGGTGGCATTGATACCCCTCTTCCTCATCTGTCTCAAAAATAACATCTTCAACATTATCCTCATTACTGTTTGCTACATTTGCTGGAGTAGTGGGCACTACAGCGCCATTATCCAGACTATGTTTCTCTAACATTCGATCAATCATTTCTTGTTTCTTGCCTTTGACAGGAAGACCTTTCTATATACACAGATCCCTTATATAATCAGCAGTATAAGTGAGGAGGTTCTCCTGGCTGTAACTTTTTCCATAATTTTGACTTTTGTTTAAAATAAACTTGTAGTGATAGTTAGCCTTGTGGTTATTTGAACCAAGGTACTAGCAGAACTCTAAAATGTAAATCCAATACTTTTATCCTCACCGCTGTACACCAGTGTTAGGCAGAATCCAGTGCAGTTCCCTTAGGGAGCACTACACCAGATTAGGACTACAGGTGTTACACTTCAGGCTTCCCCGCGGGTCTCCTTACAGAATACGACTTCTTTACAAGCTCCTCTATGGACCAGATACAGGCTCCCATGGCGCCTGTACAAACTACGACGGACTCCGTGTCAGCTGACACGTCTTGTACGTGGAAGACGTACGGTAAAACACACCCCCTTACGACTATAAAACCACTGTCTTTCAAGGGGTTCATTGCTGCTAATTAGCGTTACTAGCTACACGCGGTTACGTCCGTTACTTCTTCATGTCTTCCCACACGATTCCTCATCTGAACTCCTGGTTTTGACCCTTGCCTGACTATTGGATTGGCTTGTCTCCTCCTTTATTCCTGTCTTGCTCATCTGGTTTTTTGACTCGGAATGTTACTGGATCCGGCTCCCTTCTGTCTCTTGCGGTACTTCATTCCAGGTTGCAGCTTCTGCTTACGGAACCAAAGCAGTGAATTTGCTGTCAACTATCCAGAACTTTTCTACACCTACTCTGGATACATGTGTGCTCAGGTACATACTTAATTGGCAAATCCCATCTCTGCTACTATTTCCCTCCACGACTTGTTTGGATATTTGTTTCCTGTTGGATTCTGGGACATTTTTTCTTTTTTTTTTTTAATTTTATTTGTAACATCTAGTTTTTTTACAAACTTTTGTTACAATTCATACCAGTTCATAAGTCCCAATTCATCTTTACAATTACATTCTATGCTTTTCAGTTTAGGACCTTATCTAGAAAATGTATCACTGAGCAGGTTAGATGTACCGAGCTTCCCCTCAGTATCCAGCTCCACAGGTCTTCCATCGAGTCATTTGCAGGCTTGAACTCACTCAAGTGGATGGATCTCAGCCCATTTAAGGCCACACATTCAATTGTTAGGTGTTTTATTGTCTCTACGTGGATTTCACAATGCCGACAAGCTTCATCGGTAGCTAGCTTTATTTTTCTCAGCACCAACATTTGGTTTGTTTTCAGAAGGTTCAGTCTAAGTCTGAGAAATCGATCTCTATGATATCGTGAGGGAAATTGGCATAGATATTTCGGCATATTGTCCACTTTATTCTTTGTCGGACCCAGGTCTAAAGCTGTCGGCATCTTTGCGTACCTATCCAAATTGTCTATCCATAGCCACTCTTTCAATTTAATTCTCGCAATTTGTGGGCGATTCAACAATGTATCCATTGAGATATTTGCATCTAACATGATGGCTTTCATTTTATCTGACCATCTCAAAAGCAAGCCTGTATGTTGATGTTTTCCCTCTGATCTTAATATTTTAAAGGCTGGTTCACAATGCATTATCTCCATCTTGCGTAGCAATGATAAGGATTTCCAGAGTACTGTTCCATAGAGACTTTCCAGTGCCAGTTCGTGGCGTATGATCGTCATTGAGAGATATTTAGGCAGTCTCAGAACTTGCCGCCAGAATAAGCTTTCCAATTTGGTCCAGATCTTATGGTCCAAATTCCAGCCGGCTTCTGCTCCAAAAGATATTGTAGGCACTACTTTTTGAAGGTAGAACATGCGGAGCGGTATTGCCGAAAACTTTCCATACAAGGTGTGTAGTCTCGCTCCTTGTAGGGAGAGCATTCTGGTCCGATTGAACAGGTCTCGGACCCAGCTCCACTCCCGTATTGAGATGTTCATCAATATTCCGAGATAGCGAATTTCTTTGACTTCTTCAATGACTTTCTTGTCGATTCGCCATTTAAAGTTCTTATTTTTGGCGTTCCGATCACTGCCAAACTTCATGATTTTGGTTTTGTTCGCATTGATTGATAGATCGTTTTCAATCATATAAGTTTCCAGTTTCGACAGCAGCCGTTGTAGGCCTATCTGAGTTTTATCAAACAGTACTATGTCGTCAGCATAGATCACGTAACTTATATGATGTCCGTTGATTTTCGGAGGGAAACAATTCACATTTGCTGGGCCATGGGAATGTCAGCAATATAAAGCTTAAACAGAGTGGCAGCAAGTGGACAGCCCTGTTTCACCCCTCTGGTAGTAATGATTGATTTAGACAGATCTCCACTTGCATTTAATCTTACTTTGATTGAAGTGTTGGAATGCAATGCCTTAATTGGTGACAGCAAAAAGTTTGGACAGTTTCTTTTTTCTAACTTCTCCCATAGTTTATTTCGACTTATTGAATCGAAAGCCTGTTGCAAATCGATAAAGGCCATGAATAACTGGGCCTTATTATTCAGTGCTTCTAGCTTCAATAGGTTCACCAAGGTTAAGTTGTTCTCTATGCCCACGCCCTTTGTAAATCCTGTTTGTCTGATATCTGGTAGATCTATTTCCTTTGCCCATGAAGTTAACTTTTTTTGCAAAAATGTGGCCAGCACTTTGCCGATAGTATCTAGGAGGGCAATCGGGCAGTAGTTGGCAGGATCGTCCCGACTGCCCTTCTTGTATATTGGTACTATTATTGCTTCAGTCCATGATCTCGGCATCTGCTTTCTGTCTGCTATCGCCACAAATAGCGTTCTGATGAAAGTTGACCACGCATATCTGTGTTCTTTTAACTGTGTATTGCTGATCCCATCCGGTCCAGCAGCTCTTGATATTTAGTTTGTCTATAGCCAAAGGAATATCTTCTTTGGATTCAATTATGTTCCAGGCTATATCAGTGGTGCCACTTTCAGCGCGCTGTGTCATCTCCATTCCTGTAAAGACCTTTTGATAGTGCGTCACCCAGTCGTTTTCCGTCACTCCATTTATCATTAGGGCGTCCTGGTTTGCTGTTCCTTTATTCAGGATTCCCCAGATTTCTCTTGTCTTGTTTTTTTTGATCAGTGCCAACATTTCTTCACCACGTTCTTGGTCTCTCAAATAGGAAAAGGATTTCAACCAATTCTGATATTGTTGTTTTCTCTATTTTAAGACGCTCTTAGCATTCATTCCATACTCTTTTTTCAGTTTGATCAGGTCTTTCCTTAGCTGCTTTTTTTGGTTTTTCACAATGAAACTCCATTAAGACTTTGACAATTTCTTTGAGAAACCTGGTTTTAAACAAGGGAGCAGTGGTATATAGTCAAATGACTCAACATTGTCATGGTATGTTTCCTGCATTTCATTTGATATTTTAATGATTTGACGCTCATTTATACGTAGACGGTTTCTCCCATGATTTACTTCTAGTACTTGACTATTGTTGCCAGATTGCTTTTTGCACATTAGCTTGCAGGACATTACTAATATATAGTGGTCACTGTTTGTGGTTGATGTAATTTGTAAATTATTGATTGTTACAAAGACATTTCTCGATGTCCAGAAATAATCAGATCCTCGGGAGAGCCCCTCAAAGTCCTCTCCCTTGCAGGTCTGGTAAACTCCTGTAATCTCTTACTAGGAGGTCTGGGAGTACTTGACACTACTCCCAGGTGTTTCAGATCATTTCCCAACAGCACCCTTCCTGGTACTTCAGATTGTACACTCAAAGGTATCCTGACAGTCATTTCATTGCAATGGATGAGAGCTGGTAATTGGGGAAGCATCTGCACAGGCCCTCCAGCTAACTTGGTGAGGCGTTTGGGTGCCTTAGCAACATCCTCCACCTTGAAAAAAGATTTGTCCACCACAGTTATGCTGACCCCAGTGTTTCTAATGGCAGGAGTCTCCTGACCATTGACTAGGACACTGTATTTATAATACATTTTAGTATTAGAAGGGATAGAATTATACACATCTAAATTCTGTTGTTCCCACAACCCTAGAGATACTAAAAATACTCTAGCTGAAACTCCAATGGGATCATCAGCTAGTAGTTGAAAGTTTCCACCGGCCATATGTACTTCCTCCTCTGGAGCGAAGGCTAAGAAGACAGCATGGACCCCTGAAGGTTTACCCTTGCATCTGGGATCCCCTTTCACATGATCAGTAGAGCCACAAACAACATTTTCCAAATGTCTTTATGAATGGTGGGTTGTTCTGACCTCCTTCTGGTCTGGAACCAGAAGGTACACTAGCCTGATTAGGTTTCCCTTGTGGCTTACCCTTAGAATTGTGCTTGCGGCCCTCTTTGGAATTGGAATTATTTGAATTCTCTTTGTTGTCTTTCTTTGGCTGCTTTCCCTCATCCTTTTTCTGAGTTACCCCTGAATCCTTGTGAGTAGCCCTGTTGGCAACCCACAAGTCAGCAGCCTTAGCTTGTTTCTTAGAATCTAATTCTTTTGAATCAGCCAAGTGCTGTCTGAGCTCAGGGGAGCAGGCATCATAGATAGACTCCATCATAATAAGATTTCTCAATCCTTCATAAGTGTTAACTCTATAACCCTTAATCCATCCCTCTAAGTTCTTCAAACACTCATTCACCCAAGTAGCCCAAGGGGTACTATGATGCTTTTTGAGGGTCCTAAGCCTCTTAAGGTACTGGGAAGGAGTCCTCCCAAATCTAGCTATTAAAGCTAGTTTTACACATTCATAATCCATCCTATCCACGTCCCCCAACTACATTACCACATCAGATGCAACAGGGGGGAGACTAGAGAATAACCAGGAGATCAACTGATTCCCTGTAATATCCTGGAGCCCATGATTATATTCAAACATAGCAAGCCAATCTAATACATCCAACTTAGGTTCATACATACCCACAATCTCTTTAGGCATCCGGGGTCTTTTTGGACTGGAAGACCTAGAGGATTCGGGGAGAGAAACATTTTCCAAAGATAATTTCTTCATCGCAATCTCATGGTTGAGCTCCATTTCTTTGAGCCTTAGTTCTTGATGTATCTATTCAGTTTGGGCACTAATTCATTTGAATTCAAGTTCAAGTCTCATTTTTTCTAGTGAGATAAATTCCGGACTTAATGTGGGAACTGGTAAGGGTCCAGTAGCCACAGGCTGAGGCATTTGAGCAGGCAGAGGAGCAGAGGGGGTGGCATTTTTACCCCTCTTCCTCATCTGTCTCAAAAATAACATCTTCAACATTATCCTCATTACTGTTTGCTACATTTGCTGGAGTAGTGGGCACTACAGCGCCATTATCCAGACTTTGTTTCTCTAACATTCGATCAATCATTTCTTGTTTCTTGCCTTTGACAGGAAGACCTTTCTATATACACAGATCCCTTATATAATCAGCAGTATAAGTGAGGAGGTTCTCCTGGCTGTAACTTTTTCCATAATTTTGACTTTTGTTTAAAATAAACTTGTAGTGATAGTTAGCCTTGTGGTTATTTGAACCAAGGTACTAGCAGAACTCTAAAATGTAAATCCAATACGTTTATCCTCACCACTGTACACCAGTGTTAGGCAGAATCCAGTGCAGTTCCCTTAGGGAGCACTACACCAGATTAGGACTACAGGTGTTACACTTCAGGCTTCCCCGCGGGTCTCCTTACAGAATACGACTTCTTTACAAGCTCCTCTATGGACCAGATACAGGCTCCCATGGCACCTGTACAAACTACGACGGACTCCGTGTCAGCTGACACGTCTTGTACGTGGAGGACGTACGGTAAAACACACCCCCTTACGACTATAAAACCACTGTCTTTCAAGGGGCTCGTTGCTGCTAATTAGCGTTACTAGCTACACGCGGTTACGTCCGTTACTTCTTCATGTCTTCCCACACGATTCCTCATCTGAACTCCTGGTTTTGACCCTTGCCTGACTATTGGATTGGCTTGTCTCCTCCTTTATTCCTGTCTTGCTCATCTGGTTTTTTGACTCGGAATGTTACTGGATCCGGCTCCCTTCTGTCTCTTGCGGTACTTCATTCCAGGTTGCCGCTTCTGCTTACGGAACCAAAGCAGTGAACTTGCTGTCAACTATCCAGAACTTTTCTACACCTACTCTGGATACATGTGTGCTCAGGTACATACTTAATTGGCAAATCCCATCTCTGCTACTATTTCCCTCCACGACTTGTTTGGATATTTGTTTCCTGTTGGATTCTGGGACATTTTTTCTTTTTTTTTTTAATTTTATTTGTAACATCTAGTTTTTTTACAAACTTTTGTTACAATTCATACCAGTTCATAAGTCCCAATTCATCTTTACAATTACATTCTATGCTTTTCAGTTTAGGACCTTATCTAGAAAATGTATCACTGAGCAGGTTAAATGTACCGAGCTTCCACTCAGTATCCGGATCCACAGATCTTCCATCGAGTCATTTGCAGGCTTGAACTCACTCAAGTGGATGGATCTCAGCCCATTTAAGGCCACACATTCAATTGTTAGGTGTTTTATTGTCTCTACGTGGATTTCACAATGCCGACAAGCTTCATCGGTAGCTAGCTTTATTTTTCTCAGCACCAACATTTGGTTTGTTTTCAGAAGGTTCAGTCTAAGTCTGAGAAATCGATCTCTATGATATCGTGAGGGAAATTGGCATAGATATTTCGGCATATTGTCCACTTTATTCTTTGTCGGACCCAGGTCTAAAGCTGTCGGCATCTTTGCGTACCTATCCAAATTGTCTATCCATAGCCACTCTTTCAATTCAATTCTCGCAATTTGTGGGCGATTCAACAATGTATCCATTGAGATATTTGCATCTAACATGATGGCTTTCATTTTATCTGACCATCTCAAAAGCAAGCCTGTATGTTGATGTTTTCCCTCTGATCTTAATATTTTAAAGGCTGGTTCACAATGCATTATCTCCATCTTGCGTAGCAATGATAAGTATTTCCAGAGTACTGTTCCATAGAGACTTTCCAGTGCCAGTTCGTGGCGTATGATCGTCATTGAGAGATATTTAGGCAGTCTCAGAACTTGCCGCCAGAATAAGCTTTCCAATTTGGTCCAGATCTTATGGTCCAAATTCCAGCCGGCTTCTGCTCCAAAGGTTATTGTAGGCACTACTTTTTGAAGGTAGAACATGCGGAGCGGTATTGCCGAAAACTTTCCATACAAGGTGTGTAGTCTCGCTCCTTGTAGGGAGAGCATTCTGGTCCGATTGAACAGGTCTCGGACCCAGCTCCACTCCCGTATTGAGATGTTCATCAATATTCCGAGATAGCGAATTTCTTTGACTTCTTCAATGACTTTCTTGTCGATTCGCCATTTAAAGTTCTTATTTTTGGCGTTCCGATCACTGCCAAACTTCATGATTTTGGTTTTGTTCACATTGATTGATAGATCGTTTTCAATCATATAAGTTTCCAGTTTCGACAGCAGCCGTTGTAGGCCTATCTGAGTTTTATCAAACAGTACTATGTCGTCAGCATAGATCACGTAACTTATATGATGTCCGTTGATTTTCGGAGGGAAACAATTCACATTTGCTAGGGCCATGGGAATGTCAGCAATATAAAGCTTAAACAGAGTGGCAGCAAGTGGACAGCCCTGTTTCACCCCTCTGGTAGTAATGATTGATTTAGACAGGTCTCCACTTGCATTTAATCTTACTTTGATTGAAGTGTTGGAATTCAATGCCTTAATTGGTGACAGCAAAAAGTTTGGACAGTTTCTTTTTTCTAACTTCTCCCATAGTTTATTTCGACTTATTGAATCGAAAGCCTGTTGCAAATCGATAAAGGCCATGAATAACTGGGCCTTATTATTCAGTGCTTCTAGCTTCAATAGGTTCACCAAGGTTAAGTTGTTCTCTATGCCCACGCCCTTTGTAAATCCTGTTTGTCTGATATCTGGTAGATCTATTTCCTTTGCCCATGAAGTTAACTTTTTTTGCAAAAATGTGGCCAGCACTTTGCCGATAGTATCTAGGAGGGCAATCGGGCAGTAGTTGGCAGGATCGTCCCGACTGCCCTTCTTGTATATTGGTACTATTATTGCTTCAGTCCATGATCTCGGCATCTGCTTTCTGTCTGCTATCGCCACAAATAGCGTTCTGATGAAAGTTGACCACGCATATCTGTGTTCTTTTAACTGTGTATTGCTGATCCCATCCGGTCCAGCAGCTCTTGATATTTAGTTTGTCTATAGCCAAAGGAATATCTTCTTTGGATTCAATTATGTTCCAGGCTATATCAGTGGTGCCACTTTCAGCGCGCTGTATCATCTCCATTCCTGTAAAGACCTTTTGATAGTGCGTCACCCAGTCGTTTTCCGTCACTCCATTTATCATTAGGGCGTCCTGGTTTGCTGTTCCTTTATTCAGGATTCCCCAGATTTCTCTTGTGTTGTTTTTTTTGATCAGTGCCAACATTTCTTCACCTCGCTCTTGGTCTCTCAAATAGGAAAAGGATTTCAACCAATTCTGATATTGTTGTTTTCTCTGTTTTAAGGCGCTCGTAGCATTCATTCCATACTCTTTTTTCAGTTTGATCAGGTCTTTCCTTAGCTGCTTTTTTTGGTTTTTCACGATGAAACTCCATTAAGACTTTGACAATTTCTTTGAGAAACCTGGTTTTAAACAAGGGAGCAGTGGTATATAGTCAAATAACTCAACATTGTTATGGTATGTTTCCTGTATTTCATTTGATATTTTAATGATTTGACGCTCATTTATACGTAGACGGTTTCTCCCATGATTTACTTCTAGTACTTGACTATTGTTGCCAGATTGCTTTTTGCACATTAGCTTGCAGGACATTACTAATATATAGTGGTCACTGTTTGTGGTTGATGTAATTTGTAAATTATTGATTGTTACAAAGACATTTCTCGATGTCCAGAAATAATCAGATCCTCGGGAGAGCCCCTCAAAGTCCTCTCCCTTGCAGGTCTGGTAAGCTCCTGTAATCTCTTACTAGGAGGTCTGGGAGTACTTGACACTACTCCCAGGTGTTTCAGATCATTTCCCAACAGCACCCTTCCTGGTACTTCAGATTGTACACTCAAAGGTATCCTGACAGTCATTTCATTGCAATGGATGAGAGCTGGTAATTGGGGAAGCATCTGCACAGGCCCTCCAGCTAACTTGGTGAGGCGTTTGGGTGCCTTAGCAACATCCTCCACCTTGAAAAAAGATTTGTCCACCACAGTTATGCTGACCCCAGTGTTTCTAATGGCAGGATTCTCCTGACCATTGACTAGGACACTGTATTTATAATACATTTTAGTATTAGAAGGGATAGAATTATACACATCTAAATTCTGTTGTTCCCACAACCCTAGAGATACTAAAAATACTCTAGCTGAAACTCCAATGGGATCATCAGCTAGTAGTTGAAAGTTTCCACCGGCCATATGTACTTCCTCCTCTGGAGCGAAGGCTAAGAAGACAGCATGGACCCCTGAAGGTTTACCCTTGCATCTGGGATCCCCTTTCACATGATCAGTAGAGCCACAAACAACATTTTCCAAATGTCTTTATGAATGGTGGGTTGTTCTGACCTCCTTCTGGTCTGGAACCAGAAGGTACACTAGCCTGATTAGGTTTCCCTTGTGGCTTACCCTTAGAATTGTGCTTGCGGCCCTCTTTGGAATTGGAATTATTTGAATTCTCTTTGTTGTCTTTCTTTGGCTGCTTTCCCTCATCCTTTTTCTGAGTTACCCCTGAATCCTTGTGAGTAGCCCTGTTGGCGACCCACAAGTCAGCAGCCTTAGCTTGTTTCTTAGAATCTAATTCTTTTGAATCAGCCAAGTGCTGTCTGAGCTCAGGGGAGCAGGCATCATAGATAGACTCCATCATAATAAGATTTCTCAATCCTTCATAAGTGTTAACTCTATAACCCTTAATCCATCCCTCTAAGTTCTTCAAACACTCATTCACCCAAGTAGCCCAAGGGGTACTATGATGCTTTTTGAGGGTCCTAAGCCTCTTAAGGTACTGGGAAGGAGTCCTCACAAATCTAGCTATTAAAGCTAGTTTTACACATTCATAATCCATCCTATCCACGTCCCCCAACTACATTACCACATCAGATGCAACAGGGGGGAGACTAGAGAATAACCAGGAGATCAACTGATTCCCTTTAATATCCTGGAGCCCATGATTATATTCAAACATAGCAAGCCAATCTAATACATCCAACTTAGGTTCATACATACCCACAATCTCTTTAGGCATCCGGGGTCTTTTTGGACTGGAAGACCTAGAGGATTCGGGGAGAGAAACATTTTCCAAAGATAATTTCTTCATCGCAAGCTCATGGTTGAGCTCCATTTCTTTGAGCCTTAGTTCTTGATGTCTCTATTCAGTTTGGGCACTAATTCATTTGAATTCAAGTTCAAGTCTCATTTTTTCTAGTGAGATAAATTCAGGACTTAATGTGGGAACTGGTAAGGGTCCAGTAGCCACAGGCTGAGGCATTTGAGCAGGCAGAGGAGCAGAGGGGGTGGCATTTTTACCCCTCTTCCTCATCTGTCTCAAAAATAACATCTTCAACATTATCCTCATTACTGTTTGCTACATTTGCTGGAGTAGTGGGCACTACAGCGCCATTATCCAGACTTTGTTTCTCTAACATTCGATCAATCATTTCTTGTTTCTTGCCTTTGACAGGAAGACCTTTCTATATACACAGATCCCTTATATAATCAGCAGTATAAGTGAGGAGGTTCTCCTGGCTGTAACTTTTTCCATAATTTTGACTTTTGTTTAAAATAAACTTGTAGTGATAGTTAGCCTTGTGGTTATTTGAACCAAGGTACTAGCAGAACTCTAAAATGTAAATCCAATACGTTTATCCTCACCACTGTACACCAGTGTTAGGCAGAATCCAGTGCAGTTCCCTTAGGGAGCACTACACCAGATTAGGACTACAGGTGTTACACTTCAGGCTTCCCCGCGGGTCTCCTTACAGAATACGACTTCTTTACAAGCTCCTCTATGGACCAGATACAGGCTCCCATGGCGCCTGTACAAACTACGACGGACTCCGTGTCAGCTGACACGTCTTGTACGTGGAGGACGTACGGTAAAACACACCCCCTTACGACTATAAAACCACTGTCTTTCAAGGGGCTCGTTGCTGCTAATTAGCGTTACTAGCTACACGCGGTTACGTCCGTTACTTCTTCATGTCTTCCCACACGATTCCTCATCTGAACTCCTGGTTTTGACCCTTGCCTGACTATTGGATTGGCTTGTCTCCTCCTTTATTCCTGTCTTGCTCATCTGGTTTTTTGACTCGGAATGTTACTGGATCCGGCTCCCTTCTGTCTCTTGCGGTACTTCATTCCAGGTTGCCGCTTCTGCTTACGGAACCAAAGCAGTGAACTTGCTGTCAACTATCCAGAACTTTTCTACACCTACTCTGGATACATGTGTGCTCAGGTACATACTTAATTGGCAAATCCCATCTCTGCTACTATTTCCCTCCACGACTTGTTTGGATATTTGTTTCCTGTTGGATTCTGGGACATTTTTTCTTTTTTTTTTAAATTTTATTTGTAACATCTAGTTTTTTTACAAACTTTTGTTACAATTCATACCAGTTCATAAGTCCCAATTCATCTTTACAATTACATTCTATGCTTTTCAGTTTAGGACCTTATCTAGAAAATGTATCACTGAGCAGGTTAAATGTACCGAGCTTCCACTCAGTATCCGGATCCACAGATCTTCCATCGAGTCATTTGCAGGCTTGAACTCACTCAAGTGGATGGATCTCAGCCCATTTAAGGCCACACATTCAATTGTTAGGTGTTTTATTGTCTCTACGTGGATTTCACAATGCCGACAAGCTTCATCGGTAGCTAGCTTTATTTTTCTCAGCACCAACATTTGGTTTGTTTTCAGAAGGTTCAGTCTAAGTCTGAGAAATCGATCTCTATGATATCGTGAGGGAAATTGGCATAGATATTTCGGCATATTGTCCACTTTATTCTTTGTCGGACCCAGGTCTAAAGCTGTCGGCATCTTTGCGTACCTATCCAAATTGTCTATCCATAGCCACTCTTTCAATTCAATTCTCGCAATTTGTGGGCGATTCAACAATGTATCCATTGAGATATTTGCATCTAACATGATGGCTTTCATTTTATCTGACCATCTCAAAAGCAAGCCTGTATGTTGATGTTTTCCCTCTGATCTTAATATTTTAAAGGCTGGTTCACAATGCATTATCTCCATCTTGCGTAGCAATGATAAGGATTTCCAGAGTACTGTTCCATAGAGACTTTCCAGTGCCAGTTCGTGGCGTATGATCGTCATTGAGAGATATTTAGGCAGTCTCAGAACTTGCCGCCAGAATAAGCTTTCCAATTTGGTCCAGATCTTATGGTCCAAATTCCAGCCGGCTTCTGCTCCAAAGGTTATTGTAGGCACTACTTTTTGAAGGTAGAACATGCGGAGCGGTATTGCCGAAAACTTTCCATACAAGGTGTGTAGTCTCGCTCCTTGTAGGGAGAGCATTCTGGTCCGATTGAACAGGTCTCGGACCCAGCTCCACTCCCGTATTGAGATGTTCATCAATATTCCGAGATAGCGAATTTCTTTGACTTCTTCAATGACTTTCTTGTCGATTCGCCATTTAAAGTTCTTATTTTTGGCGTTCCGATCACTGCCAAACTTCATGATTTTGGTTTTGTTCACATTGATTGATAGATCGTTTTCAATCATATAAGTTTCCAGTTTCGACAGTAGCCGTTGTAGGCCTATCTGAGTTTTATCAAACAGTACTATGTCGTCAGCATAGATCACGTAACTTATATGATGTCCGTTGATTTTCGGAGGGAAACAATTCACATTTGCTAGGGCCATGGGAATGTCAGCAATATAAAGCTTAAACAGAGTGGCAGCAAGTGGACAGCCCTGTTTCACCCCTCTGGTAGTAATGATTGATTTAGACAGGTCTCCACTTGCATTTGATCTTACTTTGATTGAAGTGTTGGAATGCAATGCCTTAATTGGTGACAGCAAAAAGTTTGGACAGTTTCTTTTTTCTAACTTCTCCCATAGTTTATTTCGACTTATTGAATCGAAAGCCTGTTGCAAATCGATAAAGGCCATGAATAACTGGGCCTTATTATTCAGTGCTTCTAGCTTCAATAGGTTCACCAAGGTTAAGTTGTTCTCTATGCCCACGCCCTTTGTAAATCCTGTTTGTCTGATATCTGGTAGATCTATTTCCTTTGCCCATGAAGTTAACTTTTTTTGCAAAAATGTGGCCAGCACTTTGCCGATAGTATCTAGGAGGGCAATCGGGCAGTAGTTGGCAGGATCGTCCCGACTGCCCTTCTTGTATATTGGTACTATTATTGCTTCAGTCCATGATCTCGGCATCTGCTTTCTGTCTGCTATCGCCACAAATAGCGTTCTGATGAAAGTTGACCACGCATATCTGTGTTCTTTTAACTGTGTATTGCTGATTCCATCCGGTCCAGCAGCTCTTGATATTTAGTTTGTCTATAGCCAAAGGAATATCTTCTTTGGATTCAATTATGTTCCAGGCTATATCAGTGGTGCCACTTTCAGCGCGCTGCATCATCTCCATTCCTGTAAAAACCTTTTGATAGTGCGTCACCCAGTCGTTTTCCGTCACTCCATTTATCATTAGGGCGTCCTGGTTTGCTGTTCCTTTATTCAGGATTCCCCAGATTTCTCTTGTCTTGTTTTTTTTTATCAGTGCCAACATTTCTTCACCAAGTTCTTGGTCTCTCAAATAGGAAAAGGATTTCAACCAATTCCGATATTGTTGTTTTCTCTATTTTAAGACGCTCTTAGCATTCATTCCATACTCTTTTTTCAGTTTGATCAGGTCTTTCCTTAGCTGCTTTTTTTGGTTTTTCACGATGAAACTCCATTAAGACTTTGACAATTTCTTTGAGAAACCTGGTTTTAAACAAGGGAGCAG
The DNA here is from genome assembly GCF_040938575.1 of Ambystoma mexicanum. Classification (NCBI taxonomy): domain Eukaryota; kingdom Metazoa; phylum Chordata; class Amphibia; order Caudata; family Ambystomatidae; genus Ambystoma; species Ambystoma mexicanum. The sequence goes on along the minus strand of NC_090933.1, from coordinate 1,358,004,409 downwards.
TGGTATATAGTCAAATGACTCAACATTGTTATGGTATGTTTCCTGTATTTCATTTGATATTTTAATGATTTGACGCTCATTTATACGTAGACGGTTTCTCCCATGATTTACTTCTAGTACTTGACTATTGTTGCCAGATTGCTTTTTGCACATTAGCTTGCAGGACATTACTAATATATAGTGGTCACTGTTTGTGGTTGATGTAATTTGTAAATTATTGATTGTTACAAAGACATTTCTCGATGTCCAGAAATAATCTAAGGTTTTTTTGTAGCCCATGTTTTCCCAGGTGAAATTTGGTGGTATATCGCCTTTCACATGGCCGTTTACCATCATACAATCGCGGGCCTCCAGATTTCCATGCCATTGCGATCTTCTTGCATTACCTTGGCACCCGACAATCGATTTGTCTTCTACAAGCTTCTTGTGTTCATCAAACCATGAGATGTTCAAATCTCCACACAAAATAATTGCAATGTCCAAGCAAGTCCTCTGGTAGTTATCAATTATTTTCGTTACAGCAGCTATGAATGCATCAGCAGAGATTTTTAGTGGGTTCCAGTACACGTTCAACAGTAAAAGATGTTTTTTATTATTGTTGTGAGCGTTCGTGGTCTGAAGTAATGTTCCTTGGACATAACTGTTGGGGTTGATTTTTTCCATTATTTCCTAGTTAGTGCCTGATTTTATCATGGTGAGTAGACCCGAAAATGGCCGTCCCTTGTTGTTTTTTACGGCTGGATTTAGCAGTGTCTCATAGCCATCTTTAACCGGGGGCTCACGCATCCAGGTTTCTTGGAGACAAATTGCAAAATTGTCGGTTAGCTCGACCGGAAAGTCATTATATAAATGACTAAAGCCCCTCGTATTCCACGAAATCACAGTCACAGGCGCATCATTTTCATCTTTCGTGAGCTACTTCTTCGTTGACTTGACTCCAGCGCTCCCGTTCTTTAAGTTTAACAATGGTGCAGTATTAAACTGTCTCCGTAGGTCTTCACGTCCCTGGTCCATGGATACTTTTACGCTTTTGGACTCCGGTGTCTCGATTGTGCTTTGTGTACTTGTTGGATCATAAGACGAGATCTCAAACCCCAAACATAGAAGATCTTGCTTCGTGGTTAATAGCATATTACGTACTGCTTGGGAATTAATGTGCAGTAATACAACATCCACTCGATCTTCCGATAAGTATTCAACAATGCGGATGTCATCGGACGTTATGGTTCGCAGCACTGGTACTGCATGCAGTAGGCGCATCGTATTGGCACGGTTCAGATTGACATCTAGTTCGTTTCTAAATATATTTTCAACCATTATTTTTTGAGACGCCGCCTTAAAGGAACTGCGAGGGGCTTCACGTGATTTCGAAGGAGAATGTCGACTGTTGTGTGTTTTGGATTCAATACAGATCGACAGTTATTTGATGGCTTGGAACTAGAATCTATATGTCTTTTTTTCCATTCGAATTGAGTTTTATAGGAGGCTCTTTCTTTCGCCCATAACTCTCCATTTTTATCTTTATGGCAACTTGTCTTAATTAAGTGATGTTTCTCTTGTTGTATTCGGCTTAAAGAGTTAGAGCTACTTGTCGACGTATTCCCACCGTCCACCACAGATCCTCCAGAACAATCTTCATCTTCGCCATCAGAATATGTGGACATGTTACATAACTCTTCCATTAGAACCGCAGAGGAAGATGAATTCACATCGGATTCAATTCTCCTCCGCTTTTTTGGATTTACAATCACTTTATTTGCAGGTGCTGCATTTTTCTCTTCGTGTCTGTCTTTGTTATTTGTTTCCGGTTTGCCAAGTAGCTTAGCTTTTACAGGTGTGGTCAGGTTTCTTATAAATTGCTTTATATTACTTCTATGTTTTGTAGAAGTCTGTATGTTCTTTTTTTTTCCAGCTTTTTCTTGGCGTTGCCATTTTTCTGTGAGATTAGTTTTTCTTTACTTGCCGTGATCTCAAGATTTTAAGCCGGACTACTGAATATGCCATATGATGCCTTTGCAGAAGAACACGAAGGAATCTCTAAACGCTCCTCCGGTGTCGTATTTGCCTCGCAGGCCTGGTTGCTGCAATCAGCCATCACGTCTTTGGTGCCTATTGCAGATAGATGTTTTACGCTGGCCGTGATTTTGTTTGGTTTGTTATCAGTTCCATTTGTCGTTGACGTAGCTGTTGTTATTCCACTTTTTCCTGTTAGGTCAATAAGAACGTGTAAGTTAGGCTCATTGGCTGCTGTATTTTCGTCATTTGAGTTTCCTGCTACTGCTGTGTCCACTTCTATTTTGCATTGAATCCCTACATCTGTGCCACCGTGGGTGATGTTTGCAATAGAAGCTTGTTTCACCAGTAGTTGAGATTGCATTTGTTTTGTGTTGCCAGATATTCCATCTAGAAGCAGTTTGATTCCTTTATGTTCTAACAACATCTGCTCAAAGTGTCTGCTTGTATGTTCGGCAGATTGAATATTTTCAGCTTCTTGTCTTATTTGAAAAGCCACAAATTGCGTTTCAATTTTATTGATTTTGTCATCTAGTTGCCTCATTATAGCTCCATTATTTTGTGAAGATTCATTTAAGCTTTCATACAGCTTTATAAATGGTATCAAGGCTAGTGAAGTGGCAGCCAAAACATTGTTGTGAATCTGTATGGCAGCAGCAACTGACAAGTTCGATTTTAAGGCAGAGTCTTTACTTTGCGGGCTGCCGCTATTCTCCTTACTTGGTGAACTTGGTGAACTCAGGTCGCTCCTGTTATTCGCTGGGATGGTTTTCGGCCATTGCTGCATGTGCTTATCTGACACTTGATCGCTCTGACTTTTCGATTTGGAGCTGGGATCATCCTTAGATCAAAGGTTCTTTCCTTTACTTTTAAAGCACTCCGTTGTTACATTCGCCAGGTTTAAGCCCAGATTAGCAGTGTCGTTTTCCAGCTCGATAGATTTTTGGTTCAAGCTTGTCACTTTACCACCGGTAGAGCGCTCGTGTTCGCCTTCTTTATTATGTCCCATGGCTGTATCCATAGTAGTGATATCACTTGAGGAGCCTAAAGAAAAGCTTGCTGTTAATCTCTCCTTCATTTCCTCAAAGTCGGCTAGGAGTCTCTTGGTCAGACGTGCTTCTCTCGCTGCTAAGTCGATCTCCTTCAAGGGTAAATCATTGCAGGAACCCTGTTGTATTCCATTAATTAAGTTCCCTATTTCAGCTCGTGAAGAATTGTCACCGCTGTTTAATCCGGTTGAGGCATTGTTTTTACTGCTATTGCCATTACATGCAAGTGTTGACTTCATGTTTTGGTTGCTGTTCTTAGGACCAATTGCAATTTTCTGTATAGGGGTACTTTCCCTACGTAAGTTCACATGCTGTTTAGCAGACACTGGGAAAGTAAATTTCAGCAAGCTTTGATCTAATGCTATATTCGGCACCTCAAGCGCAAGTAATTCATTATCGGTCACATTAAAAGGAGATTGGAATGCTTCCGCATTTATTTCGATCACTTCTGCAGCATCGTGCTCACAGTCGTTTACCCCATTATTCAGCCTAGCACTTGGTAAAATGCTGCCCCATGTATTCATAATATTTGTATTATAGAGGTTCGTGGGATCCATACAATGTTCAACAACAACATTGTTCTTGCTAACCATTCCATTTTGCAAGGCTACAGTACGCGCGCTGACTGCCTGTGCAATTTCGTGGTTCGCTAGATCACCTAGATATAGTTGTTGAGGTATGGAAAGTACTTCGTCATCAAGGTTCTCCATGGGTTTTACCTCAGTGTCTGCCACCGAAGCCTGAGCAGGCGCTGGGGCCTTTAGTGAGTTATCCGAGGTCGTCTCGAACACCGCAGACACCGGCTCGAGCTCTGCTTGAGTCCGAGTTTCTAGAGTGCTTGGTGCTGCTTTTGTTCGACTCTGAGACATCCCCTCTCGCACATCCAAAACTGTGTCCATAGTGCAATGGACCTTACGAGGAGCGGAAGTAACAGCGGGTACCACTCCACTCCCACTCCCACTTCTTTCTTCGCCCCCTTCATTTGTATCGTCGGGATGGCGCGGCCTTAGTACACTCCCATTTTCATTTCCACTTTCAACATCACTCCCCGCGACACTATCTACATATAAGTCCATGTCTGCAGTGGTACCGGGGAGGGGTACTATTGAATTCTGGGCTTGTTTTAGCTTAAGCCGTGTCAATGGCCCATTGTCACCCATGAGTGCCTCTTAACTCTTAATTTCAGGCAGGCGCCGCTGCCCTCCGCCGCCCGCTGCGGACTGCTGCAGACAGGACTCTGCGCACGGACTCCACGCGCGCTCTGCGCTTTGCTGGTCTTTTTAAGGTCAGTTGTGCTTTTTTTTCCTTAAAGGCACATAGAATGCTCAAAATCACTGGAAACAAAGTTCGTGCACCGTAGCTGCAGCTCTTCTCTCCTTCTCACACTGCTGCAGACTGGACTCTGTGATTATCCTGTGAGTGATTATCCTGTGAACTTGTCTTCAAGTGCATATAAACGCTCTGCTGAAACTGCACCAACCCGGCACTAGTGCGACCCTCGTGCCGTCCGCGGCTACTTCCCTATACTAACATTCCTGTTTGTTATTTTCTCCTTTTGTTGTCTTCTGTTTCCTGGATTCCTTTCCTCAAAATATCCTATTTCAGGTTAATTGTTATCAATTCGATATATAAATTGGGACTGATACTTTAAAAGGCTCTTTAGACCATTCCCCCTCATTTTGTTTTATATTCCTTGTAGATCCACCCCGGGGAAGCTCCACTCCAATACTTATCTAGGTAGTTTCCCATTAAATTCAACTGTTCTGATTACTTGCCTATACTTCAACACTGTCTAATATCTTTGTATTCCTTTGCAGCATTGGTATTGGCGGTGTGTGTTCTCCCCGCTCTTTTATTCATTTGACACCTCTGTCTGTCCCAACTGAAACAGCAAAGAGGTACATTGTAGAAAAGAGCCCCTCTTTGAGGAAGCCTGAGTCTTGTACTCAGGGGAGCTGGGATGGAAGGCTGAATATCGATTCTTGCACCACCATCATCTCCAAGGTCACTCCTCTGCATCTTCGGCCTATTTCGGAGTGGTGAGTAACAACAGGTTAGAGCAATAAATCCCCTTTGGTATCAGTCTGTACCACAAAGATTTAGTTGGTAGCTGTGGCTGAGCAGTCAGACTTATCTCAAGAGGGGGATGAGCAGTATTCAGGGTTTACACAATAGGCCTACTGTACTGTGGCACAGGGAAACACTCACCAAAGCTTTTGTAGTTAAAAAGTAGATATATATGTATTTTATACACTTCTAAGCAAACACATGTATCACAAGTATCAAGCAAGTTAAATTAAGTCAATGGGAAAATATACCCACTCCCTATATAAATTGTAGACCAAGTGAACCAGAGTGAAAACTGAGCAAAACGGCACAGTGACAACTACACACAAGGGATCCTCTAGCAATTTATCTAGAAATAGGTTCTTATACCCCCTAGCAACGCTTCCCATCAAGTATGAACCAGTTCAGCCAGACAGTACATCAGTATAGGCAATACTACAAATGAAAGCTTGAATGAGCAAAATGGCATTTCACAATGATTGTGCAGTGGGAAGGAAAGGGTAGTTATAAGTACGTTGCACCACACAGTTCGAATGTAGAATCATTCTCGAGAAAGCAGGTCTAACAAATGTGACCAGAGTCAGTAGGCCTGTGCCCGAGTTAATGGTACAGGGCAGGGGCCCTGTAGCAAAATGTTCTTGTAGCTGCAGTCAAGTCTTTGGTTAACGATGTTGAAAAGGTGGAAGCAGAAAGTGAAAGACAATGTTGAGAGAGGGGCAGCCAACCCAACAGGTAGGAAAAGGATTTAAAACACCTTTAGCACTACCGCGAAGAAAGGGCGGCCTGGCGGAACAATGTATCTTAAGACTGAAGAAGTGGCACCTGCGGTGGCGGTTGTTCCTGGTAGTTCCTGCAGTTCGGCTGATCCAGCAGAGGAAGAGAGGCTCTCGTCGTGGAGGAACGTTCGAGGGACTGCACTACCCAGGGATGAAACAAGCCACGGTGCTGCCAAACAAAGTTTAAAAGGTACGCTCCTTTTAATCGCGGTCCGAGTCAATAGCTGCTTGGCTATCCAGTCTCCAAGTGTAAGGCAATTCAACCACAGCAGGTTCGGGAAGGCGATTGGCAAACTGGTTGGCCCCACCAGCCTAAGGGAAGAAGGCTCTTTCAGATGAAGATCTCCTCCCGTCGTGAGGAGAAAAGTGGTCAGACGCTGCAGCAGGTCTTCACCGTGGTGGTAGTCATCGCAGGTGTCTTTGGCTTCTCTCCTCTTCGGTTCCGTAGTTCCAGTGGTGACATCTTGCTCTTCCATTCATCAGGACCCTGTTTTTATGCAGAAAGAGACCCATTCATACACAGTGGAGTGGTCTTCTTGGTGGGAGTCCTTCCAGCCTATCAGAATAGAGTGCGACCTGAGTTGATGCGGCAACTCTGTCCAGGGGTCCTACTCCCCCCTCCCACACAATGGTCCCACCCTAGACTCAGTGGCGCTGAAAGAAGGGCTTCTGGGTAGAAGCCCGCCAAACGGACGAACAAAGGATCCCCGACCTGGGTTAGGATCGTAGAGAAAGACACGAGAAAGAAGTTACATTAAAGTTCTAGCAAATAAAACCTACCAGTAAAAGTTAATTTTAAAATGCACCAGCGGTATGTTGGAGGCTGTCAGAAAAAGTGGTAGCCTCGAACAATGGGAAAATCCCATAGGGAAATATTTGCGGTCAAATATTTATGGTAGTAACCACTGCCACCAGCCAGAAACTTTAGAGAGAGGGACTTTAAGGTACCCCTTTGAAAATGAACATGGGGGGAAAAACTATTAACCCCTTCCACTACTTCCATAGTAAGATGGGTTGTACTGGTTAAGGTCATAAAAATCGACTAGTAAAGTCAATGGGGACTTTACATGCCCTGGGAGACAGTAGTCGGTCCCAGGGTATGGAGCCTATGTTTGGGGTCGTTATGACACCCCTGTGTCACTGCACTGAGGGTTCTGTGTAACACATGTGAATAAAGATGGTTCCTATGGGGGTGAGAAAATCCCATAGGCATTAGACACAAAAATAGCCTAGAACACACATAGCAAAAATGCCTAAGAGTGGGAAAAAGAGTCTCGCTCTTAGCAGGTAAAAAGAAACAAACCCTTCAAATCCAGCAAAGCTGCTGGGGGACTCTGTAGGTAAGGGAAATTAGCCATAGTATGAGAATTCTCCGTAACACCATGTTTGCCCTACTTTACACTGGCAGCAGCCAGAGTAGCAACGCCATCGCCCTATTGGGCCCATGTTTCCCCTACTTTACATTTGCGGCACCTAGAGTAATATCGGTCCCATGTTTCCCCCACTTCATGCTTGAGGCAGCTAGAGTAGCAACGCCCTCTCCCAATCAGGCCCATGTTTCCCCTACGTTACATTTGCAGCAGGTAGAGTAATATCGGGCCCATGTTTCCCCTACTTTATGCTTGCGGCAGCTAGAGTAGCAACACCCTCTCCCAATCAGGCCTATGTTTCCCCTACTTCACACTTGCAGCAGCTAGAGTAGCAATGCCATCTCCCTATTGGGCCTGTGTTTCTCCTACTTTACGCTTGCGGCAGCTATAGTAGCAACGGCCTCTTCCTATCAGGCCCATGTCTCCCCTACTTTACGTTTGCGGCAGCTAGACTCATCTCGGGCCCATGTTTCCCCTACTTTACCCTTGCGGCAGCTAGAGTAGCAGCACCCTCTCCCTATCGGGCCCATGTTTCCCCTACTTTACGCTTGCGGCAGCTAGTGTAGCAACACCATTTCCCTATCGGGCCCATGATTCCCCTAATATACATTTGCGGCAGATAGAGTAATATCGAGCCCATGTTTCCCCTACTTTAAGCTTGAGGCAGCTAGAGCAGCAATGCCCTCTCCCTATCGGGCCCATGATTCCCCTACTTCACGTTTGCAGCAGCTAGAGTAGTAATGCCCTCTCCCTATCGGGCTCCTGTTTCCCCTACTTTATGCTTGCGGCAGCTAGAGTAGCAGCGCCATCTCCCTATCGGGACTATTTTTCCACTTCTTTCCGCTTGCGGCAGCTAGCTTAGCAACACTCTCTCCCTATCGGGCCCATGTTTCACCTACTTTAGGCTTGCGGCAGCTAGATTAGAAACGCCATCTCCCTATCAAGGCCATGTTTTCCCTACTTTACATTTGTGGCAGCTAGAGTAATATCGGGCCCATGTTTCCCCTACTTTACACTTGCAGCAGCTAGAGTAGCAATGCCATCTCCCTATCGGGCCCATGATTCCCCTACTTCACGCTTGCAGCAGCTAGAGTAGCAACGCCCTCTCCCTATCGGGCTCCTGTTTCCCCTACTTTACACTTGCGGCAGCTAAGGTAGCAACGCCCTCTTCATATCTGGCCCATGTTTCCCCTACTTTACGCTTGCAGCAGCTAGAGTAGCAATGCCCTCTCCCTATCAGGCTCCTGTTTCCCCTACTTTACGCTTGCGGCAGTGTTAGGCAGAATCCCGTGCAGTGCCCTTAGGGACCACTACACACAATTAAGACTACAGGTGGCAATACAAGTTTTACCTCCCGTACTACTATATCAGAGTGGTAGCAGTGGCGGAGCAGCCAGGCTTATCTCAAGAGTATATGAGCAGTAGCAGAGATTACACAAAGGGACCACAATTACTGTGATTCAAGCAAATGCTGTCTCAAGGGTTCAGGTAGAAAAAATATAGGTACATTTATTTTTAAACCATTCATTATAAACACAACACTTCTGTAAAACTGCAATAAAAACCACACGTTAAATATACTACAACTAACCAATTCACTTTGTACAGTAAGTCTCAAGGTAAGTACCCTGTGTTTGAATGAACCGGTGTTATGAACAAAACACGTTACCGCAAATACAATTGCGATCACTTTTTGACAGTTCGGTCTACTAAACAAACGCGTATCCGTGACATGAAATGCTACCGGGGCAAAGACACACTTAGCACTTGAGATACCCAGAGGGAGTTGGAGACAAAAATCACAGGCAATATTTTGGTTAGGCAGGCAGATTCAAGAAACACTCAGGACAGGAGTTCAAAAGTCAAAGGGCCTGACCCAGGGACGAAAAACACCGGGGCCAGTTTCCGAAGATCACACGGTCAAACAGTTCCCGATTCAACATAGCCAAAAGTACTTCGATATTGTCAATGTTCGGAAGCAAAAGTTATAAGAAGAAGGGAAGACAAGGGTAAGCCTTGGAAATGAAGAAAAAGGGATTCACCCAGTTTCCTCAACAGAACACAGTACCTTGTTCCAGGGGTGCAGCTGGTGCCCTGGCAGTTGTTCCTGTTGATTTCCCGCAGACCCACGATTCCTGGAGCTTCGTTGTGAAGGAGGACGTCTGAAGGGGGTCTGCACCACACAGGGATGAAGCCGGCAGCAGCGACACGGAATAAAAGGTGCACTCCTTAAAAACAGGAGAGGCTCTTCAGGTGGCTATCCGGACCACTACAACAGTGTGCAGTGATTTCGACCATGGAAGAAGATCCTCTGGCTGTAGAAGATGAGCTGGTTATCCCCACCAAGCTCAAGGGAAGAAGACTCCGGACTAGATCTTCTCTAAGTCGTTGAAGGGAAGATAGCTCAGGACTGCAGCAGGGCTTCACCGGGACGGGGTAGTTGCAGCAGCCGTCGTTCTCTCTGCTTCTCTTCGGTTCCTTGTAGTTCAATTGACGACTCTCTGACTTCTAGCCCAAGGGACCTGCCTTTTATGCGAAAAACCCCCATTCACACAGCCTGGCTTTCAATAACCCAGCAGCAGGGTTGTCCAGCCTGGACAACTACCCTGGCCAATCATGAAAAAGTGCGACTTGGGTTTCCTATGATACCCTTTGCAGGGGTGACTACACCCCTCCCTCACATTCAGCTCTCCTAGACACCCAGGCGCCTGGTGGAGGGCTTCTGAACAAAAGTCCTGCCAAAAGACGGTGAACAAAGAAGGCGAACCTAGTTTGCCGTGCAAAGTAAGACACAAGAAGGACTTTAACAAAAAGAAATGCCGAATAAACCCAACCGGAGCCAAAAGAAAGACGATTTGGTCAAGCAGGTTTATGTTCGAGGCTAATATAATAGCCAAGAACATTGCCACGTTTATCTAATATAATCGCGGTAGAAAAGTTAGGGTAGATACCACTGCCACCAGCCAAGTCTAAATGTTAAAAGAGCGAAACGATGCTCTAGGAGGTACAGATAAAAAGGGATATAAGTTAACCCTTTCCAGTACTCCATGGAAGATGGGTTGCACTGGATCTGTGGTAGATTGTCTAAGTAAAGTTAATGGTAACTTTACCCTTTTCTGGGGGACAGTAGTCGCCTCAGAAATGGAGTCGAGGAAAGTCTTAAAGACAATCCTGTGCCACGGCACTGAAGGTGCTGTGTGAGACACAAAAAGAAGAGGGCTGCTGAAGTGGTGTGCTTCAGAGTCCACAATCACAAAAACAGAAACAAATAGCAAAACACAGGTAAGAGTAGGGGGAAAAGCTCTCATTCTTACCAAGTGGAAACAAAATAAACTCCAGAAGTCCAGCAAAGCTGCTGGGGGACACACTAGGTGAGGGAAATTAGCCATAGATGAGAATTCAACCTAACAGGCAGCTAGAGTAGCAACACCATCTCCCTGTCAAGTCCATGTTTCCCCTACCTTATGCTTGCAGCAGCTAGACTAGCAATGTCCTCTCCCTATCAGGCCCATGTTTCCCCTACTTCAGGCTTGCAGACACTAGAGTAGCAACGTCCTCTCCCTATCGGACCCATGTTTCCCCTATTTTACGCTTGCAGCAGCTAGTGTAGCAATGCCCTCTCCCTATCAGGCCCATGTTTCCCCTACTTTACGCTTGTGGCAGCTAGAGTAGCAACGCCATCTCCCTATTGGACTCATGTTTCCCCTACTTTACGCTTGCGGCAGCTAGAGTAGAAACTCTCTCTCTCCCTATAGGGATCCTGTTTCCCCTACTTTGTTTTCAGCAGCTAGAGTAGCAATGTCATCTCCCTATCAGGCCCATGTTTCCCCTACTTTATGCTTGCGGCAGCTAGGGTAGCAATGCACTCTCCCTATCGGGTTCCCGTTTCCCCCTACTTTATGCTTGCAACAGCTAGAGTCGCAATGCCATCTCCCTATCAGGCCCATGTTTCCCCTACTTTACGCTTGTGACAGCCATACTAGCAATGCTCTCTCCCTATCAGGCCCATGTTTCCCCTACTTTACGCTTGCAGCAGCTACAGTAGCAACGCCCTCTCCCTAGCGGGCTCCTGTTTCCCCTATTTTATGGTTGCGGCAGCTAGAGTAGTAATGCCATCTCCCTATCCGGCCCATGTTTCCCCTACTTTACGCTTGCAGCAGTTAGAGTAGAAACGCCCTCTATCTATCAGGCTCCTGTTTTCCCTACTTTACACTTGCGGCAGCTAGAGTAGCAACGCCCTCTCCCTGTCAGGCCCATTTTTCATCCCCTTCTTTATGCTTGCGGCAGCTAGATTAGCAACGCCCTCTCCCTATCAGGCCCATGTTTCCCCTACTTTACGCTTGCAACAGTTAGAGTAGAAACGCCCTCTATCTATCAGGCTCCTGTTTTCCCTACTTTACACTTGCGGCACCTAGAGTAGCAACGCCCTCTCCCTGTCAGGCCCATTTTTCATCCCCTACTTTACGCTTGTGGCAGCTATTTTAGCAACGCCCTCTCCCTGTCGGGCCCATGATTCCCCTACTTTACGCTTGTGGCAGCTAGAGTAGCAATGCCCTCTCCCTATCAGGCCCATGTTTCCCCTACTTTACGCTTGCAGCAGCTAGTGTAGCAATGCCCTCTCCCTATCAGGCCCATGTTTCCCCTACTTTACGCTTGCAGCAGTTAGAGTAGAAACGCCCTCTATCTATCAGGCTCCTGTTTTCCCTACTTTACACTTGCGGCAGCTAGAGTAGCAACGCCCTCTCCCTGTCAGGCCCATTTTTCATCCCCTACTCTACGCTTGTGGCAGCTATTTTAGCAACGCCCTCTCCCTGTCGGGCCCATGATTCCCCTACTTTACGCTTGTGGCAGCTAGAGTAGCAAAGCCCTCTCCCTATCAGGCCCATGTTTCCCCTACTTTACGCTTGCGGCAGCTAGTGTAGCAATGCCATCTCCCTATCAGGCCCATGTTTCTCCTACTTTACGCTTGCGACAGCTGGTGTAGCAATGCCCTCTTCCTATCAGGCCCATGTTTCCCCTACTTTACGCTTGCAGCAGCTAGTGTAGCAATGCCCTCTCCCTATCAGGCCCATGTTTCCCCTACTTTACGCTTGTGACAGCTGGTGTAGCAATGCCCTCTTCCTATCAGGCCCATGTTTCTCCTACTGTACACTTGCAGCAGCTAGAGTAGCAATGCCATCTCCCTATCAGGCCCATGTTTCCCCTACTTTGCGCTTGTGGGAGCTAGAGTAGCAATGCCATCTCCCTATCAGGGCCATGATTCCCCTACTATACGCTTGTGGCAGCTAGAGTAGCAATGCCCTCTCCCTATCAGGCCCATGTTTCCCCTACTTTACGCTTGCGGCAGCTAGTGTAGCAATGCCATCTCCCTATCAGGCCCATGTTTCCCCTACTTTACGCTTGCAGCAGCTAGTGTAGCAATGCCCTCTCCCTATCAGGCCCATGTTTCCCCTATTTTACGCTTGCGACAGCTAGTGTAGCAATGCCCTCTTCCTATCAGGCCCATGTTTCCCCTACTGTACACTTGCAGCAGCTAGAGTAGCAATGCCATCTCCCTATCAGGCCCATATTTCCCTTACTTTGCGCTTTTGACAGCTAGAGTAGCAATGCCATCTCCCTATCAGGCCCATGTTTCCCCTACTTTACGCTTGCAGCAGCTAGAGTAGCAAAGCCCTCTCCCTATCAGGCCCATGTTTCCCCTACTTTACGCTTGCAGCAGCTAGAGTAGCAACGCCCTCTTCCTATCAGGCCCATGTTTCCCCTACTTTACGCTTGCGACAGCTAGTGTAGCAATGCCATCTGCCTATCAGGCCCATGTTTCCCCTACTTTGCGCTTGTGACAGCTAGAGTAGCAAAGCCCTCTGCCTATCAGGCCCATGTTTCCGCTACTTTACGCTTGCAGTAGCTTGACTAGCAACGCCCTCTCCTTGCTTGGCTCCTGTTTCCCCAACTTTACACTTGTGGCATCTCTCCCTATCAGGCCCATGTTTCCCCTACTTTACGCTTGCGGTAGCTAGAGTAGCAATGCCCTCTCCCAATCAGGCCCATGTTTCATCCCCTACTTTACTTTGGCGGCAGCTAGATTAGCAACGCCCTCTAACTGTCGGGCCCATGTTTCCCCTACTTTACGCTGGCAGCAGATAGCGTAGCAATGCCATCACCCTATCTGGCCCATGATTCCCCAACGTTAAGCTTGCAGCAGCTAGAATAGCAACGCCCTCTCCCTATCAGGCCCATGTTTCCCCTACTTTACGCTTGCTGCAGCTACAGTAGCAATGCCATTTCCCTATCGGACCCATGTTTCCCCTACTTTATGCTTGCGGCATCTAGACTAGCAACGCCCTCTCCTTACTGGGCTACTGTTTCCCCAACTTTACACTTGTGGCATCTCTCCCTATCAGGCCCATGTTTACTTTACGCTTGTGGAAGCTAGTGTAGCAATGCCCTCTCTCTATCAGGCTCCTGTTTTCCCTACTTTACACTTGCGGCAGCTAGAGAAGCAACGCCCTCTCCCCATCAGGCCCATGTTTACCATGCTTTACACTTGTGGCAGCTAGTGTAGCAATGCCATCTCCCTATCAGGCCCATGTTTCCCCTACTTTACGCTTGCAGCAGCTAGTGTAGCAATGCCCTGTCCCTATCAGGCCCATGTTTCCCCTATTTTACGCTTGCGACAGCTAGTGTAGCAATGCCCTCTTCCTATCAGGCCCATGTTTCCCCTACAGTACACTTGCAGCAGCTAGAGTAGCAATGCCATCTCCCTATCAGGCCCATGATTCCCCTACTATACGCTTGTGGCAGCTAGAGTAGCAATGCCCTCTCCCTATCAGGCCCATGTTTCCCCTACTTTGCGCTTGCGGCAGCTAGAGTAGCAATGCCATCTCCCTATCAGCCCCATGTTTCCCCTAATTTACGCTTGCAGCAGCTAGAGTAGCAACGTCCTCTCCCTATCGGGCCCATGTTTCCCCTACTTTACGGATGCAACAACTGGTGTAGCAATGCTATCTCCCTATCGGACACATGTTTCCGCTACTTTACGCTTGCAGTAGCTAGACTAGCAACGCCCTCTCCTTACTGGGCTCCTGTTTCCCCAACTTTACACTTGTGGCATCTCTCCCTATCAGGCCCATGTTTCCCCTACTTTACGCTTGCGGTAGCTAGAGTAGCAATGCCCTCTCCCAATCAGGCCCATGTTTCATCCCCTACTTTACTTTGGCGGCAGCTAGATTAGCAACGCCCTCTCCCTGTCGGGCCCATGTTTCCCCTACTTTACGCTGGCAGCAGCTAGAATAGCAATGCCATCGCCCTATCTGGCCCATGATTCCCCAACGGTAAGCTTGCAGCAGCTAGAATAGCAACGCCCTCTCCCTATCTGGCCCATGATTCCCCAACTTCAAGCTTGCAGCAGCTAGAATAGCAACGCCCTCTCCCTATCTGGCCCAGGATTCCCCTACTTTACACTTGCGACAGCTAGAATAGCAATGCCCTCTCCCTATCAGGCCCATGTTTCCCCTACTTTACGCTTGCGGCAGCTACAGTAGCAATGCCATTTCCCTATCGGATCCATGTTTCCCCTACTTTACGCTTGCGGCAGCTAGACTAGCAACGCCCTCTCCTTACTGGGCTCCTGTTTCCCCAACTTTACACTTGTGGCATCTCTCCCTATCAGGCCCATGTTTACTTTACGCTTGTGGAAGCTAGAGTAGCAATGCCCTCTCTCTATCAGGCTCCTGTTTTCCCTACTTTACACTTGCGGCAGATAGAGAAGCAACGCCCTCTCCCCATCAGGCCCATGTTTACCATGCTTTACACTTGTGGCAGCTAGAGTAGCAATGCAATCTCCCTATCGGGCTCCTGTTGCCCCTACTTTACGTTTGCGGCAACTAGACTAATATCGGGTGCATGTTTTCCCTACTTTACGATTGCGGCAGCTAGAGTATCAATGCCCTCTCCGTATCGGGCCCATGTTTCCCCTACTTTACTCGCTTGAAGCTGCTATAGTAGGAACGCAAGCTCCCTATCGGGCCCATGTTTCCCCTACTTTACGCTTGCAACAGCTAGAGTAACAATGCCCTCTCCCTATTGGGCCCATTTTTCCCCTACTTTACGCTTGCAGCAGCTAGATTAGCAATGCCCTCTCCCTTTTGGGCCCATATTTCCCCTACGTTATGCCTGCAGCATCTAGGGTAGCAATCCACTCTCCCTATCAGGTTCCTGTTTCCCCCCCACTTTATGATTGCACCAGTGAGAGTAGCAATGCCATCTGCCTATCAGGCCCATGTTTCCCATATTTTATGATTGCGGCAGCTAGAGTAGCAACACCCTCTCCCTGTCAGGCCCATTTTTAATCCCCTTCTTTATGCTTGAGGCAGCTAGATTAGCAACGCCCTCTCCCTGTCGGGCCCACGATTCCCCTACTTTACGCTTGTGGCAGCTAGAGTAGCAATGCCCTCTCCCTATCAGGCCCATGTTTCTCCTACTTTACACTTGCAGCAGCTAGTGTAGCAATGCCATCTCCCTATCTGGCCCATGTTTCCCCTACTTTACGCTTGCAACAGCTAGAGTAACAATGGCCTCTCCCTATTGGGCCCATGTTTCCCCTACTTTACGCTTGCAGCAGCTAGATTAACAATGCCCTCTCCTTTTTGGGCCCATACTTTCCATACGTTATGCCTGCAGCATCTAGGGTAGCAATGCACTCTCCCTATCAGCTTCCTGTTTCCCCCACACTTTATGATTGCACCAGTGAGAGTAGCAATGCCATCTGCCTATCAGGCCCATGTTTCCCATAATCTATGATTGCGGCAGCTAGAGTAGCAACGCCCTCTCCCTGTCAAGCCGATTTTTCATCCCCTTCTTTATGCTTGCGGCAGCTAGATTAGCAACGCCCTCTCCCTGTCGGGCCCACGATTCCCCTACTTTACGCTTGTGGCAGCTAGAGTAGCAATGCCCTCTCCCTATCAGGCCCATGTTTCTCCTACTTTACGCTTGCAGCAGCTAGTGTAGCAATGCCATCTCCCTATCTGGCCCATGTTTCCCATACTTTACGCTTGCAACAGCTAGAGTAACAATGCCCTCTCCCTATTGGGCCCATGTTTCCCCTACTTTACGCTTGCAGCAGTTAGAGTAGAAACACCCTCTATCTATCAGGCTCCTGTTTTCCCTACTTTACACTTGCGGCAGCTAGAGTAGCAATGCCCTCTCCCTGTCAGGCCCATTTTTCATCCCCTACTTTACGCTTGCGGCAGCTACTTTAGCAACGCCCTCTCCCTGTCGGGCCCATGATTCCCCTACTTTACGCTTGTGGCAGCTAGAGTAGCAATGCCCTCCCCCTATCAGGCCCATGTTTCCCCTACTTTACGCTTGCGGCAGCTAGTATAGCAATGCCATCTCCCTATCAGGCCCATGTTTCCCCTACTTTACGCTTGCAGCAGCTAGTGTAGCAATGTCCTCTCCCTATCAGGCCCATGTTTCCCCTACTTTACGCTTGCAGCAGTTAGAGTAGAAACGCCCTCTATCTATCAGGCTCCTGTTTTCCCTACTTTACACTTGAGGCAGCTAGAGTAGCAACGCCCTCTCCCTGTCAGGCCCATGTTTCCCCTACTTTACGCTTGCAGCAGCTAGTGTAGCAATGCCCTCTCCCTATCAGGCCCATGTTTCCCCTACTTTACGCTTGCAACAGCTAGTGTAGCAATGCCCTCGTCCTATCAGGCCCATGATTCCCCTACTATATGCTTGTGGCAGCTAGAGTAGCAATGCCATCTCCCTATCAGGCCCATGTTTCCCCTACTTTACGCTTGCAGCATCTAGTGTAGCAATTCCCTCTCCCTATCAGGCCCATGTTTCCCCTACTGTACACTTGCAGCAGCTAGAGTAGCAATGCCATCTCCCTATCAGGCCCATGATTCCCCTACTTTGCGCTTGTGGCAGCTAGAGTAGCAATGCCATCTCCCTATCAGGCCCATGTTTCCCCTACTTTACACTTGCGACAGCTAGTGTAGCAATGCCCTCGTCATATCAGGCCCATGATTCCCCTACTATACGCTTGTGCCAGCTAAAGTAGCAATGTCCTCTCCCTATCAGGCCCATGTTTCCCCTACTTTACGCTTGCGGCAGCTAGTGTAGAAATGCCATCTCCCTATCAGGCCCATGTTTCCCCTACTTTACGCTTGCAGCAGCTAGTGTAGCAATGCCCTCTCCCTATCAGGCCCATGTTTCCCCTACTTTACGCTTGCGACAGCTAGTGTAGCAATGCCCTCTTCCTATCAGGCCCATGTTTCCCCTACTGTACACTTGCAGCAGCTAGAGTAGCAATGCCATCTCACTATCAGGCCCATGTTTCCCCTACTTTGCGCTTGTGGCAGCTAGATTAGCCATGCCATCTCCCTATCAGGCCCATGTTTCCCTTACTTTACGCTTGCAGCAGCTAGAGTAGCAATGCCCTCTCCCTATCGGGCCCATGTTTGCCCTACTTTACGCTTGCGACAGCTAGTGTAGCAAAGCCATCTCCCTATCGGACCCATGTTTCCGCTACTTTACGCTTGCAGTAGCTAGACTAGCAACGCCCTCTCCTTACTGGGCTTCTGTTTCCCCAACTTTACACTTGTGGCATCTCTCCTTATCAGGCCCATGTTTCCCCTACTTTACGCATGCGGTAGCTAGAGTAGCAATGCCCTCTCCCAATCAGGCCCATGTTTCATCCCCTACTTTACTTTGGCGGCAGCTAGATTAGCAACGCCCTCTCCCTGTCGGGCCCATGTTTCCCCTACTTTATGCTGGCAGCAGCTAGAGTAGCAATGCCATCGCCCTATCTGGCCCATGATTCCCCAACTTTAAGCTTGCAGCAGCTAGAATAGCAACGCCCTCTCCCTATCTGGCCCATGATTCCCCTACTTTACACTTGCGACAGCTAGAACAGCAATGCCCTCTCCCTATCAGGCCCATGTTTCCCCTACTTTACGCTTGCGGCAGCTAAAGTAGCAATGCCATTTCCCTATCGGACCCATGTTTCCCCTACTTTACGCTTGCGGCAGCTAGACTAGCAACGCCCTCTCCTTACTGGGTTCCTGTTTCCCCAACTTTACACTTGTGGCATCTCTCCCTATCAGGCCCATGTTTACTTTACGCTTGTGGAAGCTAGAGTAGCAATGCCCTCTCTCTATCAGGCTCCTGTTTTCCCTACTTTACACTTGCGGCAGCTAGAGAAGCAACGCCCTCTCCCGATCAGGCCCATGTTTCCCATGCTTTACACTTGTGGTAGCTAGAGTAGCAATGCAATCTCCGTATCGGGCTCCTGTTTCCCCTACTTTACGTTTGCGGCAACTAGACTAATATCGGGCCCATGTTTTCCCTACTTTACGCTTGCGGCAGCGAGAGTATCAATGCCCTCTCCGTATCGGGCCCATGTTTCCCCTACTTTACTCGCTTGAAGCTGCTATAGTAGGAACGCCAGCTCCCTATCGGGCCCATGTTTCCCCTACATTATGCTTGCAACAGCTAGAGTAACAATGCCCTCTCCCTATTGGGCCCATGTTTCCCCTACTTTACGCTTGCAGCAGCTAGATTAGCAATGCCCTTTCCCTATTGGGCCCATATTTCCCCTACGTTATGCCTGCAGCATCTAGGGTAGCAATGCACTCTCCCTATCAGGTTCCTGTTTCCCCCCCCACTTTATGATTGCACCAGTGAGAGTAGCAATGCCATCTGCCTATCAGGCCCATGTTTCCCATACTTTATGATTGCGGCAGCTAGAGTAGCAAAGCCCTCTCCCTAGCGGGCTCCTGTTCCCCCTACTTTATTCTTGCGGCAGCTAGAGCAGCAATGCCATCTCCTTATCCGGCCCACTTTTCCCCTACTTTACGCTTGCAGCAGTTAGAGTAGAAACACCCTCTCTCTATCAGACTCCTGTTTTCCCTACTTTACACTTGTGGCAGCTAGAGTAGCAATGCCCTCTCCCTATCGGGCCCATGTTTCCCCTACTTTACGCTGGCAGCAGCTAGAGTAGCAACCCCATCGCCCTATGGGGCCCATGTTTCTCCTACTTTTCATTTGCGGCACCTAATATCGGGCCTATGTTTCCCCCACTTTACGCTTGCGGCTGCTAGAATAGCAATGCCCTCTTCCTATCAGGCCCATGTTTCCCCTACTGTACACTTGCAGCAGCTAGACTAACAAAGCCATGTCCCTATCGGGCCTTTGATTCCCCTACTTTATGCTTGTGTCAGCTAGAGTAGCAATGCCATCTCCCTATCTAGCCCATGTTTTCCCTACTTTACGCTTGCGGCAGCTAGACTAGCAACAACCTCTCCTTATCGGGCTCCTGTTTCCCCAACTTTACACTTGTGGCATCTCTCCCTATCAGGACCATGTTTCCCCTACTTTACGCTTACGGAAGCTAGAGTAGCAATGCCATCTCCCTATCGGGCCCATGTTTACCCTACTTTACGCTGGCAGCAGCTAGAGTAGCAACGCCATCGCCCTATGGGACCCATGTTTCCCCTACTTTTCATTTGCGGCACCCAATTACGGGCCTACGTTTCCCCCACTTTACGCTTGCGGCTGCTAGAGTAGTAATGCCCTCTTCTTATCAGGCCCATGTTTCCCCTACTCTATGCTTGCAACAGCTAGAGTAACGATGCCCTCTCCCTATTGGGCCCATATTACCCCTACTTTATGCCTGCAGCAGCTAGAGTAGCAATGCCCTCTCTATCAGACTCCTGTTTTCCCTACTTTACACATGCGGCAGCTAGAGTAGCAATGCCCTCTTCCTATCAGGCTCATGTTTCCCCTACTGTACACTTGTGGCAGCTAGAGTACCAATGCCATCTCCCTATCGGATCCATGATTGCCATACTTTATGCTTGAGGCAGCTAGAGTAACAATGCCCTCTCCCTATCAGGCACATGTTTCCCCTACTTTACGATTGTGGCAGCTAGAGTAGCAATGCCATCTCCCTATCGGGCCCATGTTTCCCCTACTCTACGCTTGCGACAGCTAGACTAATACCGGGCCCATTTTCCCGTACTTTACGCTTGAGGCAGCTAGAGTAGCAACAACCTCTCCCTGTCAGGCCCATGTTTCTCCTACTTTACTCGCTTGCAGCTGCTATAGTAGCAAGGCCCGCTCACTATCAGGCCCATGTTTTCCCAACTTTACGCTTGCAACAGCTAGAGTAACAACGACCTCTCCCTATTGGGCCCATGTTTTCCTTACTTTATGCTTGCGGCAGCTAGATTAGCAACACCATCTCCCTATCAGGCACATGTTTCCCCACGTTACGCATGCTGCAGCTAGAGTAGCAATGCCATCTCCCTATCAGGCCCATATTTCCCCTACTTTACGCTTGCAGCAGCTAGAGTAGCAATGCCCTCTCCCTATCAGGCCCATGTTTCCCCTACTTTACGCTTGCAGCAGCTTGTGTAGCAATGCCATCTCCCTATCGGACCCATATTTCCCCTACTTTACGCTTGCAGCAGCTAGACTAGCAACACCCTCTCCTTATTGGGTTCCTGTTTCCCCAACTTTACACTTGTGGCATCTCTCCCTATCAGGCCCATGTTTCCCCTACTTTATGCTTGCGGAAGCTAGAGTAGCAACATCCTCTATCAGGCTCCTGTTTTCCCTACTTTACGCTTGTGGCAGCTAGAGTAGCAACGCCTTCTCCCTATCGGGCCCATGTTTCCCCTACTTTACTTGCTTGCAGCTGCTATAGTAGCAACGCACGCTCCCTATCGGACCCATGTTTCCCCTACTTTACGCTTGCAACAGCAAGAGTAATAACTCTCTCTCCCTATAGGGCTCCTGTTTTCCCTGCTTTGTTTTCAGCAGCTAGAGTAGCAATGTCATCTCCCGGTCAGGCCCATGTTTCCCCTACTTTATGCTTGCGGCAGCTAGGGTAGCAATGCACTCTCCCTATCGGGTTCCTGTTTCCCCCTACTTTATGCTTGCAACAGCTAGAGTAGCAATGCCATCTCCCTATCAGGCCCATGTTTCCCCTACTTTACGCTGGCAGCAACTAGAGTAGCAACGCCTTCTCCCTATCAGGCCCATGTTTCCCCTACTTTACGCTTGCGACAGCTAGTGTAGCAATGCCATCTCCCTATCGGACCCATGTTTCCTCTAATTTACGCTTGCGCCGATAGAGTAGCAATGCCATCTCCCTATCAGGCCCATGTTTCCGCTACTTTACGCTTGTGACAGTTAGTATAGAAATGCCCTCTTCCTATCAGGCCCATGTTTCCCCTACTTTACGCATACTGCAGCTAGAGTAGCAACGCCATCTCCTTACTGGGCTCCTGTTTCCCCAACTTTACATTTGTGGCATCTCTCCCTATCAGGCCCATGTTTCCGCTACTTTACGCTTGTGGAAGCTACAGTAGCAATGCCCTTTCTCTATCAGGCTCCTGTTTTCCATACTTTACACTTGCGGCAGCTAGAGTAGCAATGCCCTCTCCCAATCAGGCCCATGTTACATCCCCTAGTTTACTCTGGCGGCAGCTAGATTAGCAACGTCCTCTCCCTGTCGGGCCCATGTTTCCCCTACTTTACGCTTGTGGCAGCTAGAGTAGCAATGCCATCTCCCTATCAGGCCCATGTTTCCCCTACTTTACGCTTGCAGGAGCTAGAGTAGCAATGCCCTCTCCCTATCAGGCCCATTTTTCCCCTAATTTATGCTTGCGGCAGCTAGTGTAGCAATGCCATCTCCCTATCGGGCCCATGTTTCCCCTACTTTACGCTTGCGACCGCTAGACTAATATCAGGCCCATTTTCCCCTACTTTACGCTTGAGGCAGCTAGAGGAGCAACGCCCTCTCCCTGTCAGGCCCATGTTTCCCCTACTTTACGCTTGCTGCAACAAGAGTAGCAATGCCATCTCCCTATTGGGCCCATGTTTCCCCTACTTTACTCGCTTGCAGCTGCTATAGTAGCAAGGCCCGCTCCCTATCAGCCCCATGTTTCCCCAACTTTACGCTTGCAACAGCTAGAGTAACAACGCCCTCTCCCTATTGGGCCCATGTTTTCCTTACTTTACGCTTGCGGCAGCTAAATTAGCAATACCCTCTCCCTATCGGGCCCATGTTTCCCCTACTTTATGCTTGCAGCAGCTAGAGTAGCAATGCCCTCTCCCTATTGGGCCCATGTTTCCCCTACTTTACATTTGTGTCAGCTAGAGTAACATCGGGCCCATGTCTCGCCTACTTTATGCTTGCGGCAGCTAGATTAGCAACGCCATCGCCCTATGGGGCCCATGTTTCCCCTACTTTACATTTGCGGCAGCTAATATCGGGCCTATGTTTCCCCCACTTTACGCTTGCGTCAGCTAGAGAAGCAATGCCCTCTCCTTATCGGGCTCCTGTTTCCCCAACTTTATGCTTGCTGCAGCTAGATTAGCAACACCATCTCCCTATCAGGCACATGTTTCCCCTACTTTACGTTTGCGGCCGCTAGACTAATATCGGGCCCATGTTTCCCCTACTTTACACTTGCAGTAGCTAGAGTAGCAATGCCCTCTTTCTATCAGGCCCATGTTTCCCCTACGTTACGCATGCTGCAGCTAGAGTAGCAATGCCATCTCCCTATCGTGCCCATGTTTCCCCTACTTTACTCGCTTGCAGCTGCTATAGTAGCAACGCATGCTCCCTATTGGCCCATGTTTTGCCTACTTTACTCTTACGGCAGCTAGAGTAGAAATTCTCTCTCCCTATAGGGCACATGTTTCCCCTGCTTTGTTTTCAGCAGCTAGAGTAGCAATGTCATCTCCCGATCAGGCCCATGTTTCACCTACTTTATGCTGGCGGCAGCTAGGGTAGCAATGCACTCTCCCTATTGGGTTCCTGTTTCCCCCTACTTTATGCTTGCAACAGCTAGAGTAGCAATGCCATCTCCCTATCGGACCCATGTTTCCCCTAATTTACGCTTGCGGCCGATAGAGTAGCAATGCCATCTCCCTATCAGGCCCATGTTTCCCCTACTTTACGCTTGTTACAGTTAGTGTAGAAATGCCCTCTTCCTATCAGGCCCATGTTTCCCCTACTTTACGCATATTGCAGCTATAGTAGCAACGCCATCTCCTTACTGGGCTCCTGTTTCCCCAACTTTACATTTGTGACATCTCTCCCTATCAGGCCCATGTTTCCCCTACTTTACACTTGCGGCAGCTAGAGTAGCAACGCCCTCTCCCAATCAGGCCCATGTTACATCCCCTAGTTTACTCTGGCGGCAGCTAGATTAGCAACGCCCTCTCCCTGTCGGGCCCACGTTTCCCCTACTTTACGCTTGCGGCAGGTAGAGTAGCAAGGGCCTCTCCCTAGCGGGCTCCTGTTTCCCCTATTTTATGGTTTCGGCAGCTAGAGTAGCAATGCCATCTCCCTATCCGGCCCATGTTTCACCCAACTTTACGCTTGCGACAGCTAGAGTAGCAATGCCATCTCCCTATCAGGCCCATGTTTCCCCTACTTTACTCACTTGCAGCTGCTATAGTAGCAACGCATGCTCACTATCGGGCCCATGTTTTCCCTACTTTACGCTTGCAACAGCAAGAGTAATAACTCTCTCTCCCTATTGGGCCCATGTTTTGCCTACTTTACGCTTGCGGCAGCTAGATAAGAAACTCTCTCTCCCTATGGGGCTCCTGTTTCCCCTACTTTGTTTTCAGCAGCTACAGTAGCAATGTCATCTCCTGATCAGGCCCATATTTCCCCTACTTTATGCTTGCTACAGCTAGGGTAGCAATGCACTATCCCTATCGGGTTCCTGTTTTCCCCCACTTTATGCTTGCAACAGCTAGAGTAGCAATGCATTCTCCCTATAAGGTCCATGTTTCCCCTACTTTACGCTTGTAGCAGCTAGACTAGCAACGCTATCTCCCTATCAGGCCCATGTTTCCCCTACATTACGCTTCCAGCAGCTAGAGTAGCAATGCCATCTCCCTATCAGGCCCATGTTTCCCTTACTTTACGCTTGTGGCAGCTAGAGTAGCAATGCCCTCTCCCTAGTGGGCTCCTGTTTCCCCTATTTTATGGTTGCGGCAGCTAGAGTAGCAATGCCAATCCCCCTAACCGGCCCATGTTTCCCCTACTTTACTCTTGCGGCAGCTAGAGTAGCAATGCCATCTCCCTATCAGGCCCATGTTTCCCCTACTTTAACCACTTGCAGCTGCTATAGTAGCAACACGTGCTCCCTATCGGGCCCATGTTTCCCCTATTTTACGCTTGCAACAGCAAGAGTAATAACTCTCTCTCCCTATTGGGCCCATGTTTTGCCTACTTTACGCTTGCAGCAGCTAGATTAGCAAGGCCCTCTCCCCATCAGGCCCATTTTTTCCATGCTTTACACTTGTGGCAGCTAGAGTAGCAACGCCCTCTCCCTATCGGGCCCATGTTTCCCCAACTTTACTCGCTTGCAGATTCTATAGTAGCAACGCACGCTCCCTATCGGGCCTATGTTTCCCCTACTTTACGCTTGCAGCAGCTAGAGTAGCAACGCCCTCTCCCTATCAGGCCCATGTTTCCCCTACTTTACGCTTGCGACAGCTAGTGTAGCAATGCCATCTCCCTATCAGGCCCATGTTTCCCCCACTTTACGCTTGTGACAGCTAGTGTAGCAATGCCCTCTTCCTATCAGGCCCATGTTTCCCCTACTTTACGCTTGCAGCAGCTTGTGTAGCAATGCCATCTCCCTATCGGACCCATATTTCCCCAACTTTACGCATGCTGCAGCTAGAGTAGCAATGCTATCTCCCTATCGGGCCCATGTTTCCCCTACTTTACTCGCTTGCAGATTCTATAGTAGCAACGCACGCTCCCTATCGGGCCCATGTTTCCCCTACTTTACGCTTGCAGCAGCTAGAGTAGCAATGCCCTCTCCCTATCAGGCCCATGTTTCCCCTACTTTACGCTTGCAGCAGCTTGTGTAGCAATGCCATCTCCCTATCGGACCCATATTTCCCCTACTTTACGCTTGCAGCAGCTAGACTAGCAACACCCTCTCCTTATTGGGTTCCTGTTTCCCCAACTTTACACTTGTGGCATCTCTCCCTATCAGGCCCATGTTTCCCCTACTTTATGCTTGCGGAAGCTAGAGTAGCAACATCCTCTATCAGGCTCCTGTTTTCCCTACTTTACGCTTGTGGCAGCTAGAGTAGCAACGCCTTCTCCCTATCGGGCCCATGTTTCCCCTACTTTACTCGCTTGCAGCTGCTATAGTAGCAACGCACGCTCCCTATCGGACCCATGTTTCCCCTACTTTACGCTTGCAACAGCAAGAGTAATAACTCTCTCTCCCTATAGGGCTCCTGTTTTCCCTGCTTTGTTTTCAGCAGCTAGAGTAGCAATGTCATCTCCCGGTCAGGCCCATGTTTCCCCTACTTTATGCTTGCGGCAGCTAGGGTAGCAATGCACTCTCCCTATCGGGTTCCTGTTTCCCCCTACTTTATGCTTGCAACAGCTAGAGTAGCAATGCCATCTCCCTATCAGGCCCATGTTTCCCCTACTTTACGCTGGCAGCAACTAGAGTAGCAACGCCTTCTCCCTATCAGGCCCATGTTTCCCCTACTTTACGCTTGCGACAGCTAGTGTAGCAATGCCATCTCCCTATCGGACCCATGTTTCCTCTAATTTACGCTTGCGCCGATAGAGTAGCAATGCCATCTCCCTATCAGGCCCATGTTTCCGCTACTTTACGCTTGTGACAGTTAGTGTAGAAATGCCCTCTTCCTATCAGGCCCATGTTTCCCCTACTTTACGCATACTGCATCTAGAGTAGCAACGCCATCTCCTTACTGGGCTCCTGTTTCCCCAACTTTACATTTGTGGCATCTCTCCCTATCAGGCCCATGTTTCCCCTACTTTACGCTTGTGGAAGCTACAGTAGCAATGCCCTTTCTCTATCAGGCTCCTGTTTTCCATACTTTACACTTGCGGCAGCTAGAGTAGCAATGCCCTCTCCCAATCAGGCCCATGTTACATCCCCTAGTTTACTCTGGCGGCAGCTAGATTAGCAACGTCCTCTCCCTGTCGGGCCCATGTTTCCCCTACTTTACGCTTGTGGCAGCTAGAGTAGCAATGCCATCTCCCTATCAGGCCCATGTTTCCCCTACTTTACGCTTGCAGGAGCTAGAGTAGCAATGCCCTCTCCCTATCAGGCCCATTTTTCCCCTAATTTATGCTTGCGGCAGCTAGTGTAGCAATGCCATCTCCCTATCGGGCCCATGTTTCCCCTACTTTACGCTTGCGACAGCTAGACTAATATCAGGCCCATTTTCCCCTACTTTACGCTTGAGGCAGCTAGAGTAGCAACGCCCTCTCCCTGTCAGGCCCATGTTTCCCCTACTTTACGCTTGCTGCAACAAGAGTAGCAATGCCATCTCCCTATTGGGCCCATGTTTCCCCTACTTTACTCGCTTGCAGCTGCTATAGTAGCAAGGCCCGCTCCCTATCAGCCCCATGTTTCCCCAACTTTACGCTTGCAACAGCTAGAATAACAACGCCCTCTCCCTATTGGGCCCATGTTTTCCTTACTTTACGCTTGCGGCAGCTAGATTAGCAATACCCTCTCCCTATCGGGCCCATGTTTCCCCTACTTTATGCTTGCAGCAGCTAGAGTAGCAATGCCCTCTCCCTATTGGGCCCATGTTTCCCCTACTTTACATTTGTGTCAGCTAGAGTAACATCGGGCCCATGTCTCGCCTACTTTATGCTTGCGGCAGCTAGATTAGCAACGCCATCGCCCTATGGGGCCCATGTTTCCCCTACTTTACATTTGCGGCAGCTAATATCGGGCCTATGTTTCCCCCACTTTACGCTTGCGTCAGCTAGAGAAGCAATGCCCTCTCCTTATCGGGCTCCTGTTTCCCCAACTTTATGCTTGCTGCAGCTAGATTAGCAACACCATCTCCCTATCAGGCACATGTTTCCCCTACTTTACGTTTGCGGCCGCTAGACTAATATCGGGCCCATGTTTCCCCTACTTTACACTTGCAGTAGCTAGAGTAGCAATGCCCTCTTTCTATCAGGCCCATGTTTCCCCTACGTTACGCATGCTGCAGCTAGAGTAGCAATGCCATCTCCCTATCGTGCCCATGTTTCCCCTACTTTACTCGCTTGCAGCTGCTATAGTAGCAACGCATGCTCCCTATTGGCCCATGTTTTGCCTACTTTACTCTTACGGCAGCTAGAGTAGAAACTCTCTCTCCCTATAGGGCACATGTTTCCCCTGCTTTGTTTTCAGCAGCTAGAGTAGCAATGTCATCTCCCGATCAGGCCCATGTTTCACCTACTTTATGCTGGCGGCAGCTAGGGTAGCAATGCACTCTCCCTATTGGGTTCCTGTTTCCCCCTACTTTATGCTTGCAACAGCTGGAGTAGCAATGCCATCTCCCTATCGGACCCATGTTTCCCCTAATTTACGCTTGCGGCCGATAGAGTAGCAATGCCATCTCCCTATCAGGCCCATGTTTCCCCTACTTTACGCTTGTTACAGTTAGTGTAGAAATGCCCTCTTCCTATCAGGCCCATGTTTCCCCTACTTTACGCATATTGCAGCTATAGTAGCAACGCCATCTCCTTACTGGGCTCCTGTTTCCCCAACTTTACATTTGTGACATCTCTCCCTATCAGGCCCATGTTTCCCCTACTTTACACTTGCGGCAGCTAGAGTAGCAACACCCTCTCCCAATCAGGCCCATGTTACATCCCCTAGTTTACTCTGGCGGCAGCTAGATTAGCAACGCCCTCTCCCTGTCGGGCCCACGTTTCCCCTACTTTACGCTTGCGGCAGGTAGAGTAGCAAGGGCCTCTCCCTAGCGGGCTCCTGTTTCCCCTATTTTATGGTTTCGGCAGCTAGAGTAGCAATGCCATCTCCCTATCCGGCCCATGTTTCACCCAACTTTACGCTTGCGACAGCTAGAGTAGCAATGCCATCTCCCTATCAGGCCCATGTTTCCCCTACTTTACTCACTTGCAGCTGCTATAGTAGCAACGCATGCTCACTATCGGGCCCATGTTTTCCCTACTTTACGCTTGCAACAGCAAGAGTAATAACTCTCTCTCCCTATTGGGCCCATGTTTTGCCTACTTTACGCTTGCGGCAGCTAGATAAGAAACTCTCTCTCCCTATAGGGCTCCTGTTTCCCCTACTTTGTTTTCAGCAGCTACAGTAGCAATGCCATCTCCCTATCAGGCCCATGTTTCCCCCACTTTACGCTTGTGACAGCTAGTGTAGCAATGCCCTCTTCCTATCAGGCCCATGTTTCCCCTACTTTACGCATACTGCAGCTAGAGTAGCAACGCCATCTAATTACTGGGCTCCTGTTTCCCCAACTTTACATTTGTGGCATCTCTCCCTATCAGGCCCATGTTTCCCCTACTTTACGCTTGTGGAAGCTAGAGTAGCAATGCCGTTTCTCTATCAGGCTCCTGTTAATACTTTACACTTGCGGCAGCTAGATTAGCAACGCCCTCTCCCAATCAGGCCCATGTTACATCCCCTTGTTTACTCTGGCGGCAGCTAGATTAGCAACGCCCTCTCCCTGTCGGGCCCATGTTTCCCCTACTTTACGCTTGCGGCAGCTAGAGTAGCAAGGCTCTCTCCCTAGTGGGCTCCTGTTTCCCCTATTTTATGGTTGCGCAGCTAGAGTAGCAATGCCATCTCCCTATCCGGCCCATGTTTCCCCTACTTTACGCTTGCGGCAGCTAGAGTAGCAATGCCATCTCCCTATCAGGCCCATGTTTCCCCTACTTTACTCACTTGCAGCAACTATAGTAGCAACGCATGCTCCCTATCGGGGCCATGTTTCCCCTACTTTACGCTTGCAACAGCAAGAGTAATAACTCTCTCTCCCTATTGGGCCCATGTTTTGCCTATTTACGCTTGCGGCAGCTAGATTAGAAACTCTCTCTCCCTATAGGGCTCCTGTTTCCCCTACTTTGTTTTCAGCAGCTAGAGTAGCAATGTCATCTCCCGATCAGGCCCATGTTTCCCCTACTTTATGCTTGCAACAGCTAGAGTAGCAATGCCATCTCCCTATCAGGTCCATGTTTCCCCTACTTTACGCTTGTGGCAGCTAGACTAGCAACGCTCTCTCCCTATCAGGCCCATGTTTCCCCTACTTTACGCTTCCAGCAGCTAGAGTAGCAATGCCATCTCCCTATCAGGCTCATGTTTCCCCTACTTTACGCTTGCGGCAGCTAGAGTAGCAACGCCCTCTCCCTAGCGGGCTCCTGTTTCCCCTATTTTATGGTTGCGGCAGCTAGAGTAGCAATGCCATCTCCCTATCCGGCCCATGTTTCCCCTACTTCAAGCTTGCGGCAGCTAGAGTGGCAGTGCCATCTCCCTATCAGGCCCATGTTACCCCTACTTTACTCACTTGCAGCTGCTATAGTAGCAACACGTGCTCCCTATCGGGCCCATGTTTCCCCTACTTTACGCTTGCAACAGTAAGAGTAATAACTCTCTCTCCCTATTGGGCCCATGTTTTGCCTACTTTACGCTTGCGGCAGCTAGAGTAGCAACGCCCTCTCCCAATCAGGCCCATGTTACATCCCCTAGTTTACTCTGGCGGCAGCTAGATTAGCAACGCCCTCTCCCTGTCGGGCCCACGTTTCCCCTACTTTACGCTTGCGGCAGGTAGAGTAGCAAGGGCCTCTCCCTAGCGGGCTCCTGTTTCCCCTATTTTATGGTTTCGGCAGCTAGAGTAGCAATGCCATCTCCCTATCCGGCCCATGTTTCACCCAACTTTACGCTTGCGACAGCTAGAGTAGCAATGCCATCTCCCTATCAGGCCCATGTTTCCCCTACTTTACTCACTTGCAGCTGCTATAGTAGCAACGCATGCTCACTATCGGGCCCATCTTTTCCCTACTTTACGCTTGCAACAGCAAGAGTAATAACTCTCTCTCCCTATTGGGCCCATGTTTTGCCTACTTTACGCTTGCGGCAGCTAGATAAGAAACTCTCTCTCCCTATAGGGCTCCTGTTTCCCCTACTTTGTTTTCAGCAGCTACAGTAGCAATGTCATCTCCTGATCAGGCCCATATTTCCCCTACTTTATGCTTGCTACAGCTAGGGTAGCAATGCACTATCCCTATCGGGTTCCTGTTTTCCCCCACTTTATGCTTGCAACAGCTAGAGTAGCAATGCATTCTCCCTATCAGGTCCATGTTTCCCCTACTTTACGCTTGTAGCAGCTAGACTAGCAACGCTATCTCCCTATCAGGCCCATGTTTCCCCTACATTACGCTTCCAGCAGCTAGAGTAGCAATGCCATCTCCCTATCAGGCCCATGTTTCCCTTACTTTACGCTTGTGGCAGCTAGAGTAGCAATGCCCTCTCCCTAGTGGGCTCCTGTTTCCCCTATTTTATGGTTGCGGCAGCTAGAGTAGCAATGCCATCTCCCTATCAGGCCCCAAGAGTAATAACTCTCTCTCCCTATTGGGCCCATGTTTTGCCTACTTTACGCTTGCAGCAGCTAGATTAGCAAGGCCCTCTCCCCATCAGGCCCATTTTTCCCATGCTTTACACTTGTGGCAGCTAGAGTAGCAACGCCCTCTCCCTATCGGGCCCATGTTTCCCCAACTTTACGCATGCTGCAGCTAGAGTAGCAATGCTATCTCCCTATCGGGCCCATGTTTCCCTTACTTTACTCGCTTGCAGATTCTATAGTAGCAACGCACGCTCCCTATCGGGCCCATGTTTCCCCTACTTTACGCTTGCAGCAGCTAGAGTAGCAACGCCCTCTCCCTATCAGGCCCATGTTTCCCCTACTTTACGCTTGCGACAGCTAGTGTAGCAATGCCATCTCCCTATCAGGCCCATGTTTCCCCCACTTTACGCTTGTGACAGCTAGTGTAGCAATGCCCTCTTCCTATCAGGCCCATGTTTCCCCTACTTTACGCATACTGCAGCTAGAGTAGCAACGCCATCTAATTACTGGGCTCCTGTTTCCCCAACTTTACATTTGTGGCATCTCTCCCTATCAGGCCCATGTTTCCCCTACTTTACGCTTGTGGAAGCTAGAGTAGCAATGCCGTTTCTCTATCAGGCTCCTGTTAATACTTTACACTTGCGGCAGCTAGATTAGCAACGCCCTCTCCCAATCAGGCCCATGTTACATCCCCTTGTTTACTCTGGCGGCAGCTAGATTAGCAACGCCCTCTCCCTGTCGGGCCCATGTTTCCCGTACTTTACGCTTGCGGCAGCTAGAGTAGCAAGGCTCTCTCCCTAGTGGGCTCCTGTTTCCCCTATTTTATGGTTGCGCAGCTAGAGTAGCAATGCCATCTCCCTATCCGGCCCATGTTTCCCCTACTTTACGCTTGCGGCAGCTAGAGTAGCAATGCCATCTCCCTATCAGGCCCATGTTTCCCCTACTTTACTCACTTGCAGCAACTATAGTAGCAACGCATGCTCCCTATCGGGGCCATGTTTCCCCTACTTTACGCTTGCAACAGCAAGAGTAATAACTCTCTCTCCCTATTGGGCCCATGTTTTGCCTATTTACGCTTGCGGCAGCTAGATTAGAAACTCTCTCTCCCTATAGGGCTCCTGTTTCCCCTACTTTGTTTTCAGCAGCTAGAGTAGCAATGTCATCTCCCGATCAGGCCCATGTTTCCCCTACTTTATGCTTGCAACAGCTAGAGCAGCAATGCCATCTCCCTATCAGGTCCATGTTTCCCCTACTTTACGCTTGTGGCAGCTAGACTAGCAACGCTCTCTCCCTATCAGGCCCATGTTTCCCCTACTTTACGCTTCCAGCAGCTAGAGTAGCAATGCCATCTCCCTATCAGGCTCATGTTTCCCCTACTTTACGCTTGCGGCAGCTAGAGTAGCAACGCCCTCTCCCTAGCGGGCTCCTGTTTCCCCTATTTTATGGTTGCGGCAGCTAGAGTAGCAATGCCATCTCCCTATCCGGCCCATGTTTCCCCTACTTCAAGCTTGCGGCAGCTAGAGTGGCAGTGCCATCTCCCTATCAGGCCCATGTTACCCCTACTTTACTCACTTGCAGCTGCTATAGTAGCAACACGTGCTCCCTATCGGGCCCATGTTTCCCCTACTTTACGCTTGCAACAGTAAGAGTAATAACTCTCTCTCCCTATTGGGCCCAAGGTTTGCCTACTTTACGCTTGCAGCAGCTAGATTAGCAATGCCCTTGCCCCATCAGGCCCATTTTTCCCATGCTTTACACTTGTGGCAGCTAGAGTAGCAATGCCCTCTCCCTATCAGGCCTATGTTTCCCCTACTTTACTCGCTTGAAGCTGCTATAGTCGGAACGCCCGCTTCCTATCGGCCCATGTTTCCCCTACTTTAATCTTGCAACAGCTAGAGTAACAATGCCCTCTCCCTAGTGGGCCCATGTTTCCCCTACTTTACGCTTGCAGCAGCTAGATTAGCAATGCCCTCTCCCTATTGGGCCCATATTTTCCCTACGTTATGCCTGCAGCATCTAGGGTAGCAATGCAATCTCCCTATCAGGTTCCTGTTTCCCCCCCCACTTTATGATTGCACCAGAGAGAGTAGCAATGCCATCTGCCTATCGGGCCCATGTTTCCCATACTTTATGATTGCGGCAGCTAGAGTAGCAAAGCCCTCTTCCTAGCGGGCTCCTGTTTCCCCTACTTTATGCTTGCGGCAGCTAGAGTAGCAATGCCATCTCCCTATCGGGCCCATGTTTCCCCTACTTTACGCTGGCAGCAGCTAGAGTAGCAACGCCATCGCCCTATGGGGCCCATGTTTCCCCTACTTTTCATTTGCGGCACCTATTATCGGGCCTATGTTTCCCCCACTTAACGCTTGCGGCTGCTAGAATAGCAATGCCCTCTTCCTATAAGGCCCATGTTTCCCCTACTGTACACTTGCAGCAGCTAGACTAACAAAGCCATCTCCCTATCGGCCCATGATTCCCCTACTTTATGCTTGTGGCAGCTAGAGTAGCAATGCCATCTCCCTATCTAGCCCATGTTTCCCCTACTTTACGCTTGCGGCAGCTAGACTAGCAACACCCTCTCCTTATTGGGGTCATGTTTGCCCTACTTTATGCTTGTGGCAGCTAGAGTGGCAATGGCATCTCCTTACCCTTATCATGCTCCTGTTTCCCCAACTTTACACTTGTGGCATCTCTCCCTATCAGGACCATGTTTCCCCTACTTTACGCTTCCGGAAGCTAGAGTAGCAGCACCCTCACTATCAGGCTTGTGTTTTCCCTACTTTACACTTGCGGCATTTAGACTAACAAAGCCATCTCCCTATCGGCCCATGATTCCCCTACTTTATGCTTGTGGCAGCTAGAGTAGCAATGCCATCTCCCTATCTAGCCCATGTTTCCCCTACTTAACGCTTGCGGCAGCTAGACTAGCAACACCCTCTCCTTATTGGGGTCCTGTTTGCCCTACTTTATGCTTGTGGCAGCTAGAGTGGCAATGGCATCTCCTTACCCTTATCATGCTCCTGTTTCCCCAACTTTACACTTGTGGCATCTCTCCCTATCAGGACCATGTTTCCCCTACTTTACGCTTCCGGAAGCTAGAGTAGCAGCACCCTCACTATCAGGCTTGTGTTTTCCCTACTTTATGCTTGCGGCACCTAGAGTCGCAACACCCTCTTCCTATCAGGCCCATGTCTCCTCTACTGTATGCGTACAGCAGCTAGAGTAGCAATGCCATCTCCCTATCGGTCCCATGATTGCCCTACTTCACGCTTGCAGCAGCTACAGTAGTAACGCCCTCTCCCTATCGGGCTCCTTTATCCCCTACTTTACACTTGAGGCAGCTAGAGTAGCAATGCCATCTCCCTGTCAGGCCCATGTATTCCCTACTTTACGCTCTTGGCAGCTAGAGTAGCAATGCCATCTCCCTATCGGTCCCAGGTTTCCCCTACTTTACGCTTGCAGTATAGAGTAGCAATGCCCTCTCCCTATCAGGCCCAAGTTTTCCCTACTTTATGCTTGTGGCAGCTAGAGTAGCAATACCATCTCCCTTTCAGGCCCATGTATCCCCTACTTTACGCTTGCAGCAGCTGGATTAGCAATGGCATCTCCCAATGAGGCCCATGTTTCCACTACTTTATGCTTGCAGCAGCTAGACTAGCAATGCCCTCTCCCTATCAGGCCCATGTTTCCCCTACTTTACGCTTGCAGTAGCTATAGTATCAATGCCTTCTCCCTATCAAGCCCATGTTTCCCCTACTTTACATTTGTGGCAGCTAGAGTAATATCGGGCCCATGTTTCCCATAGTTTACCCTTGCGGCATCTAGAGTAGCAACGCCCTCTCCCTATCAAGCCCATGTTTCCACTACTTTCCGCTTGCGGCAACTAGATTAGCAACACCCTCTCCGTATTGGGCAGTGTATCCCCTACTTTACTCTTGTGGCAGCTAGATTAGAAACGCCATCTACCTATCAAGCTCCTGTTTCCCCAACTTTACATTTGTGGCAGCTAGAGTAATATCGGGCCCATGTCTCCCCTACTTTACGCTTGTGGCAGCTAGACTAGCAATGCCATCTCCCTATCAGGCCCATGTTTTCCCTATTTTACGCTTGTGGCAGCTAGAGTAGCATTGCCATCTCCCTATCGGTCCCATGTTTTCCCTATTTTACGCTTGTGGCAGCTAGAGTAGCAATACCATCTCCCTATTGGGCCCATGTTTCATCCCATACTTTACGCTTGCGGCAGCTAGATTAGCAACCCCCTCTCCCTATTGGGCCCATGTTTCACCTACTTTATGCTGGCAGCAGCTAGAGTAGCAACACCATCGCCCTATGGGGCCCATGTTTCCCCTACTTTTCATTTGCAGCACCTAATATCAGGCCCATGTTTCCCCTACTTTATGCTTGCGGCAGCTAGACTAATATCGGGCCCATTTTCCCCTACTTTATGCTTGCAGGAGCTAGAGTAGCAACGCCCTCTCCCTATTGGGCCCATGTTTCCCCTACTTTACGCTTGCGGCAGCTAGATTAACAATACCCTCTCCCTATCGGGCCCATGTTTGCCCTACTTTACATTTGTGGCAGCTAGAGTAACATCGGGCCCATGTCTCCCCTACTTTGTGCTTGCGGCAGCTAGTGTCGCAACACCCTCTTGCTATCAGGCCCATGTCTCCTCTACTGTATGCGTGCAGCAGCTAGAGTAGCAATGCCATCTCCCTGTTAGGCCCGTGTTTTCCCTACTTTACGCTGGTGGCAGCTAGAGTAGCAATGCCATCTCCCTATCGGTCCCATGATTCCCCTACTTCACGCTTGTAGCAGCTACAGTAGTAAAGCCCTCTCCCTATCGGGCTCCTGTATCCCCTACTTTACACTTGCGGCAGCTAGAGTAGCAATGCCCTCTCCCTAGAAGGCTCCTGTTTCCCCTACTTTATGCTTGCGGCAGCTAGAGTAGCAATGTCATCTCCCGATCAGGCCCATGTTTCCCCTACTTTACGCTTGTGGCAGCTAGACTAGCAACACTCTCTCCCTATCAGGCCCATGTTTCCCCTACTTTATGCTTGCAGCAACTAGAGCAGCAATGCCATCTACCTATCGGGCCCATGTTTCCCCGACTTTACGCTTGCGGCAGCTAGAGTAGCAACCCCCTCTCCCTAGCGGGCTCCTGTTTCCTCTATTTTATGGTTGCGGCAGCTAGAGTAGCAATGTCATCTCCCGATCAGGCCCATGTTTCCACTACTTTATGCTTTCGGCAGCTAGGGCAGCAATGCACTCTCCCTATCAGGTTCCTGTTTCCCCCTACTTTATGCTTGCAACCGCTAGAGTAGCAATGCCATCTCCCTATCAGGCCCATGTTTCCCCTCCTTTACGCTTGTGGCGGCTAGACTAGCAACGCTCTCTCCCTATCAGGCCCATGTTTCCCCTACTTTATGCTTGCAGCAACTAGAGTAGCAATGCCATCTCCCTATCGAGCCCATGTTTCCCCTACTTTACGCTTGCGGCAGCTAGAGTAGCAACCCCCTATCCCTAGCGGGCTCCTGTTTCCCCTATTTTATGGTTGCGGCAGCTAGAGTAGCAATGCCATCTCCCTATCCGGTCCATGTTTCCCCTACTTTACGCTTGCGGTAGCTAGAGTAGCAACACCCTCTTCCTATCATGCACATGTTTCCCTACTTTACGCATGCTGCAGCTAGTGTAGCAATGCCATCTCCCTATCGGGCCCATGTTTAACCTAGTTTACTCGCTTGCAGCTGCTATAGTAGGAACGCATGCTCCCTATCGGGCCCATGTTTCCCCTACTTTACGCTTGCAACAGCAAGAGTAATAACTCTCTCTCCCTATTGGGCCCATGTTTCACCTACTTTACGCTTGCAGCAGCTAGAGTAGCAACGCCCTCTCCCTATGAGGCCCATGTTTCCCCTACTTTACGCTTGTGACAGCTAGTGTAGCAATGCCATCTCCCTATCGGACCCATGTTTCCCCTACTTTACGCTTGCAGTCGCTAGACTAGCAATGCCCTCTCCTTACTGGGCTCCTGTTTCCCCAACTTTACACTTGTGGCATCTCTCCCTATCAGGCCCATGTTTCCCCTACTTTACGCTTGTGGAAGCTAGAGTAGCAATGCCCTTTCTCTATCAGGCTCCTGTTTTCCCTACTTTACAGTTGCGGCAGCTAGAGTAGCAACGCCCTCTCCCAATCAGGCCCATGTTTCATCCCCTACTTTACTCTGGCGGCAGCTAGATTAGCAATGCCCTTTCCCTGTCGGGCCCATGTTTCCACTACTTTAAGCTGGCAGCAGCTAGAGTAGCAATGCCATCTCCCTATCTGGCCCATGATTCCCCAACTTTATGCTTGCAGCAGCTAGAGTAGCAACGCCCTCTCCATATCAGGCCCATGTTTCCCCTACTTTACGCTTGCGACAGCTAGTGTAGCAATGCCCTCTCCCTATCACGCCCATGTTTCCCCTACTTTATGCTTGCGGAAGCTAGAGTAGCAACACCATCTCCCTATCAGGCCCATGTTTCCCCTACTTTACGCTTGCGACAGCTAGTGTAGCAATGCCCTCTCCCTAGAAGGCTCCTGTTTCCCCTACCTTACACATGCTGCAGCTAGAGTAGCAATGCCATCTCCCTATCAGGCCCATGTTTCTCCTACTTTGCTCGCTTGCAGCTGCTATAGTAGCAATGCACGCTCCCCATCTGGCCCATGTTTCCCCTACTTTACGCTTGCAACAGCAACAGTAATAACGCTCTCTCCCTATTGGGCACATGTTTTGCCTACTTTAAGCTTGCAGCAGCTAGAGTAGCAAAACCATCTCCCTATCAAGCCCATGTTTCCCCTACTTTACATTTGGGGCAGCCAGAGTAATATCGGCCCATGTTTCCCCTAGTTTACACTTGCAGCATCTAGAGTAGCAACGCCTTCTCCCAATCGGGCCCATGTTTCCCCTACTTTATACTTGTGGCAACTAGATTAGCAACGCCCTCTCCCTATTGGGCAATGTATCCCCTACTTTACTCTTGTGGCAGCTAGATTAGCGACGCCATCTACCTATCAAGCCCCTGTTTCCCCAACTTTACATTTGTGGCAGGTAGCGTAATATCGGGCCCATGTTCCCCTACTTTACGCTTCCGACAGCTAGTGTAGCAACGCCATCTCCCTATCAGGCACATGTTTCCCCTACTTTACGCTTGCAACAGCTAGTGTAGCAATGCCCTCTTCCTATCAGGCCCATGTTTCCCCTACTGTACGCTTGCAGATAGAGTAGCAATGCCATCTCCCTTTCGGGCCCATGAATCCCCTACTTTACGCTTTTGGCAGCTGAAGTACCAATGCCCTCTCCCTATCAGGCCCATGTTTCCCCTACTATACGCTTGCAGCAGCTAGAGTAGCAATGCAATCTCCCTTTCGGGCCCATGATTCCCCTACTATACGCTTGTGGCAACTAGAGTAGCAATGCCCTCTCCCTATCAGGCCCATGTTTCCCCTACTTTACGCTTGCGGCAGCTAGAGTAGCAATGCCGTTTCCCTATCAGGCCCATGTTTCCCCTACTTTACGCTTGCAGCAGCTAGAGTAGCAACGCCCTCTCCCTATCAGGCCCATGCTTCCCCTACTTTACGCTTGTGGAAGCTAGACCAGCAACGCCCTCTCCTTACTGGGCTCCTGTTTCCCCAACTTTACACTTGTGGCATCTCTCCCTATCAGGCCCATGTTTACTTTACGCTTGTGGAAGCTAGAGTAGCAATGCCCTCTCCCCATCAGGCCCATGTTTCCCATGCTTTACACTTGTGGCAGCTAGAATAGCAATGCACTCACACTATCAGGCTCCTGTTTCCCCTACTTTATGCGTGCTGCAGCTAGAATGGCAACTCCATCTCCCTATCAGGCACATTTTTCCCCTACTTTATGTTTGCGGCAACTAGACTAATATCGGGCCCATGTTTCCCCTACTTTACGCTTGCGGCAGCTAGAGTAGCAACGCCCTCTCCCTATTAGGCCAGTGTTTCCCCTACTTTACGCTTGCTGCAGCTAGAGTAGCAATGCTGTCTCCCTATTGAGCCCATGTTTCCCCTACTTTACGCTTGCTGCAGCTAGAGTAGCAATGCTGTCTCCCTATTGAGCCCATGTTTCCCCTACTTTACGCTTGCTGCAGCTAGAGTAGCAATGCAGTCTCCCTATTGAGCCCATGTTTCCCCTACTTTACGCTTGCGGCAGCTAGAGTAGCAATGCCCTCTCCCTATTGGGCCCATGTTTCCCTTACTTTATTCACTTGAAGCTGCTATAGTAGGAACGCCCTATCCCCATCGGGCCCATGTTTCCCCTACTTTACGCTTGCAGCAGCTAGATTAGCAATGCCATCTGCCTATCGGGCCTATGTTTCCCCATCTTTACATTTGCGGCAGCTAGAGTAGCAATGCCGTCTCCCTATACGGCCCATGTTTCCCCTACTTTACGCTTGCAGTAGCTAGAGTAGCAATACCCTCTCCCTATCAGGCCCAAGTTTTCCCTACTTTACGCTTGTGGCAGCTAGAGGAGCAATGCCATCTCCCATTCAGGCCCATGTATCCCCTACTTTACGCTTGCAGCAGCTAGATTAGCAACGCCCTCTCCCTTTCAGGCCTATGTTTCCCCAACTTTACGCTTGCGATAGATAGTGTAGCAATGCCATCTCCCTATCGGGCCCATGTTTCCCCTACTTTACGCTTGTGGCAGCTAGAGTAGCAATGCCATCTCCCATTCAGGCCCATGTATCCCCTACTTTACGCTTGCAGCAGCTAGATTAGCAACACCCTCTACCTATCAGGCCCATGTTTCCCCCACTTTACGCTTGCAGCAGCTAGAGTAGCAAGGCCATCTCCCTATCGGGCCCATATTTCCCCTACTTTACGCTTGCGGCAGCTAGTGTAGCAATGCCCTCTCCCTATTGGGCAATGTATCCCCTACTTTACTCTTGTGGCAGCTAGATTAGCAACGCCATCTACCTATCAAACCCCTGTTTCCCAAATTTACATTTGTGGCAGCTAGAGTAATATTGGGCCCAGGTCTCCCCTACTTTACGCTTGTGGCAGCTAGAGTAGCAATGCCCTCTCCCTATCGGGCCCATGTTTACACTGGCAGTAACTAGAGTAGCAACGCCATTGCCCTATTGGGCAATGTATCCCCTACTTTACTCTTGTGGCAGCTAGATTAGCAACGCCATCTACCTATCAAACCCCTGTTTCCCCAACTTTACATTTGTGGCAGCTAAAGTAATATTGGGCCCATGTCTCCCCTACTTTACGCTTGTGGCAGCTAGAGTAGCAATGCTCTCTCCCTATCGTGCCCATGTTTCCACTGGCAGCAACTAGAGTAGCAACGCCATCGCCCTATGGGGCCCATGTTTCCGCTGCTTTACACTTGTGGCAGCTAGAGTAGCAATGCCATCTCCCTATCGGGCTCATGTTTCCCCTACTTAATGCTTGCGAGAGCTAGAGTTGCAACGCCCTCTCCCATCGGGCTCCTGTTTCCCCTACTTTATGCTTGCTGCAGCTAGAGTAGCAACACCATCTCCCTATCAGGCACATGTTTCCCCTACTTTATGTTTGCGGCGGCTAGACTAATATCGGGCCCATGTTTCCCCTACTTTACACTTGCGGTAGCTAGAGTAACAACTCCCTCTTCCTATCAGGCCCATGTTTCCCCTACTTTACGCATGCTGCAGCTAGAGTAGCAATGCCATCTCCCTATCGGGCCCATGTTTCCCCTACTTTACTCGCTTGCAGATGCTATATTAGCAACGTATGCTCCCTATCGGGCCATTGTTTCTCCTACTTTACGCTTGCAACAGCAAGAGTAATAACTCTCTCTCCCTATTGGGTCCATGTTTTGCCTACTTTACGCTATCGGCAGCTAGATTAGCAACGCCCTCTCCCTATCAGGCCCATGTTTCCCCTACTTTACGCATGCTGCAGCTAGAGTAGCAATGCCATCTCCCTATCGGGCCCATGTTTCCCCTACTTTACTCGCTTGCAGCTGCTATAGTAGCAACGCACGCTCCCTATCGGGCCCATGTTTCTCTACTTTATGCTTGCAGCAGCTAGAGTAGCAATGCCTTCTCCCTATCAAGCCCATGTTTCCCCTACTTTACATTTGTGGCAGCTAGAGTAATACTTTAAGCTTGCGGCAGCTAGATTAGGAATGCCCTCTACCTATTGGGCCCATGATTCCCCTACTTCAGGCTTGAAGCAGCTAGAGTAGTAACACCCTCTCCCCATCGGGCTCATGATTCCCCTAATTTACGCTTGTGGCAGCTAGAGTAGCAATGCTATCTCCCTATCAGGCCCATGTTTTCCCTATTTTACGCTTGTGGCAGATAGAGTAGCAATGCCCTCTCCCTATTAGGCCCATGTTTCCCCTACTTTACGCTTGCGATGGATAGTGTAGCAATGCCATCTGCCTATTGGGCCCATGTTTTATCCCATACTTTACGCTTGCGGCAGCTAGATTAGCAACGCCCTCTCCCTATCGGGCCCATGTTTCCACTACTTTACACTGGAAGCAACTAGAGCAGCAGCGCCATCACCCTATGGGGCCCATGTTTCCCCTACTTAATGCTTGCGACAGCTAGAGTAGCAAAACCCTCTCCTTATCGGGCTCCTGTTTCCCCAACTTTACACTTACGGCAGCCAGAGATGCAACGCCCTCTCCCTATCGGGCTCCTGTTTCCCCTACTTTATGCTTGCTGCAGCTAGAGTAGCAACACCATCTCCCTATCAGGTACATGTTTCCCCTACTTTACATTTGCGGCAGCT
This sequence comes from Ambystoma mexicanum, assembly GCF_040938575.1. Lineage (NCBI taxonomy): Eukaryota > Metazoa > Chordata > Amphibia > Caudata > Ambystomatidae > Ambystoma > Ambystoma mexicanum. The sequence continues at coordinate 1,357,962,934 of NC_090933.1, read as the reverse complement.
AGACTAATATCGGGCCCATGTTTCCCCTACTTCACACTTGCAGTAGCTAGAGTAGCAACGCCCTCTTCCTATTAGGCACATGGTTCCCCTACTTTACGCATGCTGCAACTAGAGTACCAATGCCATCTCCCTATCGGGCCTGTGTTTCCCCTACTTTACTCGCTTGCGGCTGCTATAGTAGCAACGCACGCTCTCTGTCGGGCCCATGTTTCCCCTATTATACGCTTGCAACAGCAAGAGTAATAACTCTCTATCCCTATTGGGCCCATGTTTCCCCTACTTTACGCTTGCGGCAGCTAGAGTAGCAATGCCCTCTCCCTATCAGGCCCACGTTTCCCCTACTGTATGCTTGCAGAAGCTACAGTAGCAATGCCATCTCCCTATCGGGCCCATGATTCCCCTACTATACGCTTGTGGCAGCTAGAGTAGCAATGCCCTCTCCCTATCAGGCCCATGTTTCCCCTACTTTACACTTGCAACAGCTAGAGCAGCAATGCCATCTCCCTATCAGGCCCATGTTTCCCCTACTTTACGCTTGCGACAGCTAGAGTAGCAACGCCCTCTCCCTAGCAGGCTCCTGTTTCCCTTATTTTATGGTTGTGGCAGCTAGAGTAGCAATGCCATCTCCCTATCCGGCCCATGTTTCCCATACTTTACGCTTGCAGCAGTTAGAGTAGAAACGCCCTCTATCTATCAGGCTCCTGTTTTCCCTACTCTACACTTGCGGCAGCTAGAATAACAACGCCCTCTCCCTATCTGGCCCATGTTTCCCCTACTTTACGCTTACGGCAGCTAGAGTAGCAACGCCCTCTCCCAATCAGGCCCATGTTTCATCCCCTACTTTACGCTTGCGGAAGCTAGAGTAGCAATGCCCTTTCTCTATCAGGCTCCTGTTTTCCCTACTTTACTCTTGCGGCAGCTAGAGTAGCAACGCCCGCTCCGAATCAGGCCCATGTTACATCCCCTACTTTAATCTGGCTGCAGCTAGATTAGCAACGCCCTCTCCCTGTCGGGCCCATGTTTCCCCTACTTTAAGCTTGCAGCAGCTAGAGTAACAATGCCATCGCCCTATCTGGCCCATGATTCCCCAACTTTACGCTTGCAGCAGCTAGAGTAGTAACGCCCTCTCCCTATCAGGCCCATGTTTTCCCTACTTTACGCTTGCGACTGCTAGTGTAGCAATGCCCCCTCCCTATCAGGCCCATGTTTCCCCTACTTTACGCTTGTGGCAGCTAGAGTAGCAATGCCATGTCCCTATCAGGCCCATGTTTCCCCTACTGTACACTTGCAGCAGCTAGAGTAGCAATGCCATCTCCCTATCGGGCCCATGAATCCCCTACTTTACGCTTGTGGCAGCTGGAGTACCAATACCCTCTCCCTATCAGGCCCATGTTTCCCCTACTATACGCTTGCAGCAGCTAGAGTAGCAATGCCATCTCCCTTTTGGGCCCATGATTCCCCTACTATATGATTGTGGCAGCTAGAGTAGCAACACCCTCTCTATCAAGCACCTGTTTTCCCTACTTTACACTTGTGGAAGCTAGACTAGCAATGCCATCTCCCTATCGGGCTCATGTTTCTCCTACTTTTCGCTTGAGGCAGCTAGAGTAGCAACACTCTCTCCTTACCAGGCTCCTGTTTCCTCAACTTTATACTTTGGGCAGCTAGAGCAGCAACACCCTCTCCCTATTGGGTTCCTGTTTCCCCTACTTTATGCTTGCTGCAGCTAGAGTAGCAACACCCTCTCCCTATCAGGCACATGTTTCCCCTACTTTACGTTTGTGGCAGCTAGAGTAGTAATGCCATCTCCCTATTGGGCCCATGTTTCCCCTACTTTACTCGCTTGCAGCTGCTATAGTAGCAAGGCCCACTCCCTATCAGGTCCATGTTCCCCCAACTTTACGCTTGCAACAGCTAGAGTAACAACGCCCTCTCCCTATTGGGCCCATGTTTTCCCTACTTTACGCTTGCGGCAGCTAGAGTAGCAATGCCCTCTCCCTATCAGGCCCATGTTTCCCCTACTTTACATTTGTGGCAGCTAGAATAACATCGGGCCCATGTCTCCCCTACTTTATGCTTGCGGCAGCTAGATTAGCAACGCCATCTCCCTATCAAGCCCATGTTTCCCCTACTTTACATTTGTGGCAGCTAGAGTAATATCGGGCCCATCTTTCCCCTACTTTACTCTGGCGGCAGCTAGATTAGCAACACCCTCTCCCTGTCGGGCCCATGTTTCCCCTACTTTAAGCTGGCAGCAGCCAGAGTAACAATGCCATCGCCCTATCTGGCCCATGATTCCCCAACTTTACGCTTGCAGCAGCTAGAGTAGCAATGCCCTCTCCCTATCAGGCCCATGTTTTCCCTACTTTACGCTTGCGACTGCTAGTGTAGCAATGCCATCTCCCTATCAGGCCCATGTTTCCCCTACTTTACGCTTGCAGCAGCTAGAGTAGCAATGCCATCTCCCTATCGGGCCCATGATTCCCATACTTCACGCTTGCAGCAGCTACAGTAGTAATGCCCTCTCCCTATCGGGCTCCTGTATCCCCTACTTTACACTTGAGACAGCTAGAGTAGCTATGCCATCTCCCTCTCGGGCCCATGTTTTCCCTACTTTACGCTGGTGGCAGCTAGAGTAGCAATGCCATCTCCTTATCGGTCCCATGTTTCCCCTACTTTATGCTTGTGGCAGCTAGAGTAGCAACGCCCTCTCCCTATCGGGCTCCTGCTTCCCCTACTTTACGCTTGCAGCAGCTAGAGTAGCAAGGCCATCTCCCTATCGGGCCCATGTTTCATCCCATACTTTGCGCTTGCGGCAGCTAGATTAGCAACGTCCTCTCCCTATCAAGCCCATGTTTCCCCTACTTCACATTTGTTTCAGCTAGAGTAATAACGGGCCCATATTTCTCCTATTTTACAGTTGCGGCATCTAGATTAGCAATGCCCTCTCCCTATTGGGCAATGTATCCCCTACTTTACTCTTTTGGCAGCTAGATTAGCAATGCCATCTACCTATCAAACCCCTGTTTCCCCAACTTTACGTTTGTGGCAGCTAGAGTAATATCGGGCCCATGTCTCCCATACTTTACGCTTGCGGCAGCTAGAGTAGCAATGCCCTCTCCCTATCGGGCTCATGATTCCCCTACTTTACGCTTGCAGTAGCTAGAGTAGCAAAGCCCTCTCGCTACTAGGCCCATGTTTCCCCTACTCCCCTACTTTACGCTTGCGATAGTCTAGCAATGCCATCTCCCTATTGGGCCCATGTTTCATCCCATACTTTACGCTTGCGGCAGCTAGATTAGCAACACCCTTTCCCTATCGGGCCCATGTTTCCACTACTTTACACTGGCAGCAACTAGAGAAGCAACGCAATCGCCCTATGGGGCCCATGTTTCCCCTACTTTACACTTGTGGCAGTTAGAGTAGCAATGCCATCTCCCTATCGGGCTCATGTTTCCCCTACTTAATGCTTGTGACAGCTAGAGTAGCAACACCCTCTCCTTATCGGGCTCCTGTTTCCCCTACTTTATGCTTGCTGCAGCTAGAGTAGGAGCACCATCTAACTATCAGGCACATGTTTCCCCTACTTTACATTTGCGGCAGCTAGACTAATATCGGGCCCATGTTTCCCCTACTTTACACTTGCGGTAGCTAGAGTAGCAAAGCCCTCTTCCTATCTGGCCCATGTTTCCCCTGCTTTACACATGCGGCAGCTAGAAGAGCAATGCCATCTCCCTATCGGCCCATGTTTCCCCTACTTTACTCGCTTGCAGCTGCTATAGTAGCAACGCATGCTCCCTATCGGGCCCATGTTTCCCCTACTTTACGCTTGCAAAAGCAAGAGTAATAACTCTCTCTCCCTATTGGGCCCATGTTTCCCCTATTTTACACTTGCGGCAGGTAGAGTAGCAACGCCCTCTCCCAATCGGGCCCATGTTTCCCCTACTTTACGCTTGCGGCAACTAGATTAGCTACTCCCTCTCCCTATTGGGCCATGTATCCCCTACTTTACTCTTGCGGCAGCCACATTAGCAACGCCCTCTCCCTATCGGGCTCCTGTTTTCCCTACTTTATGCTTGGGGCAGCTAGAGTAATATCGGGCTCATGTTTTCCCTACTTTACACTTGCAAAAGATAGTGTAGCAATGCCATCTCCCTATCGGGCCCATGCTTCCCCTACTCTACGCTTGCGCCAGCTGGAGTAGCAACGCCCTCTCCCTACCAGGTCCATGTTTCCCCTACTTTATGCTTTCGGCAACTAGAGAAGCAACGTCCTCTCTCTATTGGGCCCATGTTTCCCCTACTTTACGCTTGCAGCAGCTAGAGTAGCAACACCATCTCCCTATCAGGCACATGTTTCCCCTACTTTACCTTTGCCGCAGCTAGAGTAGCAACACCCTCTCCCTATCAGGCACATGGTTCCCCTACTTTACTTTTGCGGCAGCTAGACTAATATCGGCCCATGTTTCCCCTACTTTAGCAACACCCTCTCCTTATTGGGCTCCTGTTTCCCCAACTTTACGCTTGCGACAGCTAGAGTAGCAATGCCCTCTCCCTATCAGGCTCTTGTTTCCCATACTGTACACTTGCAGCAGCTAGAGTAATATCGGACCCATGTATCCCCTACTTTACACTTGCGGCAGCTAGGGTAGAAATGCCAGCTCCCTATCAGGCCCATGTTTCCCATACTGTACGCTTGCAGCAGCTAGAGTAGCAATACCATCTCCCTATCAGGCCCATGATTCCCCTACTTTCCGCTTGCGGCAGCTAGAGTAGCACCGCCCTCTCCTTATCAGGCCCATGTTTTCCCTACTTTATGCTTGGGGCAGCTAGAGTAGCAATGCCATCTCCCTATCAGGCCCATGTTTCCCCTACTTTACGCTTGCAGCAGCTAGATTAGCAACGCCCTATCCCTATCAGGCCCCTGTTTCCCCTATTTTACGCTTGCGATAGATATTGTAGCAATGCCATCTCCCTATCGGGCCCATGTTTCCCCTACTGTACGCTTGTGGCAGTTGGAGTAGCAACGCCCTCTCCCTATCAAGGACATGTTTCCCCTACTTTATGCTTGCAGCAGCTAGACTAATATCGAGCCCATGTTTCCCCTACTTTAAGCTTGCGGTAGCTAGAGTAGCAACACCCTCTCCCTATCAGGCCCATGTTTCCCCTACTTTACGCTTGCTGCAGCTAGAGTAGCAATGCTATCTCCGTATCGGACCCATATTTCCCGTACTTTACTCGCTTGCAGCTGCTATAGTAGCAGCGAACGCTGCCTATCGGGCCCATGTTTTCCCGACTTTAGCAACATCCTCTCCCTATTGGGCCCATGTTTCCCCTACTTTACACTTGCGGCAGCTAGATTAGCAATGCCCTCTCCCTATCGGGCCCATGTTTCCCCTACTTTACGCTTGCAGTAGCTAGAGTAGCAACACCCTCTCCCTATCAGGCCCATGTTTCATCTACTATACGCTTGCTGCAGCTATAGTTGTAATGCCATCTTCCTATCGGGCCCATGTTTCCCCTACTTTACGCTTGCAACAGCAAGAGTAATAACGTCATCTCCCTATTGGACCCATGTTTCCCCTACTTTACGCTTGTGGTAGCTAGAGTAGCAACACCCTCTCCCTATCGGGCTCCGTTTTCCCCTAATTTACGTTTGCGACAGCTAGACTAATATCGGGCCCATCTTTCCCCTACTTTACGCTTACTCCAGCTAGAGTAGCAATGCCATCTCCCTATCGGGCCCATGTTTCCCCTACTTTACGCTTGCAACAGCAAGAGTAATAACACCCTCTCCCTATTGGGCGTATGTTTCCCCTCCTTTACGCTTGCGGCAGCTAGAGTAACAATGCCATCGCCCTATCTGGCCCATGATTCCCCAACTTTACGCTTGCAGCAGCTAGAGTAGCAACGCCCTCTCCCTATCAGGCCCATGTTTTCCCTACTTTACGCTTGCGACTGCTAGTGTAGCAATGCCCTCTCCCTATCAGGCCCATGTTTCCCCTACTTTACGCTTGCGGCAGCTAGAGTAGCAATGCCATCTCCCTATCAGGCCCATGTTTCCCCTACTGTACACTTGCAGCAGCTAGAGTAGCAATGCCATCTCCCTATCGGGCCCATGAATCCCCTACTTTACGCTTGTGGCAGCTGGAGTACCAATGCCCTCTCCCTATCAGGCCCATGTTTCCCCTACTATACGCTTGCAGCAGCTAGAGTAGCAATGCCATCTCCCTTTTGGGCCCATGATTCCCCTACTATACGATTGTGGCAGCTAGAGTAGCAACACTCTCTCTATCAAGCACCTGTTTTCCCTACTTTACACTTGTGGAAGCTAGACTAGCAATGCCATCTCCCTATCGGGCTCATGTTTCTCCTACTTTACGCTTGCGGCAGCTAGAGTAGCAACACCCTCTCCTTACCAGGCTCCTGTTTCCTCAACTTTATACTTGGGGCAGCTAGAGCAGCAATACCCTCTCCCTATTGGGTTCCTGTTTCCCCTACTTTATGCTTGCTGCAGCTAGAGTAGCAACACCCTCTCCCTATCAGGCACATGTTTCCCCTACTTTATGTTTGTGGCAGCTAGACTAATATCGGGCCCATTTTCCCCTACTTTACGCTTGAGGCAGCTAGAGTAGTAATGCCATCTCCCTATTGGGCCCATGTTTCCCCTACTTTACTCGCTTGCAGCTTCTATAGTAGCAAGGCCCACTCCCTATCAGGCCCATGTTCCCCCAACTTTACGCTTGCAACAGCTAGAGTAACAACGCCCTCTCCCTATTGGGCCCATGTTTTCCCTACTTTACGCTTGCGGCAGCTAGAGTAGCAATGCCCTCTCCCTATCGGGCCCATGTTTCCCCTACTTTACATTTGTGGCAGCTAGAATAACATCGGGCCCATGTCTCCCCTATTTTATGCTTGCGGCAGCTAGATTAGCAAACGCCATCTCCCTATCAAGCCCATGTTTCCCCTACTTTACATTTATGGCAGCTCGAGTAATATCGGGCCCATCTTTCCCCTACTTTACTCTGGTGGCATCTAGATTAGCAACGCCCTCTCCCTGTCGGGCCCATGTTTCCCCTACTTTAAGCTGGCAGCAGCTAGAGTAGCAATGCCATCTCCCTATCGGGCCCATGAATCCCCTACTTTACGCTTGTGGCAGCTGGAGTACCAATGCCCTCTCCCTATCAGGCCCATGTTTCCCCTACTATACGCTTGCAGCAGCTAGAGTAGCAATGCCATCTCCCTTTTGGGCCCATGATTCCCCTACTATACGATTGTGGCAGCTAGAGTAGCAACATTCTCTCTATCAAGCACCTGTTTTCCCTACTTTACACTTGTGGAAGCTAGACTAGCAATGCCATCTCCCTATCGGGCTCATGTTTCTCCTACTTTACGCTTGCGGCAGCTAGAGTAGCAACACCCTCTCCCTATTGGGCCCATGTTTTCCCTACTTTACGCTTGCAGCAGCTAGAGTAGCAATGCCCTCTCCCTATCGGGCCCATGTTTCCACTACTTTACATTTGTGGCAGCTAGAATAACATCGGGCCCATGTCTCCCCTATTTTATGCTTGCGGCAGCTAGATTAGCAAACGCCATCTCCCTATCAAGCCCATGTTTCCCCTACTTTACATTTATGGCAGCTAGAGTAATATCGGGCCCATCTTTCCCCTACTTTACTCTGGTGGCATCTAGATTAGCAACGCCCTCTCCCTGTCGGGCCCATGTTTCCCCTACTATACGATTGTGGCAGCTAGAGTAGCAACACTCTCTCTATCAAGCACCTGTTTTCCCTACTTTACACTTGTGGAAGCTAGACTAGCAATGCCATCTCCCTATCGGGCTCATGTTTCTCCTACTTTACGCTTGCGGCAGCTAGAGTAGCAACACCCTCTCCTTACCAGGCTCCTGTTTCCTCAACTTTATACTTGGGGCAGCTAGAGCAGCAATACCCTCTCCCTATTGGGTTCCTGTTTCCCCTACTTTATGCTTGCTGCAGCTAGAGTAGCAACACCCTCTCCCTAAAAGGCACATGTTTCCCCTACTTTACGTTTGTGGCAGCTAGACTAATATCGGGCCCATTTTCCCCTACTTTACGCTTGAGGCAGCTAGAGTAGTAATGCCATCTCCCTATTGGGCCCATGTTTCCCCTACTTTACTCGCTTGCAGCTGCTATAGTAGCAAGGCCCACTCCCTATCAGGCCCATGTTCCCCCACCTTTACGCTTGCAACAGCTAGAGTAACAACGCCCTCTCCCTATTGGGCCCATGTTTTCCCTACTTTACGCTTGCAGCAGCTAGAGTAGCAATGCCCTCTCCCTATCGGGCCCATGTTTCCACTACTTTACATTTGTGGCAGCTAGAATAACATCGGGCCCATGTCTCCCCTATTTTATGCTTGCAGCAGCTAGATTAGCAAACGCCATCTCCCTATCAAGCCCATGTTTCCCCTACTTTACATTTATGGCAGCTAGAGTAATATCGGGCCCATCTTTCCCCTACTTTACTCTGGTGGCATCTAGATTAGCAACGCCCTCTCCCTGTCGGGCCCATGTTTCCCCTACTTTAAGCTGGCAGCAGCTAGAGTAACAATGCCATCGCCCTATCTGGCCCATGATTCCCCAACTTTACGCTTGCAGCAGCTAGAGTAGCAACGCCCTCTCCCTATCAGGCCCATGTTTTCCCTACTTTACGCTTGCGACTGCTAGTGTAGCAATGCCCTCTCCCTATCAGGCCCATGTTTCCCCTACTTTACGCTTGCTGCAGCTAGAGTAGCAATGCCATCTCCCTATCAGGCCCATGTTTCCCCAACTTTACGCTTGCAGCAGCTAGAGTAGCAATGCCATCTCCCTATAGGGCCCATGAATCCCCTACTTCACATTTGTTTCAGCTAGAGTAATAACGGGCCCATGTTTCTCCTAGTCTTTCAGTTGCGGCATCTAGAGTAGCAATGCCCTCTCCCTATTGGGCAATGTATCCCCTACTTTACTCTTTTGGCAGCTAGATTAGCAATGCCATCTACCTATCAAACTCCTGTTTCCCCAACTTTACGTTTGTGACAGCTAGAGTAATATCGGGCCCATGTCTCCCATACTTTACGCTTGCAGCAGCTACAGTAGTAACGCCCTCTCCCTATCGGCCCATGTTTCTCCTACTTTACTCGCTTGCAGCTGCTATAGTAGCAACGCATGCTCCCTATCGGGCCCATGTTTCCCCTACTTTACGCTTGCAACAGCAAGTGTAATAACTCTCTCTCCCTATTGGGCCCATGTTTCCCCTATTTTACACTTGCGGCAGTTAGAGTAGCAGCGCCCTCTCCCTATTGGGCCCATGTTTCCCCACCTTTACCCTTGCGGCAGCTAGAGTAGCAACACCATCTCCCTATCAAGCCTATGTTTCCCCTACTTTACATTTGTGTCAGCTTGAGTTGCAACGCCCTCTCCCAATCGGGCCCATGTTTCCCCTACTTTACGCTTGCGGCAACTAGATTAGCTACTCCCTCTCCCTATTGGGCCATGTATCCCCTACTTTACTCTTGCGGCAGCTACATTAGCAACGCCCTCTCCCTATCGGGCTCCTGATTTCCCTACTTTATGCTTGTGGCAGCTAGAGTAATATCGGGCTCATGTTTTCCCTACTTTACACTTGCAAAAGATAGTGTAGCAATGCCATCTCCCTATCGGGCCCATGCTTCCCCTACTCTACGCTTGCGTCAGCTGGAGTAGCAACGCCCTCTCCCTACCAGGTCCATGTTTCCCCTACTTTATGCTTTCGGCAACTAGAGAAGCAACGTCCTCTCTCTATTGGGCCCATGTTTCCCCTACTTTACGCTTGCAGCAGCTAGAGTAGCAACACCATCTCCCTATCAGGCACATGTTTCCCCTACTTTACCTTTGCGGCAGCTAGAGTAGCAACACCCTCTCCCTATCAGGCACATGTTTCTCCTACTTTACGTTTGCGGCAGCTAGACTAATATCGGCCCATGTTTCCCCTACTTTAGCAACACCCTCTCCTTATTGGGCTCCTGTTTCCCCAACTTTACGCTTGCGACAGCTAGAGTAGCAATGCCCTCTCCCTATCAGGCTCTTGTTTCCCCTACTTTATGCTTGCGGCAGCTGGAGTAGCAATGCCATCTCCCTATATGGACCATTTTTCCCTTACTTTACGCTTGCAGCAGCTAGAGTAATATCGGACCCATGTATCCCCTACTTTACGCTTGCGGCAGCTAGCGTAGAAATGCCAGCTCCCTATCAGGCCCATGTTTCCCATACTGTACGCTTGCAGCAGCTAGAGTAGCAATACCATCTCCCTATCAGGCCCATGATTCCCCTACTTTCCACTTGCGGCAGCTAGAGTAGCACCGCCCTCTCCTTATCAGGCCCATGTTTTCCCTACTTTACGCTTGGGGCAGCTAGAGTAGCAATGCCATCTCCCTACCAGGCCCATGTTTCCCCTACTTTACGCTTGCAGCAGCTAGAGTAGCAGGCCCCTGTTTCCCCTATTTTACGCTTGCGATAGATATTGTAGCAATGCCATCTCCCTATCGGGCCCATGTTTCCCCTACTGTACGCTTGTGGCAGTTGGAGTAGCAATGGCATATCCCTATCAGGCCCATTTTTCCCCTACTTTACACTTGCAGCAGTTAGAGTAGCAACACCCTCTCCCTATCAAGGACATGTTTCCCCTACTTTATGCTTGCAGCAGCTAGACTAATATCGAGCCCATGTTTCCCCTACTTTAAGTTTGCGGTAGCTAGAGTAGCAACACCCTCTCCCTATCAGGCCCATGTTTCCCCTACTTTACGCTTGCTGCAGCTAGAGTAGCAATGCTATCTCTGTATCGGACCCATATTTCCCGTACTTTACTCGCTTGCAGCTGCTATAGTAGCAACGAACGCTGCCTATCGGGCCCATGTTTTCCCTACTTTAGCAACACTCTCTCCCTATTGGGCGCATGTTTCCCCTACTTTACACTTGCGGCAGCTAGATTAGCAATGCCCTCTCCCTATCAGGCCCATGTTTCCTCTACTTTACGCTTGCTGCAGCTATAGTTGTAATGCCATCTTCCTATCGGGCCCATGTTTCCCCTACTTTACGCTTGCAACAGCAAGAGTAATAACATCATCTCCCTATTGGACCCATGTTTCCCCTACTTTACGCTTGTGGTAGCTAGAGTAGCAACACCCTCTCCCTATCAGGCTCCGGTTTCCCCTAATTTACGTTTGCGACAGCTAGACTAATATCGGGCCCATCTTTCCCCTACTTTACGTTTGCTCCAGCTAGAGTAGCAAGGCCATCTCCCTATCGGGCCCATGTTTCCCCTACTTTACGCTTGCAACAGCAAGAGTAATAACACCCTCTCCCTATTGGGCGTATGTTTCCCCTCCTTTACGCTTGCGGCAGCTAGAGTAACAATGCCATCGCCCTATCTGGCCCATGATTCCCCAACTTTACGCTTGCAGCAGCTAGAGTAGCAACGCCCTCTCCCTATCAGGCCCATGTTTTCCCTACTTTACGCTTGCGACTGCTAGTGTAGCAATGCCCTCTCCCTATCAGGCCCATGTTTCCCCTACTTTACGCTTGCGGCAGCTAGAGTAGCAATGCCATCTCCCTATCAGGCCCATGTTTCCCCTACTGTACACTTGCAGCAGCTAGAGTAGCAATGCCATCTCCCTATCGGGCCCATGAATCCCCTACTTTACGCTTGTGGCAGCTGGAGTACCAATGCCCTCTCCCTATCAGGCCCATGTTTCCCCTACTATACGCTTGCAGCAGCTAGAGTAGCAATGCCATCTCCCTTTTGGGCCCATGATTCCCCTACTATACGATTGTGGCAGCTAGAGTAGCAACACTCTCTCTATCAAGCACCTGTTTTCCCTACTTTACACTTGTGGAAGCTAGACTAGCAATGCCATCTCCCTATCGGGCTCATGTTTCTCCTACTTTACGCTTGCGGCAGCTAGAGTAGCAACACCCTCTCCTTACCAGGCTCCTGTTTCCTCAACTTTATACTTGGGGCAGCTAGAGCAGCAATACCCTCTCCCTATTGGGTTCCTGTTTCCCCTACTTTATGCTTGCTGCAGCTAGAGTAGCAACACCCTCTCCCTATCAGGCACATGTTTCCCCTACTTTACGTTTGTGGCAGCTAGACTAATATCGGGCCCATTTTCCCCTACTTTACGCTTGAGGCAGCTAGAGTAGTAATGCCATCTCCCTATTGGGCCCATGTTTCCCCTACTTTACTCGCTTGCAGCTTCTATAGTAGCAAGGCCCACTCCCTATCAGGCCCATGTTCCCCCAACTTTACGCTTGCAACAGCTAGAGTAACAACGCCCTCTCCCTATTGGGCCCATGTTTTCCCTACTTTACGCTTGCGGCAGCTAGAGTAGCAATGCCCTCTCCCTATCGGGCCCATGTTTCCCCTACTTTACATTTGTGGCAGCTAGAATAACATCGGGCCCATGTCTCCCCTATTTTATGCTTGCGGCAGCTAGATTAGCAAACGCCATCTCCCTATCAAGCCCATGTTTCCCCTACTTTACATTTATGGCAGCTCGAGTAATATCGGGCCCATCTTTCCCCTACTTTACTCTGGTGGCATCTAGATTAGCAACGCCCTCTCCCTGTCGGGCCCATGTTTCCCCTACTTTAAGCTGGCAGCAGCTAGAGTAGCAATGCCATCTCCCTATCGGGCCCATGAATCCCCTACTTTACGCTTGTGGCAGCTGGAGTACCAATGCCCTCTCCCTATCAGGCCCATGTTTCCCCTACTATACGCTTGCAGCAGCTAGAGTAGCAATGCCATCTCCCTTTTGGGCCCATGATTCCCCTACTATACGATTGTGGCAGCTAGAGTAGCAACATTCTCTCTATCAAGCACCTGTTTTCCCTACTTTACACTTGTGGAAGCTAGACTAGCAATGCCATCTCCCTATCGGGCTCATGTTTCTCCTACTTTACGCTTGCGGCAGCTAGAGTAGCAACACCCTCTCCCTATTGGGCCCATGTTTTCCCTACTTTACGCTTGCAGCAGCTAGAGTAGCAATGCCCTCTCCCTATCGGGCCCATGTTTCCACTACTTTACATTTGTGGCAGCTAGAATAACATCGGGCCCATGTCTCCCCTATTTTATGCTTGCGGCAGCTAGATTAGCAAACGCCATCTCCCTATCAAGCCCATGTTTCCCCTACTTTACATTTATGGCAGCTAGAGTAATATCGGGCCCATCTTTCCCCTACTTTACTCTGGTGGCATCTAGATTAGCAACGCCCTCTCCCTGTCGGGCCCATGTTTCCCCTACTATACGATTGTGGCAGCTAGAGTAGCAACACTCTCTCTATCAAGCACCTGTTTTCCCTACTTTACACTTGTGGAAGCTAGACTAGCAATGCCATCTCCCTATCGGGCTCATGTTTCTCCTACTTTACGCTTGCGGCAGCTAGAGTAGCAACACCCTCTCCTTACCAGGCTCCTGTTTCCTCAACTTTATACTTGGGGCAGCTAGAGCAGCAATACCCTCTCCCTATTGGGTTCCTGTTTCCCCTACTTTATGCTTGCTGCAGCTAGAGTAGCAACACCCTCTCCCTAAAAGGCACATGTTTCCCCTACTTTACGTTTGTGGCAGCTAGACTAATATCGGGCCCATTTTCCCCTACTTTACGCTTGAGGCAGCTAGAGTAGTAATGCCATCTCCCTATTGGGCCCATGTTTCCCCTACTTTACTCGCTTGCAGCTGCTATAGTAGCAAGGCCCACTCCCTATCAGGCCCATGTTCCCCCACCTTTACGCTTGCAACAGCTAGAGTAACAACGCCCTCTCCCTATTGGGCCCATGTTTTCCCTACTTTACGCTTGCAGCAGCTAGAGTAGCAATGCCCTCTCCCTATCGGGCCCATGTTTCCACTACTTTACATTTGTGGCAGCTAGAATAACATCGGGCCCATGTCTCCCCTATTTTATGCTTGCAGCAGCTAGATTAGCAAACGCCATCTCCCTATCAAGCCCATGTTTCCCCTACTTTACATTTATGGCAGCTAGAGTAATATCGGGCCCATCTTTCCCCTACTTTACTCTGGTGGCATCTAGATTAGCAACGCCCTCTCCCTGTCGGGCCCATGTTTCCCCTACTTTAAGCTGGCAGCAGCTAGAGTAACAATGCCATCGCCCTATCTGGCCCATGATTCCCCAACTTTACGCTTGCAGCAGCTAGAGTAGCAACGCCCTCTCCCTATCAGGCCCATGTTTTCCCTACTTTACGCTTGCGACTGCTAGTGTAGCAATGCCCTCTCCCTATCAGGCCCATGTTTCCCCTACTTTACGCTTGCTGCAGCTAGAGTAGCAATGCCATCTCCCTATCAGGCCCATGTTTCCCCAACTTTACGCTTGCAGCAGCTAGAGTAGCAATGCCATCTCCCTATAGGGCCCATGAATCCCCTACTTCACATTTGTTTCAGCTAGAGTAATAACGGGCCCATGTTTCTCCTAGTCTTTCAGTTGCGGCATCTAGAGTAGCAATGCCCTCTCCCTATTGGGCAATGTATCCCCTACTTTACTCTTTTGGCAGCTAGATTAGCAATGCCATCTACCTATCAAACTCCTGTTTCCCCAACTTTACGTTTGTGACGGCTAGAGTAATATCGGGCCCATGTCTCCCATACTTTACGCTTGCAGCAGCTACAGTAGTAACGCCCTCTCCCTATCGGCCCATGTTTCTCCTACTTTACTCGCTTGCAGCTGCTATAGTAGCAACGCATGCTCCCTATCGGGCCCATGTTTCCCCTACTTTACGCTTGCAACAGCAAGTGTAATAACTCTCTCTCCCTATTGGGCCCATGTTTCCCCTATTTTACACTTGCGGCAGTTAGAGTAGCAGCGCCCTCTCCCTATTGGGCCCATGTTTCCCCACCTTTACCCTTGCGGCAGCTAGAGTAGCAACACCATCTCCCTATCAAGCCTATGTTTCCCCTACTTTACATTTGTGTCAGCTTGAGTTGCAACGCCCTCTCCCAATCGGGCCCATGTTTCCCCTACTTTACGCTTGCGGCAACTAGATTAGCTACTCCCTCTCCCTATTGGGCCATGTATCCCCTACTTTACTCTTGCGGCAGCTACATTAGCAACGCCCTCTCCCTATCGGGCTCCTGATTTCCCTACTTTATGCTTGTGGCAGCTAGAGTAATATCGGGCTCATGTTTTCCCTACTTTACACTTGCAAAAGATAGTGTAGCAATGCCATCTCCCTATCGGGCCCATGCTTCCCCTACTCTACGCTTGCGTCAGCTGGAGTAGCAACGCCCTCTCCCTACCAGGTCCATGTTTCCCCTACTTTATGCTTTCGGCAACTAGAGAAGCAACGTCCTCTCTCTATTGGGCCCATGTTTCCCCTACTTTACGCTTGCAGCAGCTAGAGTAGCAACACCATCTCCCTATCAGGCACATGTTTCCCCTACTTTACCTTTGCGGCAGCTAGAGTAGCAACACCCTCTCCCTATCAGGCACATGTTTCTCCTACTTTACGTTTGCGGCAGCTAGACTAATATCGGCCCATGTTTCCCCTACTTTAGCAACACCCTCTCCTTATTGGGCTCCTGTTTCCCCAACTTTACGCTTGCGACAGCTAGAGTAGCAATGCCCTCTCCCTATCAGGCTCTTGTTTCCCCTACTTTATGCTTGCGGCAGCTGGAGTAGCAATGCCATCTCCCTATATGGACCATTTTTCCCTTACTTTACGCTTGCAGCAGCTAGAGTAATATCGGACCCATGTATCCCCTACTTTACGCTTGCGGCAGCTAGCGTAGAAATGCCAGCTCCCTATCAGGCCCATGTTTCCCATACTGTACGCTTGCAGCAGCTAGAGTAGCAATACCATCTCCCTATCAGGCCCATGATTCCCCTACTTTCCACTTGCGGCAGCTAGAGTAGCACCGCCCTCTCCTTATCAGGCCCATGTTTTCCCTACTTTACGCTTGGGGCAGCTAGAGTAGCAATGCCATCTCCCTACCAGGCCCATGTTTCCCCTACTTTACGCTTGCAGCAGCTAGAGTAGCAGGCCCCTGTTTCCCCTATTTTACGCTTGCGATAGATATTGTAGCAATGCCATCTCCCTATCGGGCCCATGTTTCCCCTACTGTACGCTTGTGGCAGTTGGAGTAGCAATGGCATATCCCTATCAGGCCCATTTTTCCCCTACTTTACACTTGCAGCAGTTAGAGTAGCAACACCCTCTCCCTATCAAGGACATGTTTCCCCTACTTTATGCTTGCAGCAGCTAGACTAATATCGAGCCCATGTTTCCCCTACTTTAAGTTTGCGGTAGCTAGAGTAGCAACACCCTCTCCCTATCAGGCCCATGTTTCCCCTACTTTACGCTTGCTGCAGCTAGAGTAGCAATGCTATCTCTGTATCGGACCCATATTTCCCGTACTTTACTCGCTTGCAGCTGCTATAGTAGCAACGAACGCTGCCTATCGGGCCCATGTTTTCCCTACTTTAGCAACACTCTCTCCCTATTGGGCGCATGTTTCCCCTACTTTACACTTGCGGCAGCTAGATTAGCAATGCCCTCTCCCTATCAGGCCCATGTTTCCTCTACTTTACGCTTGCTGCAGCTATAGTTGTAATGCCATCTTCCTATCGGGCCCATGTTTCCCCTACTTTACGCTTGCAACAGCAAGAGTAATAACATCATCTCCCTATTGGACCCATGTTTCCCCTACTTTACGCTTGTGGTAGCTAGAGTAGCAACACCCTCTCCCTATCAGGCTCCGGTTTCCCCTAATTTACGTTTGCGACAGCTAGACTAATATCGGGCCCATCTTTCCCCTACTTTACGTTTGCTCCAGCTAGAGTAGCAAGGCCATCTCCCTATCGGGCCCATGTTTCCCCTACTTTACGCTTGCAACAGCAAGAGTAATAACACCCTCTCCCTATTGGGCGCATGTTTCCCCTCCTTTACGCTTGCGGCAGCTAGAGTAGCAACACCATCTCCCTATCAAGCCCATGTTTCCCCTACTTTACATTTGCGACAGCTAGAGTAATATCGGGCCCATGTTTCCCCTACTTTATGCTTGCAGCAACTAGATTAGCAACGCCCACTCCCTATTGGGCCATGTATCCCCTACAAAACGCTTGCGGCAGCTAGATTAGCAACACCATCTACCTATCAAGCCCATGTTTCCCCAACTTTACATTTGTGGCAGCTAGATTAATATAGGGCCCATGTCTCGCCTACTTTACGCTTGCGACAGCTAGAGTAGCAATGCCCTTTCCCTATCGCGTCCATGATTCCCCTACTTCATGCGTGCAGCAGCTAGAGTAGTAACGCCCTCTCCTATCAGGCTCCTGTTTTCCCTACTTTACGCTTGTGGCAAGTAGAGTAGTAATGCCATCTCCCAGTCAGGCACATTTTTCCCCTACTTTACACTTTCGGCACCTAGAGTAGCAACGCCCTCTGCCTATCGGGCTACTGTTTCCCCTACTTTACGCTTGCAACAGCTAGTGTAGCAATGCCCTCGTCCTATCAGGCCCATGTTTCCCCTACTTTACACTTGCGGCAGCTAGAGTAGCAATGCCCTCTCCCTGTCGGGCTCCTGTTTCCCCTACTTTACGCTTGCAGCAGCGAGAGTAGCAACGCCCTCTCCTTATCGTGCACCTGTTTCCCCTACTTTATGCTTGTGGCAGCTAGAGTAGCAACGTCCTCTATCTATCAGGCTCCTGTTTTCCCTACTTTACACTTGCGGCAGCTAGAGTAGCAACGCCCTCTCCCTGTCAGGCCCATTTTTCATCCCCTTCTTTATGCTTGCGGCAGCTAGATTAGCAACGCCCTCTCCCTATCAGGCCCATGTTTCCCCTACTGTACGTTTGCGGCAGCTAGACTAATCTCGGGCCCATGCTACTCTAGCCGCCGCAAGCGTAAATTAGGGGAAACATGGGCTTCTCCAGGAGGTGTCCCAGGAAAGGAGTGATGCCTTAAGGGCTTGTTGGCCACAGGATCACGGCAATGATAGAAATAGACCTATGCTAAAAGCCTCTATCTAGACCTCTCAGAACACCTCAAGAAAAGACTTCAGAGATTAAAATGGAGCTTCCGGAGTACTCCTGTGGATTAAAGGGTTGTAACACATGACATCAGTGCTGTGAATTATCCATTGGCTCCCGGTCAAGAAAAGAGTATACATGAAAACCCTCTGCATAACCCGCCACACTGACCACGGAAATGGACATTTCCTTCATCAGGAAATTAAAGCACTACACACCATCGAAGACTCGAAGGTCACTGGCTACTGCCCTCTACTGCCAGATACTGGGGCGGAAGCACTGGCTATTGCCTTCTTCTGCCAGATACTGGGGCAGAAGCACTGGCTATTCCCCTCTTCTGCCAGATACTGGGGCGGAAGCCTGGCTATTCCCCTCTTCTGCCAGATATTGGGGTGGAAGCACCAGCTATTGCCCTCTTCTGCCAGATACTGGGGTGGAAGCACTGGCTATTGCCCTCTTCTGCCAGATACTGGGGCGGAAGCACCGGCTATTGCCCTCTCTGCCAGATACTGGGGGGAAGCACTGGCTATTGCCATCTTCTGCCAGATACTGAAGCGGGAGCCCTAGCTATTGCCCTCTTCTGCCAGATACTGGGGCGGAAGCACTGACTATTGCCCTATTCTGCCAGATACTGGGGCGGAAGCACTAGCTATTGCCCTCTTCTGCCAGATACTGGGGCGGAAGCTCTAACTATTGCCCTCTTCTGCCAGATACTGGGGCGGAAGCACTGGCTATTGCCCTCTTCTGCCAGATACTGGGGCGGAAGCACTGGCTACTGCCCTCTTCTGCCAGATATTGGGGCAGAAGCACTAGCTATTGCCCTCTTCTGCCAGATACTGGGGCGGAAGCACTGGCTATTGCCCTCTTCAGCCAGATATTGGGGCAGAAGCACTAGCTATTGTGTGCCCTCTTCTGCCAGATACTGGGGCAGAAGCACTGGCTATTGCCCTCTTCTGCCAGATACTGGGGCGGAAGCACTAGCTATTGCCCTCTTCTGCCAGATACTGGGGAGGAAGCACTAGGTATTGCCCTCTTCTGCCAGATACTGGGGAGGAAGCGCTGGCTATTGCCCTCTTCTGCCAGATACTGGGGCGGAAGCGCTGGCTGTTGCCCTCTTCTGCCAGATCCTGGGGCGGAAGCGCTGGCTATTGCCCTCTTCTGCCAGATACTGGGTTGGAAGCACTAGCTATTGCCTTCTTCTGCCAGATACTGGGGCGGAAGCACTAGCTATTGCCCTCTTCTGCCAGATACTGAGGCAGAAGCACTAGCTATTGCCCTCTTCTGCCAGATACTGGGGCAGAAGCACTGGCTATTCCCCTCTTCTGCCAGATACTGGGGCGGAAGCCTGGCTATTCCCCTCTTCTGCCAGATACTGGGGTGCAAGCACTAGCTGTTGCCCTCTTCTGCCAGATACTGGGGCGGAAGCACTGGCTATTGCCCTCTTCTGACAGATACTGGGGCAGAAGCACTGACTATTGCCCTCTTCTGCCAGATACTGGGGCAGAAGCACTGGCTATTGCCCTCTCTGCCAGATACTTGGGCGGAAGCACTAGCTATTGCCCTCTTCTGCCAGATATTGGGGCAGAAGCACTAGCTATTGCCCTCTTCTGCCAGATATTGGGGCAGAAGCACTAGCTATAGCCCCTTCAGCCAGATACTGGGGCAGAAGCACTGGCTGTTGCCCTCTTCTGCCAGATACTGGGGCGGAAGCACTAGCTATTGCCTTCTTCTGCCAGATACTGGGGCAGAAGCACTAGCTATTGCCCTCTTCTGCCAGATACTGGGGCAGAAGCACTGGCTATTCCCCTCTTCTGCCAGATACTGGGGCGGAAGCCTGGCTATTCCCCTCTTCTGCCAGATACTGGGGTGCAAGCACTAGCTGTTTCCCTCTTCTGCCAGATACTGGGGCGGAAGCACTGGCTATTGCCCTCTTCTGCCAGATACTGGGGCAGAAGCACTAGTTATTGCCCTCTTCTGCCAGATACTGGGATGGAAGCACTAGCTATTGCCCTCTTCTGCCAGATACTGGGGCAGAAGCACTGACTATTGCCCTCTTCTGCCAGATACTGGGGCAGAAGCACTGGCTATTGCCCTCTCTGCCAGATACTGCGGCGGAAGCACTAGCTATTGCCCTCTTCTGCCAGATATTGGGGCAGAAGCACTAGCTATTGCCCTCTTCTGCCAGATATTGGGGCAGAAGCACTGGCTATTGCCCTCTTCTGCCAGATACTGGGGCAGAAGCACTAGCTATTGCCCTCTTCTGCCAGATACTGGGGCAGAAGCACTGGCTGTTGCCCTCTTCTGCCAGATACTGGGGCAGAAGAGCTAGCTATTGCCCTCTTCTTCCAGATACTGGGGCAGAAGCACTGGCTGTTGCCCTCTTATGCCAGATACTGGGGCAGAAGAGCTAGCTATTGCCCTCTTCTTCCAGATACTGGGGCAGAAGCACTGGCTGTTGCCCTCTTATGCCAGATACTGGGGCAGAAGCACTAGCTATAGCCCTCTTCTGCCAGATACTGGGGCAGAAGCACTAGTTATTGCCCTCTTCTGCCAGATACCGGGGCAGAAGCACTAGCTATTGCCCTCTTCTGCCAGATACTGGGGCAGAAGCACTGGCTGTTGCCCTCTTCTGCCAGATACTGGGGCAGAAGAGCTAGCTATTGCCCTCTTCTTCCAGATACTGGGGCAGAAGCACTGGCTGTTGCCCTCTTATGCCAGATACTGGGGCAGAAGCACTGGCTGTTGCCCTCTTCTGCCAGATACTGGGGCGGAAGCACTAGCTATTGCCCTCTTCTGCCAGATACTGGGGCAGAAACACTAGCTATTGCCCTCTTCTGCCAGATACTGGGGCAGAAGCACTGGCGGTTGCCCTCTTCTGCCAGATACTGGGGCGGAAGCACTAGCTATTGCCCTCTTCTGCCAGATACTGGGGCAGAAACACTAGCTATTGCCCTCTTCTGCCAGATACTGGGGCGGAAGCACTAGCTATTGCCTTCTTCTGCCAGATACTGGGGCAGAAACACTGGCTATTGCCCTCTTCTGACAGATACTGGGGCGAAAGCATTAGCTATTGCCCTCTTCTGCCAGATACTGGGGCAGAAGCACTAGCTATTCCGTGCCCTCTTCTGCCAGATACTGGGGCAGAAACACTGGCTATTGCCCTCTTCTGACAGATACTGGGGCGAAAGCATTAGCTATTGCCCTCTTCTGCCAGATACTGGGGCAGAAGCACTAGCTATTCCGTGCCCTCTTCTGCCAGATACTGGGGCAGAAGCACTGGCTGTTGCCCTCTTCTGCCAGATACTGGGTGGAAGCACTAGCTATAGCCCTCTTCTGCCAGATACTGGGGCAGAAGCACTAGTTATTGCCCTCTTCTGCCAGATACCGGGGCAGAAGCACTAGCTATTGCCCTCTTCTGCCAGATACTGGGGCAGAAGCACTGGCTATTGCCCTCTTCTGCCAGATACTGGGGCAGAAGAGCTAGCTATTGCCCTCTTCTTCCAGATACTGGGGCAGAAGCACTGGCTGTTGCCCTCTTATGCCAGATACTGGGGCAGAAGCACTGGCTGTTGCCCTCTTCTGCCAGATACTGGGGCAGGTGAAAGGCGTAATCAGGGCTAGAAACGGCTCCAGCATAATCCCAATGTACTCCTACTCCTGTTTTACACCCGTCTTTTTTTTATCTTTCGTTTTGCTATGTTTTGCCTCTTTTCCACTGAGATGTCTCTGACCCTATTTAGTTTTGGCTGTAAGGTGGGGCTCAAGCGCCACTTCTAAGCCAAAGCTCTTGGCACAGGAAGAAACCATGGGGAGGAGAGGAGGCAGCTTGTGGGTGTTCTTTGTGAGTGCACCCTCTCCGTGCCCATGGCCTCCACACCCCCCAGGATCTCTTTCGCAAATGCGAGCATCTGAAATTGCACAATAACATCAACACGATTAAAGGGGGCCTACATACCCCGGCGGGCTGTTTCCATCATTTGCTAATCAGCGTTGCATGCTGCAGCTGGTCGAATACACAGGTGAGGTCTGCACCTGCCTCCCACGTGATCTCCCAAACTATAGGACCCCACCACCCCGCACTTACCAGTGAGCCCCCTCTGGCTGGCAATGGCAGAGTTCAGCAGCTCTGGGACTGGTGGCAGCAAGTCCCGGGCACCAGGGACTTGGGAAGGAGCGAGCAGCTGCACCCAGTGGAACAGGAAGCAGAAGGAAGTAGCCTCCCGGGAGGGCAGGAGACCTGGCACCTCCCTGACTGAACCACCGGTGGTTGCCCTGTGTGGGGTGAAGCCCAAGGCTTATTGCTGCTGTGCTTCCGCCTGCCCCCTTAGCATGCATGGGCCACAAGAGTCTCTTAGGCAGCCCGTGTCCTCGTCCCTGGCAGCTCATCTGCAGAGCTGTGCCTGGCGGAGGCTGAAGGCCTGTCGAGGGCGTAATGAAGATGTCTTCTTATGTGTCATTAGTTAAGTGTTCTTGCACACTGCCCTCCTTCTAATAACCTTGGCCTGGCTGGGCGTAGCTCTGTAAATACGCATTGGCAAATAGTTTGGGTGTTTGCATTTAAAGGGCGCAAGGAGGAGAGTACAAAGGAGGATACGAGAAGGGGTGCAGGTGTGCAAGAGAATGAGAAGGGGACTAGGCAAGGGAGGAAGCCATTGATAGAGGGCGCCATCGATGATGAGCAAGAGAATGAGAAGGGGAATAGAGCAAGAGAATGAGAAGGGGAATAGAGCGAGGGGGGAAGCCATTGATAGAGGGCGCCATCGATGATGAGCAAGAGAATGAGAAGGAAAATAGAGCAAGCGAGGAAGCCATTGATAGAGGGAGCCATCGATGTGATCCCGTCTTGGGGGAAAAATTAAAAAAGGCACAGAGTGGTGGAAGCGCAACAGCTTCGCCTGCAGCCCCCTCCCGTGCAGCACATCTGTCCCCCACACACCGTGCATCTGATCGAGCCCGATCGCATTCCGCCTTAACGCGCCCCCTTCATGTGCCATCATGCTCGGTGCGCAAGTGTCCAGTGCCATCATGCTCGGTGCAAGTGTCCAGTGCCATCATGCTCGGTGAGCAAGTCTCCATTGCCATCATGCTTAATGCGCAAGTGTCGAGTGCCATCATGCTCGGTGTCCAGTGCCATCATGCTCGGTGCGCAAGTGTCCAGTGCCACCATGCTCGGTGCGCAAGTCTCCATTGCCATCATGCTTAATGCGCAAGTGTCGAGTGCCATCATGCTCGGTGTCCAGTGCCATCATGCTCGGTGCGCAAGTGTCCAGTGCCATCATGCTTAATGCGCAAGTGTCGAGTGCCATCATGCTCGGTGCGCAAGTCTCCATTGCCATCATGCTTAATGCGCAAGTGTCGAGTGCCATCATGCTCGGTGTCCAGTGCCATCATGCTCGGTGCGCAAGTGTCCAGTGCCATCATGCTTAATGCGCAAGTGTCGAGTGCCATCATGCTCGGTGTCGAGTGCCATCATGCTCGGTGTCGAGTGCCATCATGCTCGGTGTCCAGTGCCATCATGCTTAATGCGCAAGTGTCCAGTGCCATCATGCTCGGTGCGCAAGTCTCCATTGCCATCATGCTTAATGCGCAAGTGTCGAGTGCCATCATGCTCGTTGTCCAGTGCCATCATGCTCGGTGCGCAAGTGTCGAGTGCCATCATGCTCGGTGCGCAAGTGTCCAGTGCCACCATGCTCGGTGCGCAAGTCTCCATTGCCATCATGCTTAATGCGCAAGTGTCGAGTGCCATCATGCTCGGTGTCGAGTGCCATCATGCTTGGTGCGCAAGTGTCTCCGAAAAAGTAAGGCGTTAATTCAAGTTTCTCAGGCTCGGTGTTCCTGAAAGAAAACCCCTAACAACAGATTCGCACATAGGGGCGTGATCCCCTCTTCGGAACATTTTTTTAAAAGTCGCCAAAGTCATGAAAGCGCAACAGCTTTGCCCGCAGGCCCGTTTCTGTGCAGCAGCGCTGCCTCCCCCTCCTCACCCCCCATCAGTGTTGTTCGAGCCTGCTCGCATTCCGCTTTAACGCGCACCCTTCATGACACACAATAAAAAATAAATAAATAACACGCCAAGCCGATTGGAGTTAAGGTCTGAATCTCACTCTCACTGGGGGCTCCTCGAGGTTGGGCGTCTAATTTGAACTAATTATGTAAATATTTAACCATCAGCTGCAATTCTATGCTATTTAAAGGTAATAACGCCCGCCAGAGAGAGAGCTGATTGGCTCATTTGCTCACGGACTGTAGCATGTTATTGACCTACACGAGGATTGAAAGCTGGGACCCGTTCACAAGGACCAGCAGTGCCGCCGCGCCCCCCAGCCCTGAGGGAGGGGTGGGATGCCCTGCATTGCTGTGCCCCCAGCCCTGAAGGAGGGGCGGGATGTCCTGCATTGCCGTGTCCCCCCAACCCCGAAGGAGGGGTGGGATGCCCTGCATTGCCGTGCCCTCCCAACCCTGAAGGAGCGATGGTATGCCCTGCATTGCTGTGCCCCCAGTCCTAAAGGAGGAGCAGGATGCCCTGCATTGCCATGCCTCCCAACCCTGAAGGAGCGGCGAAATGCCCTGCATTGTCATGCCCGCCAGCCCGCCAGCCCTGAAGGAGCAATGGGATGCCCTGCATTGCCCTGCCCCCCAGCCCTGAAGGAGCGGTAGGATGTCCTGCATTGCCGTGCCCGCCAGCCCTGAAGGAGCAATGGGATGTCCTGCATTGCCGTGCCCCCCAGCCTTGAAGGAGGGGTGGGGTGCCCTGCAATGCCGTGCCCCCCAGCCCTGAAGGAGCGGTGGGGTGCCCTGCATTGCCGTGCCAGCAGCCCTGAAGATGGGGTGGGGTGCCCTGCATTGCTGTGCCCCCCAGCCCTGAAGGAGCGATGGGATGTCCTGCATTGCCGTGCCCCCAGCCCTGAAGGAGGGGCTGGATGCCCTGCATTGCTGTGCCCCCCAGCCCTGAAGGATGGCTGGGGTGCCCTGCGTTGCCGTGCCCCCAGACCCGAAGGAGGGGTGGGATGCCCTGCATTTCCATGCCCCCCAGCCCTGAAGGAGCAGTAGGATGACCTGCATTGACATGCCACCCCAGCCCTGAAGGAGCAGTGAAATGCCCTGCATTGCTGTGCCCCCAGCTCTGAAGGAGGGGTGAGGTGGCCTACATTACTGTGCCCTCAAGCCCTGAAGGAGCGGTGGGGTGCCCTGCATTGCTGTGCCCCCAGCCCTGAATATGGGGCGGGATGCCCTGCATTACCGTGTACCCCCAGCCCTGAAGGAGGGGTGGGGTGCCCTGCATTGCTGTGCCCCCCCAGCCCTAAAGGATGGGTGGGATGCCCTGCATTGCTGTGCCCCCCAGCCCTGAAGGATGGGTGGGATGCCCTGCATTGCTGTGCCCTCCAGCCCTGAAGGAGAGTAGAGATGCCCTGCATTGCCGTGCCCCCCAGCCCTGAAGGAGCTGTAGGATGCTCTGCATTGCCATGCCACCCCAGCCATGAAGGAGTGGTGGTATGACCTGCATTGCCATGCCCCCACTGCCCTGAAGGAGCGGTGGGAAGCCCTTCATTGTTGTGCCCCCCAGCCCTGAAGGAGGGGCGGGATGCCCTGCATTGCTGTGCCCCCAGACCCGAAGGAGGGGTGGGATGCCCTGCATTTCCATGCCCCCCAGCCCTGAAGGAGCAGTAGGATGACCTGCATTGCCGTGTCCCCCAGCTCTGAAGGAGGGGTGGGGTCTCCTGCATTGCCGTGCCCCCAGCCCTGAAGGAGTGGTGGGATGCCCTGCATTGCTGTGCCCTCAAGCTCTGAAGGAGCGGTGGGGTGCCCTGCATTGCTGTGCCCCCAGCCCTGAATACGGGGTGGGATGCCCTGCATTGCCATGCCATCCCAGCCCTGAAGGAGCAGTGAAATGCCCTGCATTGCTGTGCCCCCAGCCCTGAAGGAGGGGTGGGGTGCCCTGCATTGCCATGCACCCCAGCCCTGAAGGAGGGGTGGGGTGCCCTGCATTGCTGTGCCCCCAGCCCTGAAGGAGGGGTGGGATGCCCTGCATTGCTGTGCCCTCAGCCCTGAAGGAGGGGCAGGATGCCCTGCATTGCTGTGCCCCCCAGCCCCGAAGGACGGGTGGGATGCCCTGCATTGCTGTGCCCTCCAGCCCTGAAGGAGCAGTGGGGTGCCCTGCATTCCTGTGCCCCCCAGCCCTGAAGGAGCGGTGGGATGGCTTGCATTGGCGTGCCCCCCAGCCCTGAAGGAGCGGCAGGGTTCCCTGCATTGCCGTGCCCCCAGCCCTGAAGGAGGGGCAGGGTTCCCTGCATTGCCATGCCCCCCAGCCCTGACGGAGCGGTTGGATGCCCTGCATTGCCGTGCCCCAGCCCTGAGGGAGGGGCAGGGTTCCCTGCATTGCCGTGCCTCCCAGCCCTGAAGGAGCAGTGGGGTGCCCTGCATTCCCATGCCCCCAGCCCTGAAGGAGCGGGGATGCCCTGCATTTCCCTCCCCTCCCAGCCCTGAAGGAGCGGTGGGGTGCCCTGCATTGTCGTGCCCACCAGCACTGAAGGAGGGGCAGGGTGCCCTACATTGCCGTGCCCACCAGCACTGAAGGAGGGGCGGGGTGCCCTGCATTGCCGTGCCCCCCAGCCCTGAAGGAGGGGTGGGAAGCCCTGCATTGCTGTGCCCCCCCAGCCCTGAAGGAGCAGTAGGATGCCCTGCATTGCCGTGCCCCCAGCCCTGAAGAAGGGGCAGGGTTCCCTGCATTGCCGTGCCCCCAGCCCTAAAGGAGGGGTGGGATGCCCTGCATTGCCATGCCTCCCAGCCCTGAAGGAGGGGCAGGATGCCCTGCATTGCTGTGTCCCCCAGCCCTGAAGGAGCGGTTGGATGCCCTGCATTGTCGTGCCCCAGCCCTGAAGGAGGGGCAGGGTTCCCTGCATTGCCGTGCCCCCAGCCCTAAAGGAGGGGTGGGATGCCCTGCATTGCTGTGCCTCCCAGCCCTGAAGGAGGGGCAGGATGCCCTGCATTGCTGTGTCCCCCAGCCCTGAAGGAGCGGAGGGGTTCCCTGCATTGCCGTGCCCCCCATCCCTGAAGGAGGGGTGGGATGCCCTGCATTGCCGTGCTCCCCAGCCCTGAAGGAGCAGGGGATGCCCTGCATTGCCGTGCCCCCAGCCCTGAAGGAGGGGTGGATGCCCTGCATTGCCGTGCCCTCCAGCCCTGAAGGATCGGTGGAATGCCCTGCATTGCCGTGCCCACCAGCACTGAAGGAGGTGCGGGGTGCCCTCCATTGCCATGCCCCCCAGCCCTGAAGAGGGGTGGGATGCCCTGCATTGCAATGCCCCCAGCCTTGAAGGAGGGGTGAGATGCCCTGCATTGCAGTGCCCCCCAGCCTTGAAGGAGCACTGGGGTGCCCTGCATTGCCGTGCTCCCCAGCCCTGAAGGAGCGGGAGATGCCCTGCATTCCCGTGCCCCCAGCCCTGAAGGAGGGGTGGGGTGCCCTACATTTGATATTTATTTGCAAAGGTTGACTGCACAAGTACACGGCCCCGGGCCCTTTTTGAAGATTCTGCACCCTTGCTGGTACCCAACCCTTCCTGAATATTCTGCACCCTCCAGGTCCTCAACCCTTCGTGAAGATACTGCACCCTCCAGGTCCTCAACCCTTCCTGAAGATACTGCACCCTCCAGGTCCTCAACCCTTCCTGAAGATACTGCACCCTCCAGGTCCTCAACCCTTCCTGAAGATTCTGCATCCTTGCAGATGAGGTGAGTTAATGAGGCACTATTTCTGCCTCTGGACACTACACGTAGGAACACAGGGATCAGTCCGCCGCTTAAACATAGTCCGCCAGGATTTCAACTTTAAGAAAGCATTGCTGCATATACATGAACATCTAACTGGCATATAGTTAAATGCAGTCATTCTGCGTTTACTTAGGTAGCGTGCACAGCTCCCCGGCAGCAGCACGTGGGTGAGAGAGCGAAGGCCCAGCTGGTGCTTCGGCCATTTCATAGCCAAGCATTAAAGCCATACACTGCTCTCGAACTCCCCTTTAGAGTTTTATTTTTACAGAAGCAATGTTTTGCCAATATTTTGTTGGTTACAAAAAATACCCTTGGCCCAGGCAGCAGTTTGTGTTTATCCACTTGGTACATGTTCCCTGGGAATGGAGCCTCACTTTTATTTTTGTTTCCTTAAGCAGGGCGACTAAAATACTGATCAATGCAATTGGGTCACGAGTACACCTCGTTCCAAAGCATTGCATGATTCACACCGTCAAATGCCCTAATTATGTCTAAAAGGGCGAGGTACACTGATCTGCCCTGTTCCCTCGCCTAACTGTCCAACAAAGAAACTGCAACGCTATTTAGCGCTGTGTCACCTCCCTTCTTAAAACCCGCTTGGTAAGTATCCAAATAGTTTGAATTTAAAGCCCAAATTTGCAAATCACTTAATAACATGTAAGCAAATATGTTATTATTTGCATCCAGTAATGAGATTGGTCTATAGTTTCAAGTGGAGAATCAGTCCCGCGCCCCCTGCCCCCTTGAACACCAAAATCAAAACAGACAATTCCCAAGACAATGGAATCACTTGGGTCACCAAAATGTTACCATCCAGTGCAGAAAGGACATTGGACCACAAAAGCTTATCCGATTTTAATGTCATGGTTGACAAACCATCTGGGCCGGGCGCATTATATTTTTTGCTCCATTTGATTATATTTATAATATCATCGCTGTGCCAGATAATAGCACCCGTCCAGCTCTTACAACTATATCCCACTGTGTCTTCAGGTTCAACTACTGTATATGGTTCCTTAAAGTGAGTAAGTTTGGGGAAGGGCGTCAATTCCATCTGATTTAATCAAGTGCCAAAATGTATCAGTAGGGTTTCCCAAAACACAGCTCTGCGTCCGTTCTGCATCGTTAATGAGCATCGAAATATGGTGGCCTTGTTTCCAATTATTTTTTTGGTCTTCAAGATTCTTATCTCTGTTGTTAGTGGCAGACTCGTTCTTTTTAATATTCTTAAGTTGAAGCCTATTCCTTTCTTACGCTTATTGGACCTCGCGATCAAAGGCATGTTTGTGAGTTTGACCATTAACCCTTTTCGTCAGCATCTTTGGGTTGTTCATTCATCCTGATTAGATTGAATAATAGGTTCAGATTCCATAGGGCTATGTAGACCTTTATCTGTGCTGTTATACTCAGCCCTAATTGCCCCATTGAGTAAAGTTGGAATCTTTTGGCCCCACACTACAGTTTAATTCCTTGGGTTTATCTCCACTTTTAATTCCACCACTGCATTTGTGACGGGTCTTTTTATTGGAGCCGAGTGAGTGATTCAAGTGATCACTTGAAGTTGATCGTACTATTTGTAACGAACCTCCCTAAATTGTAAGTCTAAGGAAACAAAAATATTGTCAAGGGTAGAACTCCATTAACTGTTGGACCAAGTGAATTTTGGGGGAATATCTCCTGCACACTATCGTTAATGGGAGCCAAAGCCCATGCTTCTAACTCTTGTCTCAATAATGGACCCCTGGCCTGCTTTTTACGAGAGACAGATACCCTGTCCGACATTCAGAGTTAAAGTCTCTCGGATAATTATGGGTGCTCTCTCTTCAGGGGTTCCGCCTAATATCAAATACAACAATTCAACCAAAAAATCGTCCAACGGAACACAAGCAGGATTAAAATACAAATCAAATAAGGGAAATGTGTGTAATGTTTTTGCTTCCGGCTCTTCCCATGTTAAAGGCATGGTCTAGTAAAAAAATGTATTTAAAAAATAGATAGGCAACATAAAAAAAGAAATACTAGCATTCTCTTTTCTAAAACTTCCTATGTAAAATTTTGAGCTATTCAAGCTCAAAATTCGCAAAAGCAAGCACATGGGCGCCTCCATTTTGTGAAAAGGATGCCCTCCTGTTCTGGCTTTTGCTTTTGCGGCACTAATGAAGGAAAAGCCAGCCAGCTGTAGTAAACAAAAGCTACCGCTGGGTGGCTTTCCCTTCATTAGTGCTGTACGCGGAGGACGGGGACCGGAGACCAGAGCAGGAAAGCTGCAGCTGAATCTCAGTAAGTGCTATTTATTTTTTTTAAAAAATAAGCACTAGCTTTTTTTTTTTTTGGAGGAGCCCGGAAAACTTAGAAATAAAACTGCAGCTTTAAAAACGTTGTCGCTTTTGAAGCGACCGCAAACATAAATACAACGTTATTGTGTTAAATACAACGTTATTGTTTTGGAAAACGCTGCGGTTTTTCTTTCCAAGTTTCTCAGGCTCCTCCGGCTCGGAGGAGCCTGAGAAACTCGGAAAGAAAAACCGCAGCGTTTTCCAAAACAACCGCCTTGTTTCTGCCTGAATCTGCTTTCCGATTTGGGGCTCTCAGGAGGACCGGGGTTCACACTACGCAGTCACTGTTCAAAGCACCCAGGGCCCAACAAACCCTTCCCCGGCATACAAACGGAGGCCTCAGCCAAGGGCAAGTCAGAACTGTCCTTTATTTTCCATAAAAGACAGGGATCATACAGGAAAGACGTTTCCAGCAATCACAGCTCCCGAGTCGTGGCCAGGCAAGATTGTTCCGTTACTGCATCACATCAAAAACCTACAATGGTACATGATTGGATAGTTGGGGTGGTAGTGCCTATACTCGGCACCTATAGATGTTACTCTATTGGCCTTCACATGTCAGGTGGCTCGCCTGACCCTTCCCCAAAAACTATCTATTACATTGTTGCTGAGTCGCAGGATTACCATTGGCCCTTGCCCTCTGCCATCCACCCCTGGATTTGTGTTGGCTGATTGGCTGGAGCTGTTCTCCTGAGAACTGGGACCCAGCTTTGTTCTCAGCGCATCTTCTCAAGGTGATCAGAAAGACTATGGGCCTGATTCACAGAAGCATTTTACAATGGTAAAATCCCATTGGGAAACGCTCCATGAATCAGGCCCTATGTGTTCCCAGTGTTGCAGTCAGTATTGCCACTTTGCCTTTGAGAGTGCCCTCAGGGTTGCAACGTTGTAAAATACTGTATGTATCATTTTGTGTCTGCTTCTCTGGAAACTGATCTTCTCACCATGGGTAAATAGCCATTGTTCAGCTCAATAATAAAATCTTTCGACAGTATGTATATGTATCTATCCTCTATCTACAGAACTGTGTAAGCATGTTCTTTGTGTGTGAAAGTGTGTGTACATGTAACTACATGCATGGATGTGAGTGTGCTTCATGACTAAGGTTACTATGTTGTGGTGTCTCTAGTGACATCAGCACCGCAGGAAACTTGTCAACATTCGATCATGTCCATCAGGGCGGTTGGATCCACGATCAGTGTTGCTGCACCTGTATCCATGATGACGTTAGTAGGATATGGTTTGAATGGTTGCCTGAGAGAATATCTGTTTGCATATGTATTTGTCCTGGCCCTCCTGGGGGCTGTCCAAACAGGGACTGGCTTCTTGCATCTCTGACTCTTCGGGCTGTCATGCTTATGTGGGTCAACAGGGTCATTCCAGGGACCCTCTATTCAGTCCCCTCTGTAGTCAACTTGTTGATCAAACCACCAAACATATTCACTGTCACCTTGGGTAGCCATGACTTTCTTATTCCTCAGAGATGTCCATAGTAGTTCATTAATCGACTCAAGGCCTTCGGTATCGTCTCCTCCTCCAACCGACCACTTTGCCTTCCATCCGCAGAGCGCCCGTGGAAATCGGACAGGAATTTCATCAAAGGGGGACATGTCCACTGTCTCTGTACTTCTTGCAAGATTTCTATTCGGCTGCTCTCCACCAGAAACCCTGCGATCTTCGGCTTAATGGCGGAGGATGCCCGATCGTCCAAAACTGTAGAGCTGAACTAGTTTGGATCTTTGAACCATCCGACACGGCTACCATGTGCATGTGAGGCCCATTAGGTAGTGTGTATGCAGTGGATGGGAAGAAGAGTAACTTTTACACCAAATAACGGAACCAAATCAGGAAGATGGCAAAGGTTTCTGTGTTAATATCAATTGTCTAAAACAGGGAGTTACAATGGACAACCACAGACTTCGCTCAGCTCTCAGCGTATCACACAAAAGAATTACACTAATATAGTGTACTGGGGAGACCCCTGGCCGGCCCATAGAGTCGGGTTTACTCCGAAGCACGTTAAGATGAGATAGCTGCACCTTGAGATGGATGGGGGTGCAGATTTATTACTCCAACACCAATCAATAAAGACAACTCAATGGTTTGGCAAAGGGAGTCTGTTTAAAGTACAAAGAATGAGGAGTCATGGCAATCAGCAGTGATGCGATAGTCCTTCTCGCTTCAACTCCAACGAACTTCATACAAAACATAACTTTTATGCTCAAAACGCTTCATAATCTGACGTTTAACACTCAAAAGTTAACATGCAATTCTATTGCTTAGGAAAAGGTATCTTTTCTATATATACGTGCTATATCTGTATATGGTAACGGAGTGAGGGGATTGGGTAAACTAAGCCCTTCCTTCAAAAATGACTACTGTAGACGTCACTGAAAGTACAATGTCATATTGGTTCTACTAACTATAAGACCCTAGATTATTAGTCCATTGTGATTGGGTTGGCATCACCCCCATGCATACATTTCCACTTTGCTTAGCAGCACGCAGAACGGTCAGCCAGGTGCAGGGTGTCCCCCAATTCACCCGGCCTTCTTTCAATCAATCGTCACTTTATGGGCTATGTGTCAATTTGTTCACTGTGGTTGGCCTCGAAACTGCATCTTCTTGTCTCGAAAAAGTTCTGATAGCTCTGTATGGGTGGATGCCAAGCATAGGTGTGAACCCGTGCTCCTTCTCTCTCGGATGGTCACGAGCTACCACACTGTGAATTTGCTGCGTTTTTCTCAATTTGTGTATTTGATTTTTGTTTCACCCGCCACCTGCCTTTGCCTTCTTATCTCGATCCTTCAGAAGCAGGATATTCTGTTCTTAGTTTCAATTAAAAGTAGCTACTGTTCATAGCGTCTATTGGTATGACCTTGGCTTCCCTGGCACAAGCTGCCTCTGCCGAGTTTCCATTCAGCTTTCTTGCCTCGTGTTGCTAGAATATGAATCTTCTTGCATTTGCCCTATAGTAACCTGGGTTGGTTCTGCTTTTAGTGCAAAGTGGACTTGCATATATAATGTGCTTCGTTTTGAGGTAAATTGTGTACAATGGCGCTTGCCACTCTATTCTTCTACTTAGCATAGCAAGCTGCACTCTTTCCTTAGCTTTCTTGTGGTTACAAGCATATTATACAGGTGTTAGCTGGTTGAATATCTTCATCCTTCTTACAGCTTAAGCTTCTTTGTATTTCAACATCGCTTTCTTCTTCTAGGTTCACGATATCCTCATTCATGGCGTTTCGTCTCTTCGCGTCATCCTTTAGTCGTCATTGCTTCTATCTGTGCATTAGTCCGGGCCCTCGTGGCATCACCATTCGTCTTCTATTAAGGCCTTTTTAGTTTCTTCCGGGACAGTACTTAGGCAATCTTCATTTCGTCTCATTTGCTGGTAGGGTTTTCTCAATGGGTACTTTACTGTCCATGGTTGTCTGGTTATTGGTACTTCAATAGGTATTGTCCTTCTGATAGGCACTGGGCAGAGCCCTACTGCGGCTCTCTGCTGGTTTATTTGCTCATCATATGTCACATATCTCGGTGTGAATGTTCCTGTTACTTCAAAATGGGCGACTGGAGTGCAGGCTTTATTTGGGACCTCCTCTACACTCCCTGCTCTGGGCGATGCATCAACCACTTTCACTTCCTCCTTTGGATTCATATTACTTGGTTCATCTGTATCCATCTTCACTTCAATGTCTGGGTTCATTCCTTCTTCATCTTCTGGGTCTGTACATGATGGTTTGAAGAAGTGTCTCTTTGGAGTCCATATCTTTATTACTCCTTTCAGGCTTTCTGCTGTCCTTACATGTTCGTCTTTATTCCATGTCATTAGTTGACATTGTCTATTTGGGCTGCAATAAATCCATCTTCCCACATCATTTCTGCATTTCCTGGGATAGAGAAACTTTGTACCTTCTGGTGTGTGCTTGCTAGCCTTCACAAAGTCTCTTATTTCTTCATCAGTCAGATCTCTGGTCTTCCATCCTGGTTTGACATCAATCATGATCTTCATCCCTATGGCTTTCTTCACAGTTTTCTGGCAATTAGATATTATTATCTTGATAACACAAAATCCTAGCAATATCATCACTAGGAGGGCTCCCAAGAACTTGAATGTATCTGCCATCCAACGTGGAACCCATGAAAACAGTGATACAAGCCAGCTGTCATTATTAACTTCATCAGTTTCGTTGATCATCTGGTTCTGTAGGTTTGTCAGCATACCTATAGCTTCTGTTAAAGTTCAATTTTCCTCGTCGTGAGAAGCTATAAATGTGCAACATGATTCTCCTATTTTTGCACAAACTCCTCCATCCATAGCTGTGATCATGTTAAGTACATATCTGTTCTGGAGAGTCATCAGTCGCATGGCTCTTAACTCTTCCTTGATCGCATTTAATCCTTTTATGGTCGTGTTGATGGTCTGCAGCAACTCCCATCTGGTTATCTGCAACCATTTAGTATTTACTCCATTCATATGGGATTGCATGAACCGCTTATTCTGATTTAGCTGAGAAGTAATTCTCTCTCTTCATTCGGGTTATCAGTTCCATAGATCTTTTCTTCCTCAGGTGAGCATCTGCTTTTGGGAAACTGTCAATATTCAGGTCACTTTTCGGGATCACCAACGTTGGAACGTGGACATTCACTATTGTGCATATGCCTCCCCAGTTTCTCGGCAGTCTGATATATGCTTTGGATCCGCATGCCCAATAATGATCCATAATTACTGCAGTCCCATGTATCATTCCTGGAGCCTCAAAAATGTGTCAGCAGTTCTGATTCTCCACCATTTATCTTGTGCCATTGTTCCTGATGCACAATTTTGGGCTTTCTAGTGGCACTATCTGCAGGGGCCCTCCTCTGTCTTCGACCCATGTCAGCAGTTTTGCAAGTTTCGGCCAAAATGGCTCGCACAGTCTTTGCGAATTTTCAGTTGCTTCTTTGCAGGCTCAGAGGACCATCCATGCTCTGCAGATCACTACTCCTTTCTCCCATCCGTCTGGTGAAAGCACTGTTCCCCAAATCTGCATATGGCCTATGTTTTTCCAAATTAGAGCCTCCTCTGGAGTTTTTCTTTGGACATTTAGTCTTGGGTTCACTTCCCATCTTATTCCTGCTCCTTTCACTCCGGGCTTCTCATACCTGATCACATGATTCCTAGCATAAGCTCTGTTTCTCGTCTTAATATCTTGGACACAATCATCTTCATCGAGATAAGCTGTTTCTGTTGCCCATACCAATGAGGCATCACTTCCCATGAACTGGCCTCTGGTATTGCAAATTGCTATGTGTGAGAGACAGTGTGCTGTTAGGACATCAATTTCTACAGCCACAAAAATCTTGGACTTCCCCATGCTGTACAGTAGAAGTGTGCAAACAAAGCATTCCCCTTCAGAATTTCGTCTTCCAACTTCCTTCATGTGCTGGTACCAAATGTTGTTACCTAGGTGTGCTGTGCTATCCAAGTAATCGTTCAGTTCATTGTTATCTCCATGCATGCTTCTCTTGATCCTTAAGGTTTTCATGTAGTTTACTATTACTACATCTCTGAATCTATCTGTATGACTCCTTCTTGCTGGAGGGTTCTCAGGTATCCTGGACCATGGTGCAGGCATCCTCATCTGCGCCATTGGAGTGGACAGGAGTCTGGCTGTTACATTCACCTGGTATCCACAGGGACGCCACCCAGCCCTGGTTGGATGATTTTCACTCTCGAACCCTCTGCCGGTCCCTTGGTAATGCCTCTGGTTAAAGATGGGTCTGCAATATAGGAGAGCTGGATTCAATACCAGATTGTCTTTATGTTTTCCCACCTCCCTTGGCCTCAACTCCTTCCTCCCCCTTGGGCCTTCTCCTCACCTTAATATTGTAAAAGGTGGATTCTCCGTCCTGCTCCTCGTGGCAGGGCCGCGTAGATGTGGGGACGAGCAGCGACCAAGTTACTTCACTGGTGCAAGCCCCCCTGTGGGAATCCAGGCCTGCTCCGACTCCGCAGGTTTGCTGCTTTACACTCTTTATATGCAGTTCTTATGTTCCGTTTAGTTCGAATAATAATGTCTTGCTTCTTTCCTTTTAGGTATGGAAAGGTATTTTGGTGTTGTCATGCAGTTTGAAGATGAGCATGGCCGCTAGGCGACAGCGCGGTGTGCGCAATGCTGTCCAGTGAGTAATGCGCGATGCGCGGCGCTGTTTCGTCTTTATATTGCTAACCTGTGTCTTTTCTCTCCTTGCAGGTTGCGATGTTCCTCGTCGAGCGCCGTAATGTTCCAGCAATGATACTGACCAGGAGATGACTACCCAGGTAAGAATTGTGTGGCTTTCTTCATTCGGGAGGAAACGTGAGTAAACTATTACTAATGCTGTCTTTTTATTTCTCCTCTTTCCAGGTTATGGTATTCCAGGATGCATGCGGTGCCGGATGATGGAGTTCGTACCTTCAGGTGAGTGGAACTGAAGTCAGTGATGGATTGAAGACAGGATACTGTTCCAGGTAAGTTTCGTAGTGTTCTTTCTCTCTCTGCAGGTCCTTGGTTTCAGGTAAGCTGGCATCAAAGAACTGGACACAGTGAGCGTTATGTTGCCCATAGCAGAATAATGCAAAGCATGTTCTGCTGTTTGGGTGTGGTTTAAATAGTCTCAGGTAAAGTAGTCCAGGTAAAATAGTCCCAGGCCTGCCACACCCAAAGTAGTCCAGGTAAAGTAGTCCCAGGCCTGCCACACCCAAAAGACTAGACAGCATAGCTCAGTTTCTTGTAACTGAGCTATGTGTGTGCCTCCATGTTGGCTGAACTCCCCCAATTTAAATAGTCCCAAGTAAATAGTCCCATTCTAATGTTGGTCTTCATGATGGTTATGAGCCTGGCGCCAAAGGCTCCAGGACTGACTCCAAAAGAGTCTTGGATGAGGTTTTAAGGCCTTTCACCTGGCCCTAACTGGAAGGCTGACTTGCCAGTGAGGGCCAGGGGCAAGGGTCATGAGACTGGCAGCTCTTTCCTTTTCTTCATACATCTTTTCCCTGCTGGATGCAAATGCCCATTCCAACCAGCCCGGCGCTGGACCGGCTATATGGCTGCACTGTGGAACTGGTACTTGTCCCTTGTGTGGGAAACTATATGCTTGGCAATACAGTCTCTGCGGTTTTGTTTTTCAGTTTCTCATGCAGTTTCCTCACTCTGGCTATGTATCGGAATAATACGTCTACTATCATTTGTGTCCATGCAGAGAGTTTCTCAGAGTTGGCTTTTGTCTTCTCAAGAGTTTCTGATATGACTGCTTCTGTTGGCTTTTCTCTTAACTCTTCTTGTTTTCTCATGACAGCTTCTGTGAAGTTTCTTATGGCAGGCAGTCTCTTCCTTTCGGGAACGAGACAAGGAGGGGTCCCACCGAGCTACCTCAAGATGTAAGCACTGGAGGTGACAGAACTATGTAACAACTTTAATGTGCTTATAGCCACATCTTTATCAACAAATGTAAAAAGATGGGGAGAAAGGAGGTTCCAAAAAATATTCTTATTTTATTTAGTGACTACTCATACCATACGTTAAAACAAGACCAACAGGTCACGTTTGCAAATTTAGACAACATAAAACAATATTAATAGGAACACTATTCATTTAACAGTTTGTCCAGCTTGACCTTGCAAAAACTGTCTAGCCAGGTCATCAGTTCTTTCCTTTGATACAATCACTTCCCACCTGAGAGCATTAGTCTCTTGACCAGCGG
Source organism: Ambystoma mexicanum (assembly GCF_040938575.1). Lineage (NCBI taxonomy): Eukaryota > Metazoa > Chordata > Amphibia > Caudata > Ambystomatidae > Ambystoma > Ambystoma mexicanum. Next base: position 1,357,925,076 of record NC_090933.1, on the reverse strand, counting down.
CATGTACTTCGGCCCGTAATTCCCCCAGTAGTTGGGCCAACTGATCAGTCTCAGAAGTTTCCATAGCGCCTGGGTGGGAATTTGTAGGAAGGCTTCGCGTTCGGTAACGCTCACCTGACTCCCACGGAAGCGCTGGTCTAGTCTGGGTTGCTGTGGCCTCTTCGAGCGTGATGCGCAGAACTCGGAACACCGACTGAACAGGACCCTCAAATTGTGCTTGACTGGCCCGTAGGAATATCCTTCTGCAGATGAGAAAGGGAATTAACCGTCTGCAGAAGAGTGTGCTTGATTCCGCCCCTTGTTCCCCTTCGTTCTCCTCTAACTTCCTCCTCCAAACCCCCGGTTTAAGCTCACCTTATGGTTTGGAAGGATGAACTCTCCATCCTGAGTCTGGTGCAGGGGCGCACGTTAGTCCAGTTACTTCACTGGTTTTCAGAATGGCGCTGGCAAAATCCTCTTGACTTTTCTGAGCGAAACGCTGTAAGTATGAAGTTTCAAAAGTTCAAGAGTGAGCCCCCTTTTATGTTGTCTTCCAAACTTGTGATCTGTCCTTTATTTCAGATGCAGAATGAAGACGATGCGTTGAAGGGGTTAATTGCCGATGGTAAACTCAGGTGAGTTAGTGAGGGCGATTCCTCTAAATGTCTTTATCATTTCCCAATAATGTCTTTTGTCCTTTCCCCATAGGGGCCGGTGTGCGGTACCTGCCAACGGAGCGGCGCCGACCCGAAATATGGGATGACACCAAGAAAAGCTGGTAAGTATTATGGCTGTAAATTAGGCTTTCCTCCGGTGTTCCCTTTGCTCACCTTTTGTCTCTTCTTCTCTCCCCTAGGCGCAGAGATGTGGCGACATGTGCTGACAGCCGCGATGGAGCCGGGAGATGTCTCAAGGACAGGTGAGTGAAGAGCGCGCTGCAGCGAGCAACGCAATGCTTTTAAATGGAAGTCCTTCTTCAGGGATGCTGGAGTGAAGATTCCGGATGCAGGTAAGAAGTTTGAAATAGTTTGTGGTTTTCACCTTTCTCTTCTCTTCTTTCCTAACAGGAGTTCCAGGTTCGAGGCGGGCGTGGCTGGAGTCCAGGAGCAGGAGCAGACACGGTGAGCGTTCAGCTGCTGGAATGCAGAACAACGTGAAGAATGAGCTGCTGTCTGGGCGTGGCTTAAATAGCCTCCAAAGAAGTCCCAGGTATGTATCCTTCCCCAACTAGGTATGTATCCTTCCCTGGCCACGCCCAAGTGAAAAAATAGTCCCTATGAAAAAATAGTCCCTTTCAGGTCTCGGCCTGAAGCGTGCAGCATGGTCTGCATCAGGTAAGTGCACCAAACACCTCCCTTTATGAGCCTGGCGCCTATGGCGCCAGGACTGATGTCCAACATGAGCCTGGCGCCAAAGGCGCCAGGACAGAGTCCAAAGAGCCCCTATAAGGGGCCGCTGGGCTTTTACCTGAGGGCATGATGCCTGCTTCCGGGGGTGCTGGGCCTGGCCTGGTGCTCCGGGGGCGGGCATCATGACAGCACTCCCCCCCAAGGCCGCTCCCAAGGTCGTTCCTTCTGGAGGTTTCGGTTTGTTTGGGAAATTCCGATGGAACCTTTTTACCAGCCGAAGTGCATGTACGCGGTTACTGGGTTCCCAAGACCTTTCCTGAGGCCCGTACCCTTTCTAATCAATTAGATAGAAAAGTTTTGATTTTGAGATCTTAGAATCCAAAATGTTCTTAACCTCGAATTCAGGCTCCCCATCTATCTGAATCGGTTCTGGTGGCTTTGTTAATCTGGTTCCTGGGTGCACTGGTTTCAAAAGTGACACATGAAAAACGGGGTGAATCCGCATGTTAGCTGGTAGATCGAGCTTGACTGCCACTGGGTTGATTATAGCTTTGATCGAGTAAGGGCCTAAATACCTTGGATTAAAAGTTCGAGGCCCCTTGAGTGATAGGTGTTTGGTAGCCAACCATACTTGATCCCCTATTTGGTATGGAGGCGCCTCTCTTCGATGCAGATCCGCATTCTTTTTGTATTTCCCTTTCGCATGTTGCAAATGTGCAGTTGCATTCTTGAAGGCTTGAGTAATCGTAGAATGCAAATGGTCCACTGCGGGAATTTCAAGGCTCTGAGGTGAGTCCAAGTCTGAAGTACGAGGGTGATGTCCATATAGGATATAAAAGGGGATCTGACCAGTTCCAGAGTGTATCGAGTTATTGTATACATATTCAGCCACCCATAAAATGTCCTTCCAATTACCCTCCGATTGGTGCAATATACATCGTAGATATTGTTCAAGGGTCTGGTTCGTTCTCTCTGTCTGACCATCGGTCTGTGGGTGGTGGCTGGTTGAGAGTCTTACGTCGATTTGTGCCAGTTGACAACACTTTTTCCAAAAATGAGAAATAAACTGGCTTCCCCGATCTGAGACTAGTATGGACGGGAATCCATGCAATCGGATGATATTTTCGAGGAATTCCTTGGCAAGAACAAAAGCTGTAGGTAATCCTTTCAATGGAATAAAATGGGCCATTTTGGAAAATAAATCCACCACGACCAGAATAGTATTGTATCCATTACAGGAGGGCAGGTCCGTGATAAAATCTAGTGACAAGGTGTGCCAAGGTGCTGGTGGAATGTCTAAGGGCTGAAGAAAACCGGCGGGTTTTGTTTTCTGACCTTTGTTTTGGGCGCAAACTCCACAGGACATCACGAAAGATTTAATATCCTTTCGCCAGGAAGGCCACCAGAATTGTCGTTTAATCTTTTCCTCTGTTTTGGCAATGCCAGGATGTCCTTCCATCAGGGTATCATGGTGACGGGAAATAACCAGTTCTTGCAATTCCTTTTCTGGCAGAAATAAGTGTCCTTGGAAGTAAGGTAAGCCATCGGTTACTGAAAAGTAAGGCCCCCTTTTGATCCAATCCTGCAAGGCTGAAGAGTCCAGGAATTGTTTTACTCGTGCTTGAATGTCTTCAAGGGATTGTAAAATCCACAAAATTCTTTGTTCGGGAATTATCGGCACAGGCTCTGAGTTTGTGTCTATTTCTCCCATTCCTATTCGAGATAGAGCGTCCGCCTTGCCGTTCTTACAGCCGGGGCAGTAGGTGATTACAAAATCGAACTCAGCAAAGAATAAAGCCCATCGGAGCTGTCGAGACGATTGAGCCTTTGCAGTTTTTAAATATTGCAAATTTCGGTGATCAGTGATCACGGTGATGGTATGCCGGGCGCCAAGAAGGTAATGCCGCCAAGCCTTAAAGGCGGACTTAATGGCTAATAATTCCTTATCGGTGATTGCATAATTTATCTCCGGCGGCGAGAACTTCCTGGACCAAAATGCTACGGGGTGCAGTTGGTTAGTTTCAGGGTCTCTCTGAGACAGGACAGCTCCCATGGCTAAACTGGAGGCATCGGTTTCAACTATATATGGGAGATCGGGACGTGGGTGCTTCAAAATAGGTGCGGACGTAAATTTAGCTTTCAATTCCTTAAAGGCCTGTTTGGCTTCCTTGGTCCATTCAAAACGTTTATTTTTCCGCAAGAGTGCAGTGATGGGTTGCACCACACATGAAAATTCCGGGATAAACCCGCGATAAAAATTGGCAAAACCAAGCATGCTTTGGACGCCTTTCACCGAACTAGGTAATGGCCATTTGAGGATGGCATCCACTTTCCGTGAGTCCATTCGGACCCCTTTAGGTGTCAAGATGAATCCAAGAAACTCAACCTCGGTGGTATGGAAAACGCATTTTTCCAGCTTTGCAAACAGTTTGTGCAGGCGCAATTTCTCTAGAACGGCCCTGACATGCTTTCTGTGATCAGATTCCGAAGAGGAGTACACAAGAATGTCATTGATGTACACGACAACACAGACATCGATGAGTTCCCGAAGGACATCGTTCATGAAGAATTGGAAGGCAGCAGGCGCGTTGCACAACCCGAAAGGCATCACCTGGTATTCGAATAGTCCATATTTTGTACGGAAGGCCGTTTTCCATTCGTCGCCTTCTTTTACTCGTACCAGATGATAAGCCCCCCGGAGATCTAACTTGGTGTATATGCAAGCGTCCTTCACCTGGTCAAGGAGTTCAGGGATCAGAGGCAGAGGGTAACGATTTTTAACAGTTATCTGGTTCAATGCGCGGTAATCGATACAAGTTCTAAGGTCGCCTTCTTTTTTAGGCACGAAGAGCAAAGCCGAGGATGCCGGAGACTTTGACGGGCGAATGAAACCATTGGCTAGGTATTGATCTAAATATTGTCTCAAATGCAGATTTTCCGGTTCTGTAAGGGCGTAAATCCTGCTACAAGGGGGTTGTGCACCGGGCACCAGATCGATTTGGCAATCGTACGATCGGTGGGGAGGTAACGTGTTGGCCTGTTCCTTTTGGAAGACGTCCTGAAAGTCTTGCTATTCTGGAGGTAGTTGCATGGAGTCAGAGGTTACTGATGCTAGACTAATTTTCAGATTTTCTGGGTAGCAGGTTTGTGCACAATCCGGGAAGGTTATTCTCTTTGCTCGCCAATCAATTCGAGGGTTATGTGTCTCTAACCAAGGAATTCCAAGAATAACCTGAAACTGTGGAGCCTTGATTACGTCAAACACAACTGCCTCCCGATGGCCGTCTGGACCAATAAGAGTCACCTCAGTAGTGGAATGTGTTACCGGTCCAGAGGCAATTTCAGTTCCATCGACTGTGGTGATGACATCTTTGCTGGTTTTAGGACGCAGAGGGAGGTTAATCCTAGCGACCAATTCACGATCCACATAGTTTCCTATAGCCCCACTATCGATGTATGCCTTTATTGCATGCAACCGCTTAGGCTATTCCGGATCTACGAGAACCATTGGCACAATGAAATGCGAGGTCTGAGAGTTTGTTTTCAAGCTTGGCAAGCGGACCCCTACGCTTGTCGGGCGGGGTCGTTTCCCGAAACAGAATCTTCATGGTTTTTATCAGCAGCTCCTACCACCTTCTTGGGCGGTTTTGCCGGGCAATCTCGTAGAAAGTGTCCAGAGTTCCCACAATAAAGACATAATTTTAACTGCCGCCTCCTTTCACGTTCCTTTTGGGTTAAAGGTCCTTTAACCTCTCCAATTTGCATAGGCTCGGAGATATCGGCACCCTTGGGATTCACGTGGGTCTTGACCAACGGCCGGGTTTCAAACTTGGACCGATCTGCTTTTCTGTTTTGAAGTCTGTGATCCAATTGGATCACTAAGTCTATATATTCAGTGCATTCTTGGGGCGGATTCACAACTTGGGCCAGGACATCTTTAAGTTCTCCGCGTAAACCTCGATAAAATAACGTGATTCTCTTATCCTCTGGCCACCCAGTTTCCACAATTAGTCTATTAAAGGTTGCAATGTAGGATAGGAGGTCCTGATTGCCCTGTCGCAGGGATAGAAGTTCATCATCCAGAGCCTGCCCCTGAGAGTGTCGAGCAAATAACCTTTCCATGCTTGCTTGAAATCCTTGAAAATCACAGAGAATCGGGTCATCTTGAGTAACCAGTGGAACTGACCAATCGGCAGCACAGCCGCTGAGATATGACAATACAAAGGCTACCTTAGTCTGGTCATTTGGGAAGGCCCCAGGTCTGCATAGGAAGTGCAAACGACACTGATTCATGAATACGGCAAATCGTTTGGGGTCCCCTGCAAAGCGTTCGGGTGGGGCCAGCGGCATGTTTCCAGGTAGATTAATCTGTACAGGGTTACTGGAAACTACAGGAGTGGGGTTCCCCCCGGATCCGGGTAAAGGAGTTTGTCCAGCTTGACCTTGCAAAAGCTGTCTAGCCAGGTCATCAGTTCTTTCCCTTGTTACAATCACTTCTCTCCTGAGGGCATTAGTCTCTTGACGAGCGGCGTGTACCTCGGCCCGTAATTCCCCCAGTAGTTGGGCCAGTTGGTCAGTCTCTGAAGTTTCCATAGCGCCTGGGTGGGAATTTGTAGGGAGGCTTCGCATTCTGTAATGCTCACCTGGTTCCCATGGAGGCGCAGGTCTAGTCTGGATTGTTGTGGCCTCTTCAAGTGTGATGCGCAGAGCCCGGAACACTGATTGAACTGGTTCCCCAAATCTTGCTTGACTGGCCCATAGGAATATCCTTCTGCAGATGAGAAAGGGAATTAACCGTCTGCAGAATAGTGTGCTTTATTCCCCCCCTTGCTCCCCTTCGTTCTCCTCTAACTTCCTCCTCCAAACCCCCGGTTTAAGCTCACCTTATGGTTTGGAAGGATGAACTCTCCATCCTGCATCTGGTGCAGGGGCGCACGTTAGTCCAGTTACTTCACTGGTTTTCAGAATGGCGCTGGCAAAATCCTCTTGACTTTTCTGAGCGAAACGCCGTAAGTATGAAGATTCAAAAGTTCAAGAGTGAGCCCCCGTTTATGTTGTCTTCCTAACTTGTGATCTGTCCTTTATTTCAGATGCAGAATGAAGACGATGCGTTGAAGGGGTTAATTGCCGATGGTAAACTCAGGTGAGTTAGTGAGGACGATTCCTCTAAATGTCTTTATCATTTCCCAATAATGTCTTTTGTCCTTTCCCCATAGGGGCCGGGGTGCGGTACCTGCCAACGGAGCGGCGCCGACCCGAAATATGGGATGACACCAAGTAAAGCTGTTAAGTATTATGGCTGTAAATTAGGCTTTCCTCCGGTGTTCCCTTTGCTCACCTTTTATCTCTTCTTCTCTCCCCTAGACGCAGAGATGTGGCGACATGTGCTGACAGCCGCGATGGAGCCGGAAGATGGCTCGAGGATAGGTGAGTGAAGAGCGCGCTGCAGCGAGCAACTCAATGCTTTTAAATGGAAGTCCTTCTTCAGGGATGCTGGAGTGAAGATTCCGGATGCAGGTAAGAAGTTTGAAATAGTTTGTGGTTTTCACCTTTCTCTTCTCTTCTTTCCTAACAGGAGTTCCAGGTTCGAGGCGGGCGTGGCTGGAGTCCAGGAGCAGGAGCAGACACGGTGAGCGTTCAGCTGCTGGAATGCAGAACAACGCGAAGCATGAGCTGCTGTCTGGGCGTGGCTTAAATAGCCTCCAAAGAAGTCCCAGGTATGTATCCTTCCCCAACTAGGTATGTATCCTTCCCTGGCCACGCCCGAGTGAAAAAATAGTCCCTATGAAAAAATAGTCCCTTTCAGGTCTCAGGGAGGCCTGAAGCGTGCAGCATGGTCTGCATCAGGTAAGTGCACCAAACACCTCCCTTTATGAGCCTGGCTCCTATGGTGCCAGGACTGATGTCCAACATGAGCCTGGCGCCAAAGGCGCCAGGACTGAGTCCAAAGAGCCCCTATAAGGGGCCGCTGGGCTTTTACCCGAGGGCATGATGCCTGCTTCCGGGGGTGCTGGGCCTGGCCTGGTGCTCTGGGGGCAGGCATCATGACACTGTATACATGATGACATTAGCAGGATAGGGTTTGAATGGTTGCCTGAGAGAATATCTGTTTGCATATGTGTTTGTCCTGGCCCTTCTGAGGGCTGTCCAAACAGGGACTGGCTTCTTGCATCTCTGACTCTTTCGGGCTGTCATGCTTATGGGGGTCAGGAAGGTCATTCCAGGGACCCTCTCTTCAGTCCACTCTCTGGTCGACTTGTCGATCAAACCACCAAACCTAGTCACTGTCACCTTGGGTAGCCATATCTTCATTATTCCTCTGAGATGTCCATAGTAGTTCATCAATCGACTAGAGGCCTTCGGTATCATCTCCTCCTCCAACCGACCACTTCACCTTGTATCCGCAGAGAAATGTGGAAACTGGGCAGGGATTTCGTCAAAGGGGGACCTGCCCACCGTCTCTGTACTTCTTGCAAGATTTCTATTTGGCCGCTCTCCACAGGAAACCCTGCGATCTTCTGGCTTCATGCCAGAGGATGCCCGATCGTCCAAAACTGTAGATCTTAACTAGCTTGGATCTTTGAACCATCCGGCAGTGCTACCATGTGCACGTGAGGCCCATTGATAGCGTGTATGCAGTGGATGGGAAGAAGAGTAACTCTTACACCAAATAATGGAACCAAATCAGGAAGATGGCAAAGGTTTCTGTTTTAATATCAATTGTCCAAAACAGGGAGTTACAATGGACAACAACGGACGTCGCTCAAGCTCTCAGTGCATCATACAAAAAAATGACACTAGTATAGTAAGGAATAATCATACGTCATGTCATACTACACGGCAAATAAGAGAAACCTATGAGGGATTGTGATACGTTCAAGGGGAACATCTAAGTATACTTTCTTTAAGGGGTCGGGTTGTGACAGGATCTCTACTGTCAGGTGAACAACTTCTGCAAGTCATCTATATCATTATGAGGTACACGGTATATCAATGGCTCTCAAACTGTAAGGCCCTTCGTTATATGGCCCTCCATAATTGGTTGGCATGCTTGTGCCAGTCTGGAACATCTGGCTCACTAGCAGCACGTAAGCTCATACCCCAGGTGCAAGGAGGTGGACTAGACTATACCTCCCCACCCAACTAGCCCAGCATCTCTCATCAGCCATGCCTTCTGCCATGAAGATTGTCTTTGAACTTGGTCTTGCAAAGTATCCTTGTCTGGGAATATAAGAGAGTGCGGACATGAACTATCTTTATTCTAGAACTCCTCGCCAAACTCTACCATCCTTGGCATCACGTGAAGAATCCTTGTGGGTTAAGAAGTCCTTAGTTAAAGTAAATTTGTCAATGTGGAAACCTTAGTTGCTTTCACTAAGATGTGTTCCTTGTGGGTTGAGAAGTTCTTAGTTTGATTCACTTGGTCTTGTTGCAGGTGAAAATAGATCCTTATTGGTTTTAAGTTCTGAGTTCAATTCAGAAGTCCTAGTTAAATTCACTAAGTCTTGTTGTGGACTGAAATTGAGCCTTGTATGTTGTGAATCTTTGATTCAAATCACTGTTCTTATTGGGTTTGAAAAGTTTTTCCTGTTGATAACTTATGGTTCCAGTTTTAGGTTTTACTTAAGATCTGGTGGTGTAGAGAACTCGTTCCTCAACTTGAGGGTGTGAAAAGTATCAGATCTATTTTCACCTACAACAATACCAAGTGAATCAAATTAAGAACCTCTCAACCCACAAGGAACACATCTTAGTGAAAGCAACTAAGGTTTCCACATTGACAAATATACTTTAACTAAGGACTTCTTAACCCACAAGGATTCTTCAAACCTCAAAAATCTAGTAGATTGAACTCAGAACTTAAAACCAGTAAAGATCTATCTTCCTTTATAACAAGCCCTAGTGAATCCAACTAAGGACTTCTCAATCTACAAGGAACAAATCCTAGTGAAAGCAACTAAGGTTTACACATTGACAAAAATACCTCAGCTTTGACGTTGACAAACAAAGCTTTTCTTTTTGATTTATATGTGCCCATCTTTGCCAATTTCAAATTCCTAATTAAAAACAACAATATTTTGAAACCTATCATTTGAGTTATCTTTTCGATCTTGAGAAGCGCAATAAGAGGGCTCATTCTCTTAGTTTGTCCTAGCCCAGGTCAGCCTCTGTGGCATCCCTCGACTGCAGCATCTCAACCTTTACCTTCTTACATTTCCTTAACATCCTTTATTGAGAGCACCATCACTGTTTCTAAGGCTGATTCTTCTTTTTTTACATTGTCCACTTGGACTGCAATAGATCCATCTTCCTTCATACTTCTTGTGATTCTTTGGATACCGGAACTTCGTCCCCTCAGGTGCATGGATACTGGCCTTCACAAAGTCTCAGATTTCTTCATCTGACAAGTCTCTGGCTTTCCATCCTGATTCAACATCGATCATGATCTTCATCCCTATGGCTTTTTTTGCTGTCTTCTTGCATTGTGAGATTAATATCTTTATCACACAAAATCCAAGCAACATCAACATGTTCAGGGTTCCAAGAAACTTGAACATGTCTGCCATCCATTGTGGAATCCAATAGAAGAGTGATCCAAACCAGCTGTCATCAACAACGTCTTCTACCTCATCAATCATCTGACCACCATATCTATGGCCTCTATCAAAGTTCTATTCTCGTCATCATGAGAAGGTATAAATGTAACACCTTCATCCATTGCTGTAATCATATCCAAGACGTATCTGTTCTGAAGAGTCATCAGTCGTATAGCTCTCATCTCTTATCTGATAGCATTTAACCCCTTTATGGTCGTGTTGATCGTCTGTAGCAATTCCCATTTGGTGATTTGAACACATTTTGTATTTGCTCCAACATGGATCCTCGGCATGAAAATTAAGGTGAACACTGATGAGGTCTGGCTGAACAGCCTGTGCTCATATGGAATGGAGTCAAAGCTTCTATTGACTTGCTGAGAAATAGTTCTCCCTTTTTATCCTCTTTATCAGCTTCACAGATCTCTTCTTTCTCAGGTGGGCATCTGCTTTTGGGAAACTGTCAAGATTTAGATAACTTTTTGGAATTACCAATGCTGGAACATGGACATTCACTAATGAGCATTGTCGTCCCCAATCCTTAGGTAGGTTCATGTACGCCCTGGATCCACAAGCCCAATAATGATCCACGATAACTGCTGTTCCATGTATCATTCCTGGTACATCAAAGATTCGTCCACAGGTCTGATTCCCTCCAACTTTTCTTGTGCCATTATTTCTGAAGCACAGCTTTGAACTTTCCAAAGGCACTATCTGCAAGGGTCCTCCTCTATCTTCGACCCAAGTCAGTAACTTAGCAAGTCTTGGCCTTAATGGCTTGCAGCCATTCTGCACTATGTCAATGGCAGGTTTGTAGCAACCAATGACCACCCAGGGTCTACAGATGACCACTCCTTCTTCCCATCCGTCTGGTGATAACACTGATCCACAGATCTGCATCTGTCCTCTGCTCTTCCATCTTCGAATGTCCTCTGCAGATTTTCCTAGACTCTCCAATATTTTGTCTCCCATCTGATTCCAGCTCCTTTCACTCCAGGCTTCTCATATCTGATCACATGATTCTTAGTATTGGCTCTGTTTATTGTCTTTGTATCCTGGATATAGAAATCTTCATCTGGATCTGTCCATTCAATTGCCCATTTGAGGTAGGCATCTCAACCCATGAACTGGCCTCTGGTTTTGCAAAGTGCTACGTGCAAAAGACAATGTGCGGTCTGGACATCTATTTAAATAGCAATGAAGATTTTAGACTTCCCCATACTGTAAGGCAAGAGCGAACACACAAAGCATTCCTTGTTCAAGGTACTTCTTCCCACTTCTTTCATATGCTGATACCAGATGTTGTTTCCCAAGTGAGCTGTACTGTCCAGGAAATCGTTCAGTTGAAATCATCCTCCTGGGTGCTTCTTTCAGTTCTCATTCTCCTTATGTGACCTTCCATAATCATTTCATGAAGTGTGCCAACCTAACGCCTTCTGACTAGATAAATCATAGGTACATCTAACAGTGGACTGGGTACACCTACATGTGTTGTCTGAGTAGGAGAAAGTTCAGAAAGTTTCATCCTCTCAACACACCATTTGGGCATCAAAATGTCTCGCAAAATCTCCATGTGTGACTGTCTTTTAGGGATCATCTTTGGGTCATTTATCACAGGACCAGGTGTGTTTGCATGCATTACCTGCATAGGCTCACCGTCTAATAACTTCTTTTCCTGCCTGTCTTGCAAGCCTGCCTCTTGTGTCCAAACAGAATCTCTACAACACCTTTTGCATGTGAACGATTGCTAGTGACACTTATCTCAGACTCAGGTAATTTATCATCTTTCTTTGGAACAGGAATGAATATATAGGGTCTTGGTTGCATAGTAGTTGCCAGGATTGCACCTTCCTTCTGCTCAGGAAGATTGACAAGAGTCTTAGCTCATGTACATTTATGCGATATGAAGTACGCACTGTGAATGAAAGCAGTATAATTATGAACAAAGTACAAGCATAAATGATGCATAAGTACGACCATTTACAGCAACGACTTCTTTCACATCGTGGACATCTCCCTGCATCTGGCATTATGCTACTGCAGATACTGCCTATTTTTATTTGCTAAGGAAGGAAAAAGTAATCTTTAATACATCAGCATTATGTACTTCTGTCTTGACTCAGCAATTTCGTCCTGGATCTGATGTCTGCTTAATGGATGACAAGAACAAAACTCTCGATGTCTCCCTGGAACCAGTCTTTAACCAGACGAAATGTGGATGGCTCTCCAGCAAGAAGAAAACCAACTTCAATAAGTCTAGACAAGTTCAACAACATACACTAGTTCCCAGTCTACTCCTCGAATCTGCCAGACGACATTATGAATTTCTTTCAGCATGAAACAAAAGTTCTGTCTGACCAGCAACCTCTCGATCTGTCCCTCGAAGGAAAGTTTCACTCTGATCTCAGATTTCTCACAGACTAGGCGTTCACTTGCAGTATGACGCCTCTCAAAATTTCGTTTAGTACTGTACTGTTTCTCGGATCCCTTAGGAATGTGTGCACATCAGTGTGTCTTCCAACAAGATATGGGTATTCTTCAATCAGACGATGGAAACCCACACTGAATAGTCATCAGCAGATAGGGGCATCTGTCCTTTTCCCACTATACTCTGGCAACTGCAGAATCTGCTCAATAATTGCTGTGAGCATCCTTCTTACTATTGGGCCATTTTTTAGGATCTTGCAGAAAAACATAAACACTAGTAGCTCTCCCCACAATAGCCAGATACCTGCGCAGAATGAAGAGAAAAACTTCAAATATAATCCTTGAGACGTTGTCATTGGAAATCGCCATGGGAACATCCAAACAGGAACTCAGTGAGAAATGAATCGGGGTACTGCACCCTCTTCCAATTGTCTAAAATGAACTCGTAATTTGGCATATTTCACTTCTTATCAAGCCTTAAAGCATGCCTCAGTCCAAAGTTAACAATGCTCCTGTGGCTTTAAGAAGAAAAGATCTTCCTTTCACCCTGAAATGAATGCACAGAGTGTTTGGATCAGCTGCCCTTAACTCTTTCAGAAGTGGCAAAAAGAGTGTCTCGAACCAAGCCACAATCCAATGAAATCTTTTCTTTTTACTCGACAGCATCTCCGTCCTTCTTCCTCGTCATAGACCTTGTCTGCATTTGCTGAGGTTCTTCCCCGATGCTTGCTTCTGTAGGGGGTGGGGGCAGAAGGGTTTCTCCAGTATAAACTTTGACATCACCTAAAAAAGTCCAAGCACGACTGCCTTGCACTCTGACTGCAGACAGCATGACATCTTCCACAATGAAACGGCTGTTAAATCTTGGCTCGTGCTGCTTCCTCGTGAAGTTACAGATTAGGTCCACATCTCCGGGGAATAATTGGGGAAGACATAATTCTTGAACATGACTTGTTGAAGTATCTCCTTCTGTGATCTGTACTACCCCACACCCTTTTCACCATAGCTGACCTGAAATGACAGAGATACTTGAAGTCATACACATAAGATACTCACGTAACTCCATTCCTAACAGTTCTGCTGTAGGCTGAGCATCACTTCTAACTCTGGATGGAGATGTGAGAGATGTCCTCATCTGTCTCCCTGTCACTATCTCATGGGGGTGAGATGGTGGTCCGAACCTGGTTGGTTCCTCAATGCATATAATGCCAGTGGTAGGCAATGCAGCCACCATTTCTTCAAGGTAAGCTGCAACTTGGCCATGCTTTCTTTAAGCAAGCCATTGAGCTGTTCACAGATCCCATTTCGTTGTGGGTGATAGGCGGAAGAACACTTGTGCTTTATACCAAGCAACAAGCTGATCTGCTCAATTGTTTGATTCACAAAATGTGGGCCGTTGTCTGACCTCATTACTTCACATACTCCCCATCTGGGAAATACTTCCCGCACTAGGAATTTGGCTGCACAGGTAGAGTCTGGCTATGTACAAGGACCAGCCTCAATTAACAGTGAAAAGGGATAAACCACAACTGTCATAAATAAATATATATACTCTCTTTTTCGCACTGATTGAATCAGGCAGGATAAGTAGCACTCTTCACTTCACCAGTCTAGACGAAATCCGGACACAAAGTTCGAGTTGAAATGATAATTTTTATTAGTGCCTTACAAAGAGCACAATCAAGTTAAAAAGACATCAAAGTTTGGCTCTCCCAAAGTGCAATGAATATTGTGCGCGTAGGGAACGTTAACGCGTTTCACGGCTTTTCCTCGCCGCTTGTTCACAACAATGCATCCCCAACAAACCAAAGAGTTTTAAAACAAAGGTGCAGAGCGAACGGCAACCATTACCGCCGAAACAGATGAGGGACTCCATTAGCAAATACACCCCTTTTTGGCATAGACTCAAGGCGGACATGTTAAACTTGTTAAGATTGCTGTAATGCTCCGGTTTCACTTATATATCAGTGTCTGTTAGTGTGACTCTCAGGTCCCCGTCAGTTGACTATTTATCCGGTCAACAATGGGGGGTAGAGAGGGATAGAAAGTAAAATGTATTTATTCCACTTTATGTTCGCCTTGATCTACCGCCGTTAATGGGCGTCCGTCAATGGAGCCCCTTAGTGCCGAGTACATGCTTAAATGCCTTGCATATATTTCCTACGCGTCCTATTGGGCTCGAACGGCTGGCACCTGGAACCTATAGTGACCGTACATATCGTTCACAAGTCATCAAAATGAGAGAAACCTAATTACCCCCAGTTGAGCGCATAGATGCTTACCCAGCTCCAAAGTGTAATCCAATGATGGTCAAAAATGGAATGCAATTTCGCATTGGCATATCTGTTCCGTCCTAGATCACATCCTCAATTACATTGGATGGCCTGCTGTACATACTGTGTGCCGCCCTCAGCAGTGCAAATCACTGTCTAATGGCCATAGTGCCAATACATTCACCACTTAAGGGCACACAATCAATCAATAGAGTGCAATGATCACTTCCCCATTTTAAATGCACAGGAGCTCACTACTTCTGTGCAGCACTTTCTTTCGAATATATTGTACAAGCAGCATAATACAATGTGTCCATCTTGGTAAAGTGCAACAGTCATTATAAAGTGCATGGTGCAAAAGGAATTTATACCGCTAAGATGTAAACATTACTGTAAAGTGCATAGTGCATAACACCGTAATCTGGGACTTTGCTCATTTGGACCAGGTGCCTGACCTCTTGACTCCCCAATATCCTAACACGGCATCTGTTTTCACAGTAGTGGCCATGTAGTTATGGTTAAGTTGCTGTTTCCATAGGAAGAGCACTTTTTGGGCGGCTTATAACTTGGCTCCCCCTGGACGAATCCTTACCAAAGTTTGCAAAAAAGTATACGGGCCACTCTGGGGGGGGAGTGTGGCCAAGCGGCCATGGAATAGGCTGTGGTTCCCGTGAGCTCCGGGATCCGACAAATTGATCCGACGAAGAAACAGATGATTATCCCCCTGAAAAGCAAATCGAAGCGCATGAAAAAGCGTGCGAACACATGGAGCGAAACCTGTGCATATTTATATTGCGTCCTGAGCTCGGGAAATAGCGAACTGTTACATTGTGTTCCGCGGCCGGCCGCAGCATGGGAACGAAGATGGCGGCGGCCCAGAACAAAGGACTTCTGAAACGGGCATTCCGATGAAGAGGGAGCTGCCCCAGCTGCTTGCTATAGCTGTGGATTGCATCGTTTGGGGTGTGGAGGCAGCACGGATTGAGCGGCCGTGACCGCGGGGGCCTTGCTGGTGTGGCGGGGGCCCCGGTCATTTACCGAGTGCGAGGGCGGGCCGGGGACGTGCTGCCCGGCACCCGTGGTGATTAATGACGGAGACTTGGTCAGGCATGCGAGAAGCAGCCGGGCCCTGCTGCACTGCGGACTGCAGCAGCAACGGATGAATATCGCGTCCCACGGTGGGGACCGAAACGTTCAGGGCGGGCGCTGCCTGCCTCGGAAAGGAGAGCTGAGTGGCTGATCTGTGCTTCGGGGGCTGGCCCTGTGACAAATACAGCACACACGTGTTGCGATGCGGTGCGGCCAAGGGGCTCCCGCTGGCACGGCAGAGACCCTGGCCTACATTGTAAGCGTCTACATTAAGGATAAAGGAAGTCAGTGTGTGCGCTGGAGGTGCTGCAGACGTGAGGTCTGGTACTGCTGCAGTGGTAAACACAAGCTGCGTCCCGCGGAGCGGGTCCCAAAAATCTGGGGCGGACGCTGCATGCCCAAAGTAAGGAGCTCTGTGGAGCAGATTAAATACCCGGAGAACCTGCCACTGGATTGGCCCGTGGGTGGATTTGGATTGTGAGTGATCCCACTTGGACCCAGCAAAGTTATTGAGGATAAATAAATTGGCAGGACACGTGTGTCTTCGTGGGCTGCATGTGAACCACAGTCGGGCGCGGGTGCACCCTCTGATGTCACACATGGTGGCCGCAGGAGGTGACTTAAGGCCCTTAATATACGGGCTTCCTGTACGCCTCATAGGCGCAATTAATCTCCGCCCGAAATTACGTGTGCCAACAAACAGATTATAGCCCACCCAGAGTCGATTACAACCGCTGTGGCGCGGGCAAGCTGGAAAATAGCCACCCTGCTGATCTAAGACTCTGGAAGTGCCACAGCAAAAGCACATAGTCCAACTCAGACATGTTTTTTTTATTTTTCTTTTTTTTGGATCAGGGAGGTGCTATGTCGGCGAAGGGGTTGAGGACCAAGACCAAACAACCCACAATGGAGGTTTACCTGCGCAGAGTGCGATTGCGAATCCTGCGGAGGAGGCCCCAGACGGGGATAGGCAACAGATCCTGGCGGCCATTACAGAGATGAGCACCAAATGGGGCTCAATGATGGCGGACTTGCGGACAGCCCTGGAGAACAGGATTGATGCGGTGGGCACTGAGTTGACCCTCTACGACAAGATGTCAGAGCATTGGCGGAGAGAACAAGTGGACTGGAAAGCGCGGTGAAGACCAATACTGAAGTCAGCACCAATAACGCAGCTGAGGTTCACGTGTTAAAACAACAAGTTGCTAACCTTGAGAACCGAGTGGAGGAGGTGGAAGGGAGGGCGAGGAGGAACAACATACGGGTGATTGGCCTGCCGGAAGGGGAGGAAGGCCACGATCCCATGAACTATGTGGCAAACATGATCCTACAAGAAATAGGAGCAGACAAACTCTTACAGGGGTTCACGGTAGAGTGAGCGCATCGTGCCCTGACGAGAAAACCACGACCGGGGGCCCCGCCGAGACCAATAATCGCGAGGATCTTGAACTACAGAGACAGGGAGAAGATCCTAGAATATTTCCGCAAGGGAGGGACGATAGAGAGAGCATCCGCCACCATCACGGCGTACCCGGACTACACGATGCTGGTGCAGAGGCAGAGGTATAGCTATGTGTCTGTCAAAAGGAGGCTACGTGCGGCTGGCATTAAGTATTTGCTCCTGTACCCGGCAAAATTGAAGGTGTTGCACAAGAGCAGAGTGCTTTTCTTTGATGCGCCGGAGGATGCGGGGTCCTGGCTGGACCTGCAGGGTTGTCCGGAACAAGAGGCGGATCGAGATCGTTAGGAACACGCCGACTGAAGTGGCTGGCTCCAGAATATTGTGGGGGTAAGTGGGAGGGGGGCCCTTATTCGGGGAGAATGGCTAGGCAGATGGCCATCAAACAACTTTTGGGACTTGTGCTCTGCATGGACTGGAATATAGTGAATACAATGCTAGAAGAAGTTGCATAGTGTTAACGTTAAGTGCAAATTTGACATTAGGAGTAACGGGACGGTAGCAGCCCACCCCTGAGAACTAGTAGTTGAGTGGCCACTAGGGCGACTTTACCCCACTGAGCCCTGAGCACAGGCTTGTGCGCGTCAGGGCTAGATGTGGGGGTGCCGGAAATCCAGGGATGGAGCTGGGCAACAGTTGGGGGGGGATTTTGTTGGGGAAGGGTTGGATGGGGAGAGGGGTTGGAGGGGAGGGGTTTGGTGAGTTTATAGTTGTTGGGAGTTTTAGTTTATATATGAGCCTACATAGAAGAGCCGGGGGGAGGAATCTGTATCGCGAGGGCGGGAGGGACCGACCAGAGGTTGGGAGGAAGATTATTGAGCCATGGGTGAGTTGAAAGTAATTACGTGGAATGTCAGAGGTCTTAATAGTTATTTGAAAAGGAATAAGATCATGTATCTGCGAAGGCAGAAGATAGATATCGCACTGTTGCAGGAGATACACCTGACGTGCGAAAAGCTGGAGACGGTTGTGAAAAAATGGAAGGGAGTTGTGGCGGGCTCGCCGTATTGTGCTTATGCAAGAGGGGTACTTACCTGGGTGGCACCGCATGTCCGGTTCCGGTTGCTGCAAGAGGTAGTGGAGACGGACAGGTGGTTGGTCATACTGAGGGGGCTGGTTGAAAATAGAGGGATAAGTATCGTGAATTTATATGCCCCCAACCAAAACACAGCAACATATTTTAGGACGCTGTGCACCAACCTTAGTAAGTGTGTGGGTAGCGCAGTGATCTGGGGCGGGGACTTCAACTGTGTGTTGGACCCCAACGTAGATAGGTCAGATGACAAGCTTGACAAGCCCGCCCCAGCGGCAAGGGCACTGCAGACACTGTTGGACAACTTCGGTCTGACAGATGTTTGGAGGTCGAGATTCCCCCAAGGGAGGCAATACTCGCACTACTCTGCCCCGCAACATCTGCACACGAGGCTGGATTATGTTTTTGCCACGACGGATATACTTGCTGAGATTACCCTGATAGAATATAAAGCGAGGGTCCTTTCGGATCACTCGCCATTGGTTCTCGGGTGGCAATATTGCCCCCCGAGAGCACGGATTCCAACATGGCGGCTTCATGCAGAGGCGCTCAAAGATTCGGTTTTTAGAGAAGACGTCGGAGAAGAGATCCTTAACTATTTTGAAACAAACACGGGTAGTGTGGATTCTGCAGGCACGTTATGTGAAGCCTTCAAAGTAGTGATGCGAGGGGTTGCCATTGCCAAATCGAAGGGTTTGCAGAGCGGGATCCTAGCTGACCTGGGAAAAACAGAAAGAGAACTGGAGAGAGTACTGAAGAGTGGCAGTGTAGATATGGAACGGGCATCTAAACTAAAACAAGAGTGCGCAGAGTACTGGGAGAGGCTTTGTAATCGCAACTATAAAAAATACATGGAGAGACAACACACGGGGGGGATAAAAACGGACGCCTTTTAGCATGGCTGTATAAAAGTGAAACTCCTAGAATCCCCATCAGAACAATAACGAGAGAGGATGGGGAGATAGTGACACTCAAGAAGGAGTGAACAAGGAGTTTGCAGACTACTATAAGGCACTATATGGGGACAATGAGGGTTGCAGCCGAGAAGAGATAACAGAAACATTGGAAGATATAGGACTGCCTAAGATAAGTGAGGAGGAGAAAGGGGAACTAGATGCCCTGGTCACTCTTGAGGAGCTAGAAGAAGTAGTTAGACAGTTGCCTACTAGCAAGACCCCGGGGGCGTATGGGTTCCCGAGCGAATTTTATAAAGTATATAGAGAGGAAGTTCTCCCCCCAATGTTGGAAATGCTTAATGAGGCATATGAGATAGGACGGCTGCCGGAGTCGCTCAGAGAGGCGATCATAATACCGCTTCCCAAACCAAATAAACCAGGGCACAGCTGTGGCTCATATAGGCCGCTGTCGATGCTAAACCAGGATGGTAAGATATTGACGGCTGTCCTGGCAAACAGATTGCGGCGAATAATTAGCAAGTTGATACACCCTGACCAGACAGGCTATGTCCCAAACCGAAACATAACCCATAACCACAGGCGACTCCGACGGGTGATAGAGTGGGGTAGTAAGAATGATGGAGAGATGGCAATTGTGTCCTTGGACGCAGTGAAAACTTTTGACTCAGTCAAGTGGCCGTGGCTGATAGCGGCCCTAGAGGGATAAGGGATAGGGCCTGGCTATATTCGATGGGCGGAGATGTTATATAGTGAGCCGCTAGCTAGAGTAAAAACGGGAGCGGTAATATCCGAACAGTGGCAACTAAGTAGAGGCACCAGGCAGGGGTGCCCCTGGTCCCCAATGCTTTACATTTTGGCCTTGGAGCCCTTGGCTATATACCGTAGGCGAAAATATGATACAATAGGTATTGAAGTAGGGGGGAACATCACCTGATATCCATGTATGCGGATGACTTGTTACTATACTTGAGGTACCCGGAAGAGAATCTCCAATATATTCTGGAGGTGATGGAGAGGTACGCGAGGCTGTCCGGGATAGCAGTTAATCCACAGAAATCCAGCATTTTTCCGCTGGGCAGCTATATGAGCGCCCCTGTACGACGACTACCAGTACTACAGACGCCGTGGGCAGTCAGCTCTTTCCAATATCTTGGAGGGGATGTGTACCACTCGGTAGAAGAAGAGCACAGGCAAAATAAAATTCTGGGTGAAGATGCCCCTGCTGCCGCGGGGCAATGTTGAAGATGGTGGTCCTTCCTAGGCTCCTACACTACTTTAGTAATATTCTGTATATGATACCTTAAAAGTTTTTTGCCAAACTGAATAGTATGTGTAGGGACTTTCTGTGGCACGGTACTCGAAACAGAGTGGCATTATGGAAGCTGCAAAACTTTTATGAAAAAGGGGGGATCAAAATGCCTAATTTTGAGGTCTATTGTGTGGCGTGCCAGGTGCAATATGTGGCCAAATGGCTCTCAGATGAAACGACCCCCGAACTACGGTTGCTTGGACAGGACTGCGCCCCATTCCACTTAAAGGAAATGATCTGGTTGCCTGAGTCGGAAATGAAACAGGGTTCGAATATGATGATGCTTAGGTGGAGAAAGTGGCGCAGAGTGTGCCGGATGATGGAAAATCCATTCCCGTGCTCCCAGCAGGTGCAGCTGGCCGCGCTGGTAGGAGATGATGAGCAACTGAGGGTGATTGTCCGGACCCACTGGGAATCGGTGGGGTTGGTGATGTTAGGGGATATATGGCAGGGAGGGGTCAGTGCGGATTTTGGAGTGCTTGAGGAAAAAATGGGGTTGCATTCCGGCCAATATATTACATATCATAGAATTGTATGGAGAATTTCGGAACACGTGGCCTGAAACTGTATTAGAGGAGGAACCGGATGATTTCATGGGGGAAATATATGATGTTTCTGAGGGAGGGCACGAGATCTCTAGACTGTATGAGATGGTGATGCATAAGGTCGGGAAGGAGCCGACACAGTTAAGGTTAGACTGGAAGGCGGAGATGGGAGCCCCGATGGAAGATGGGATGTGGAAACGCGCCCTTGGATACCACAAAAAGGTGTCTAGGAATGCGAGATTAAAAATAAAACAGTTGTATGTGACACGCAGAGCATACTTGACGCCTTTGAGGATATCCAGGTTTGCGAAGGCTGGTAGACAAGCGTGTCCCAAATGCGATGAGGAAAAGGCAGATATGACGCACATGTTTTGGTCATGCCCAGTAATTGAGCGTTTTTGGGGGGAAGTGGCACAGAAATTAAAGGAAAAGGGGGTCACGATCATCATAGACACTGTTTGGGCCTGCTTGCTGGGTGTTCCCCAGATCACAAAAACTTAAACATGTTGGAAAGCTCAAAGACTTAGCATACGTGCTTGCGAAAAGAAGAATTGCTATGGGGTGGAAAACTTGTCACAAGCCACGAATAGATATATGGTGGAGGGAGCTGCAGAAATGGGCGGAGGCTGAAACGGTGGTGTGGCAAGAAGCGTGTAGCGCAGGAGGGGGAGAGGAGGCAGGAAACCTGATGGCATGTAAGTCATTAATAACAGAGTAATTTGGTACGATACAAGACCTGGCAGAATCCACGGGAAGCGATACCCCGCCACAGTCAGTGAATACAGAGCGCGAAGTATGAATAGGCTCATAAGGAGGGAGGGAAGGGGGGAGCAGTGCACATGATTATCCGATGAACAGTTGATCCATTATACAATGCACTGCATGTTTGGTTTGTATTTTTGTTTGGTTTGAAAACTCAATAAAACTTGTTTAAAAAAAAACAAAGCTATAGGGGGGGTCCCAAAACCTCTTTTTTTCCCATAGACTGAATGGGGCAAAAACTTTGCGCACGGCTACAGGCCAAACCACTGGACGGATTGTCACCAATTTTGCGGCAGGGGCTTGTTCCCCAAAGCGTGCTTTTGTAATTTTTGTGATAAATCGCCCAGTAGTTTCCTTTAAAACGATCAAAAAGTAGCACTCTAAAAATTAGTGATATCTATATTCGCTCCGTGGTCCCACTTCCCTGTTCGCTCAGTGGAGAAGATTTGTATTGGTTAATCTGTGGCATGCTACACGTCAAGATGTTGCGCTTTCACAGAATGGTTCTGCCGCAGCGTCAACTGCATAGCATTCTTTCGATACGACCGCCATGGTTATTTCGGTTTCTGTTGTACGCCAGAATCGTCGTAAACAAACCGTTATGGAACACTGTGTCCAAAGGTAAGCGTTAGTAATATGTGGCAGTACACAGTAAAAAAGTGCTTTATTTTTGTTAACATTATCATACCGTACAGTGAAACTTGGTAGCCAATGTACGACAAGCTCTTACTGCGTGTATGTAAGGAGCATTACCCAAAAATACTGCGGTCAGACTGGCGTCCTATAATTTGGAATCTGAGGCAGCCACCTGCACTGTTTCATAAACACAGCGCTTCTCCAGGCGTTC
This sequence comes from Ambystoma mexicanum, assembly GCF_040938575.1. Taxonomy (NCBI): domain Eukaryota; kingdom Metazoa; phylum Chordata; class Amphibia; order Caudata; family Ambystomatidae; genus Ambystoma; species Ambystoma mexicanum. Next base: position 1,357,902,493 of record NC_090933.1, on the reverse strand, counting down.
GGGAGTGACGGTTTTCATGAAGGACTGCTGATATGGTGTTGCATAATGAGAATGTATTTGCGTTCTGAGTGAAGGTCACTTCATTTCTATTTTTCACTAGGCGCTCAAGTATGGTCGCACATGTACCAAAACTCATAAGGGTCAATTGTTTTTTGACCTTGACGTACAGGGAAGAAACAGAAAGAATGTAGCGAGTCATAGTTTGTAAATCATACCCTTTGATAAATTATGCTTCAAAAAGGTTTGTGACGCACATGAAATATCAATTCCCAAGGATGTCTTCCTGCAAACAATCTACTGTGTGACTGCGGAGACCAAAATGGAGCCGGTGCATATTATGTAAGCTTATTTTTTAGGCCTGTATACCAAGCTGTCATTAATTACTTAGAATGCAACAAAAAAGAAAATTCCTACAAATGCATTTGCACGTTCTTGTGCCGTTGTATTTTCAGAGTACACATTACCGCCGTCTGTACGATGTAACTACAATTTCCACTATTACCTACGACATTTATGTGGCATTGATATTTTATTACCTATTATGCAGACTGTGCATTGTCACCGTTAGTAGGGAGTGACTACATGTCCCCATATAACTTTAATTGATTATAGAAATGTTATGTGTTACACCTTTCATTTCCACAAAGGCTTTGTATTGATAGATTTTTTTTTTAATTTTCCGCTCAGCTACTTCCTTCCGTATTGTGAATGTCATGGATTGCAGCGACCACATGAGGGTTTTTTAAATCGTCAGGTGCAGGTATTCTTCACCGGTTGTATGTGCGTCATCATTGAATGGGATGACTGCATCGGACCACTATGTCCGTACACAGTTGTAGCAGTAAGAAGCAACATACCATCCTTTTTGGTGTCATAGTTCACAGCCTTTCACGTCGCCTTGTAAATCACTGTGAGAGGAATACGACTACTGTGTGAACAACGCATATTTTCTGTGTGGTTAAACACCAACGTCGCCATTACCACTAACATTTTCAGTATTATCCCATGCTTTCTGATGGACTACATCACAGCGATTGACGTCGTCTTGGCAATGAATGTGAGAGGAAACCTACCACTGTGCTGCCAAAGCATACTGTGTGTGTGATAAAAACTGTGGCGCCAACGCATGGTGACTGTGTGGAAAAACATCAACGTGACCATCAAAATTACCATTTTCATTGTGCAGCACAGACCAAACTTCCGTTTTCTTTGCAAATAAGAAAAGGGCGATGCCTTAGCAATGTGGATTCTGAAATAAAAGTACCTTACTAATTTTTACATGTTAGTGTTTTTTTTTAACCATTTATTCTTCCACTTCACAATGTGCAATGCTACGTTGCACGTTGCAGTATGTTGTTTAGTAGGTGCCATATCTCGGTATGTAAGTCATTATGAAACATTTCAGTGACTGTGTGGGAAAACATAAACATGGCCGTCAAAATTATCATTTTCATTGTGCAGCTCAGACACCAAGTTCTGCTTTGTTTGCAAATGAGAAAAGGGCCATGATTTAGCAATGTGCATTGTAAAATAACAGTACCTTACTAATGTTTACATGTTAGTGTGTTCTTTAACCATTTAATCTTCCCCTTCACAATGTGCCAAGCTATGTTGTGCTATGTGCTAACATAGGTTGTGCTATGCTTTTTGGTAGGTGCCGTATCACGGTACGCAAGACATTATCGAATCATTTCTTTACGCTGCCAAGGTATGTTATCCAGAACGCGATTGCACACCACTTGGTTTGGTAACGTAAGGCTCAGGCCCATCTAATATGCTTTCGTGCCGTCAGGGTACTTTCTGTCACCTACATGCCCAAATTACCAAGAGTACTTCTGCATGAAGACGCTACGTTGTCAGATTTGCTATCTTTCTAAAAGTGGAAAAATGAGATCAGTTGCAGTGAAAGTGTTTCTTCTACAAACACGTTTGAAAAGCAATGCTTTGTTATACCTTCCCACTACACATTTCTTCAGCCCTTTCAACTTGTGGCACTTACACTAAAATGTGTGCACAGGTCAGTGGTAATGGTCTTCCTTGCAATATTTCTGCCGTTATTGCACTTGACTTCCCAGTGTTTGTTGTGATTTTCTCCACACAATATAAGACTGCTCCTTTGCCTTCTGTGCGCACATTTTTGCCAAACAGATGTACTCTATGTTTCACACAATTATGTAAAGTTCATTGCGCATGAACAAACACCTTTGTGTTTTACATGTGTTAGTGTTTTAATACTTCACAAGTTTCATCATGCACATAACAAATCAATGATACCCCTTTCGTCTTTGAAGGGTAGGCTGTAGCTATGGTTACTGACCACAATGTCGGGGAGGTAAATTCTGCCTTTTACTGGTTGGGACACAACATTGCATTGAAGTCGCCCTGTCCACCAGGCACTGCCTTTCTGTTAAAGGTGTTGATAATAACCACACATTTTACAATGAATACAAATGTTCTTCGACCACTACGGTCACACGTTTTCCATTTCTAATTTCTGGCAGCTGTAATGGTAAGCGCAAAAAGAGTTTCTATGAAACGGCCGTCTTCCTTTTCCATGGTGGCCATCTTGGAAATGGATTTTTTTTCTTCAAACGGGAACGCTGGAGGCGTTCCGGTTGAAGATAAAAAATCCTTTTTTTTGGTCCCATGGGTTAGTGCCGTACAATCTCTGTTGGTAATGGTATTCATCCACCATTATTTTAGGGTGTAATGGCGTTTACTCATTCAAAGACCTCAGAATGCACTCTTGCTTCTATTGTGGTGCAAACTTGCCCTGTTGAGTTCTGCATGGGAAGTGTTGTGGTTACAAGTTCGTAGAACAACATTCAATGTCCTTCCGCACTATCAACGACTCACACATCTTATTATGAAGTGTGTATGAGTTCTGCACCATGTGGCCATGCTGTGCAACAGCATATGCTACTTTGCAATTCCTAGGAAAATGGCCAGTGAAGTCAAATGTTCCTTTACAGTATGCTTATGTGTTACTATTGGAATCCTTCTAAATGTTCAACAACAATTTTGGCCAATTTATGTTATCAATCACTTACAGTACTGCAAACCTATGCAAGTCATTGAAAAGACATTTGTCAAAGGGACATTATGGTTACGTTGCCCTACTAAAAACGTCCAAAATTCACTACAAAAAAAACTTTGTTAAAGGGACGTTATGGTTAAGTTGCCCTATTAAAAACCTATGCCATTCAGTACAAAAACCTTGTTAAAAGGACATTATGATTACAAATAAAATCTAAAAACTCCTGAAATTCGGCAGTTATGGTAGGCTAAGCACCCATTATTCCCATCAGCACTCTCCACTGCTACCACTACCATCCCGGACATGAAAGATGCACCACACATGTCATTGATGCCATCACTGCCGCCATCACGGGGCGTGGCCTAGGTCCATGGACTGAGGACGTGCTTGCCTTGAGCTCCTGCCCCGATCCTGAAGCAGATCCTCCAAAAGTACACTCAACCTAACCCGACGACGCATATAAATATATGCCCAGCTGCCCCAGGCGATCCTGCACCGCCCGCGGGTGAAATCCGAACAAAACGGAAACCGGCAGCGCACAAACGCGACCTCCGTGCTCCGACCCCCCGGAATCAAAGATGGCGACCGCGACCTCGTCTGGAGCCTCGAGGCGAGGGGAGGCCGAGAACTGAGGGAGGCGGTGCCCGCGGCCCCGGAGAAAGCAGAGCCTCTGGACACCTGAGCCCCCCCCTCCCCCTGTGCGGAGATCATCGCGCGGCGACTGGGAGACACCGCTATCGGACGGTGAGGGGGAGTGGGCCGGGACAGAAGACCTGGGCTGCTGTGGGCCCCTAGGGGAGCCGGGAATGCTGCACGGGGCCCTACCTGGAATCCGGCGGCTGGAGGACTCCGCCGCCGGGCGACATCCATCCTCGGCGGTCAATTCCGTCCGCGGAGATCCGATCTGGGCGACCTGGACCGCCTCTGACCCCCGACGGGCGCCGGGGGAGCTTCGCTGCCGAGTGGTGAGGGGGAGCGGGCGGGGACAGGAGGCCTGGGCTGCAGTGGGCCTCCGGGAGAGCCAGGAACGCCGTACGGAGCGGCGCATTGGGCCCTACATGGAATCCGGCGGCGGCGCCCATCCTCGGCGGACAATTCGGTCCGCGGCGACCCGATCCGGGCGACCTGGACCACCTCTGAACCCCAACAAGCACCGTGCAGACGGCGGCCACGGGACACGACATCACCCACCTCCTGCCTGTGGGGGGGGGAAGCAGCACAGCACCATAAATCCTGCAGCGCTGGTGGGGGGAACTGACCTCCGACCTCGGACACTGCCCCCTGGAAGCATCGCATCAGCACACCACGAAAACGGGGAGAGGGGCGCGAGGTCCCTGCTGCAAGCAAGAAGGCGGCACCCGAAATGCACTAGCGCCCTACACCCCTTTGCATAAAACAGCTGAGGGCCCCCGGGGCGGGCCGGCTCCCCGGGCCCACGCAGCCATCGGGAACGGCCTGAACAGCCCAAGGATAGGCGAGGACACCCTGCAAGCCGGACTAATAGAGGTCCAGGGAAAAGAGGCGCTGCGGAGCGCAAGGCACAGTGACAACTGAGCGCCCAGGAGTCGCCACAGGCCAGGAAGGGGGAAGGCACACCGGCCACAGTGCCCCACACCCGACACGGCGGGAGGCTAACATCACGACTGCACAACTACCAAATAATAGGGGCCACCGGCGGCCCAGCGCCAACGGCGCAGGAGAATAGGACTGCCAGGAGGGGACGCGCCACCGTAGGCTCCAACAAAGAAAGCCACTGACCCTACAGCCTGAGAACAAGCGAGCGAGCCCTGAGGAGGAGTGCAGGACCGGGTAGCCGGGAGCGGGGAATGTCGCCTCCCAAAGGCAAACCGAAAGCTGCAACAATGGACTCCTTTACAACAGTTAGGCCCAAGCAGCAACAAGAAACAGGGGCAACATCAGCGCAAACGACCCAAGAGGGAGACCCAACAAACATGCAGCTACTACAGGCAATAACGGCACTACGGACATCGCTTGAAACCAAAATCGATGAGGTCAAAACGGACATACAATTGATCAGACAAGATGCCCGCAACCTCACTGAAAGAGTGACCTCAGCGGAAGCTACACTACAGGACAACGTAGACAACACGACGGAACTCAAATCCAGGGTACAGGACCTCGAGCTAAAAGTGGCAGGGCTGGAGGCACGGTCGGAGGATGCGGACGGGAGGGCCCGCCGCAACAACATCCGAGTCCTTGGGGTCCCGGAAGGCATGGAAGGCCCGGACCCAACAGAATTCATAGAGACGATGCTACAACAGGAAATCGGGGCCGGCAATCTGTCCCAGGGATCCTCTATAGAGCGAGCCCACAGGTCCCTACAAAAAAGACCTCCGCCAGGCTCACACCCACGCCCAATGATTGCCAAAGTCCTAAACTTCAGAGACAGAGAGACTATACTAAGATTCTCCAGAGAAGGAGGGGAAATTAGGAGACAAGGTGCCAAAATAGTGGTGTACCCGGACTACACCCCCACTGTACAACGCACGAGAAAGTCCTTTATCCCGGTGAAGGCAAGACTACGTGAGCTCAACTTGAAGTATATGCTGATGTACTCATCGTGCCTCAAAGTGATACACAAAGGTAAAGCGGTCTTCCTGGACACCCCGGAGGTGGCAAACATGTGGCTCGAACACAACAACCTTGCAGATGGTAAGGAAGGAATGGCAAGAGGAACCACAGGACATTGAACGCCCGAAGAACCGGGCGGGACGGGCTGATGTCAGCACAACAGGTTGATAAACAAACCAAAGCACGGCATGACAAACTACAGCATCAAAGAAGCAATAATGGGCAGGAGCACACCAACCTACACGACAAGACGTCAACGCACCCTCTTAAGACATGTGTAGGCATACCACCGACACAACACCCGCACCGGGAGGCCTGGAAAGGCCCAGAAGACTCGGGAGCCCCTGAGCGCAGCAAGTTGGAAGCAACTGCTGGGGGCAGTTCAAAGTTGCACTGTTTACTGTTCTCATTCGCCAGAATGAACGTTACTACTGTTGGTAAGTCTCCAAAGGGAAAGAAAAGAGGGGGAGGAGGGGCCGACCGAGGGGAAAGGGAAACCAGTGCCTCGGCCCACACAGGGAAGGGACCTTTGACAACAGGCCCGCAACCACGGGCATTCAAGAGAGAGAAGCAGAATAATTACCATACCCACCTTAGACCACCATGACCACTACGGCAATTAAAATACTGACATGGAACGTGAGAGGCCTGGGGACATATCTCCGCAGAAACAGAATTAAGACCTACCTGCACAGGAAGGGGGTGATGATAGCACTCTTACAGGAGACCCACTGCTCCGCGGACTCAATGGCCAAACTCCAAACACACTGGGGAGGGCAGGGATTTGGTACTGCTTATTCCAGATATGCTAGGGGAGTATATACTTGGATACACCCACAGCTCCCCTTCCGCTTGACCAAATCAGAAATAGACCCGGAAGGCAGATTCGTAATGCTATGGGGACACATAGAGCAGACGGAAGTATGCATCCTGAACTCCTATTTTCCTAATAGCAATATACCGGCCCACTTGAACTCGTTATACCCCAAAATTGCACAACACAGAGATGGTCTGTTTATCTGGGGGGGCGACCTCAATTGCATATGCGTCCCGAACCTAGATAGATCCATTCCCCTCCCGAAAGGTCCGTCAGCAGCAACAACAGCTCTGACCGCAATGATAGATAGACTGGACCTGGCAGACATATGGCGAGAAATGCACCCAGCCGTAAGAGGATACTCATACTATTCATCCCCGCACAACCTTTACACGAGGTTAGATCACATCCTCATCGGCAGGGAACACTTACCTCAGGTGGAAGGAGCGCAGTACCTAGGAAGGACCATCTCTGATCACTCCCCGCTCCTAGTAACATGGAACCACAATGGTCCCAGACCCCCAATTCCCATGTGGAAAATGCCGGCAGAGGCTCTTAAAGACCCTGCCTTTAGAGAAGAACTACAAGAATCCATAGATAGTTACATAGAAATCAACGTGGGAAGCGTGGAACACAGTAGCACGGTATGGGATGCCCTAAAAACGGTGATAAGGGGGGAGACCATTGCGAAGGCTGGCGGAATCCGGAAATTGCTCAGGAAGGACTTAGACCAGCTGGACAGCGAGATAGGAGAACTGGAAGCGGCCCCCATAGACACCCGGGAAAGGGAATCAGAACTTCGAAGGCTAAGGGGGGAGAATGAAACAGCATGGCGCAGACTAGAAAAGTTTGACCACACGGTCAAAACGAACAGAACACATATAGAAGCGGACAGACCGGGCAGGCTGCTGGCCTGGCTATGCCGCAGGGAACACTCCAGACACCCTACCACATCGTTGCGAGACGAAGCAGGGAACATACACCACACACAGCAGGGCGTCAATGAAGTCTTCAAAGAATACTATGCACGCCTATACTCACATGCAGAAGAGGTCCCCCAGGAACTGATCATGGACACGCTGGACGAGATTGGGCTCCATAAAATGTCTACTGAACAGGCCATGGCACTAGACACAGAAATCACACCTGAGGACATAACCGAAGCAATTAGGTCCCTAGCCACGTGTAAGGCACCTGGCACTGATGGGTTGCCCTCAGAGTTTTATAAAGATTATGAATCCTCCCTCACACCCCTGCTACATAAAGTATATCAAGAGGGGGATATTACCGGAAAGCATGAGAGAAACACTTGTGGTCCCAATCCTGAAGCCAAACAAACCGGCAGACCTGTGCGATTCATATCGCCCACTGGCAATGCTAAATTATGATGTGAAAATTTTAACCACCATACTGGCCAAGCGCCTGTCTAAAATAATAGGCGATATAATACATCCTGATCAAAACGGCTTCATACCAGGGCGCAACACGTCAGTGAACCTGCGCAAGCTGCAACACATTATAGTGCAAACTAGTGAAGATGAGAGTCCCAGTGCACTACTATCCCTTGATGCCATAAAAGCTTTCGACTCCATTTACTGGGAGTGGCTTGTGGCGGTGCTCAAGGAATTTGGCTTCGGACCCGGATTTATCAGATGGGATGAGATACTATACGCCAAGCCAAGAGCAAGAGTAAAGTCAGGGAAGCATGTGTCAGACGCCTGGAGCATACAAAGAGGGACTAGACAAGGCTGCCCACTATCCCCGATGTTGTACGTATTGGGGCTGGAACCCATAGCTATTTATTTCCGGAAACAGTTTTTTGATGCCGGGATAAGACTAGGAGGGGTGGACCACATCATTTCGCCCTATGCAGATGACGTTCTTATATATGTCAGGGACCCACACATCAACGTGCCAAGTATACTAAAAGTCCTGGACAACTACTCCAGAGTCTCTGGGATCCAATTCAGCAAGGCAAAATCCTGCTTGTTCCCACTAGCGGCCCTAAAAAATGAGGATGTAGAAACACTCCCGGAGGTTGGGATAAGATGGCAGACCACCACATTCCGATATCTAGGAATCCAAATAATGCACACCCCAGCACTGATGCATGAACATAACACAAAAGCAGCGCTCCCGGCTCTGCGCAGATCCATGAACTTTTGGTCGAGACTCCCCTTATCTATGATGGGAAGGGCATCCATAATTAAAATGATTGTTTTACCGCGATTCCTATATGGGTTCCAGAATGTACATTACTATATTAATAAACCCTTCTTCCGGCTGCTCGAGACGCTAATAAGAGAGTTCATTTGGGGGGAAAACAGACATAAGATAGCGCTGTCGACACTGACCCTGCCATACACACAAGGCGGCATCCAACTCCCAAATCTAGAAAAGTACTACCTAGCAGCTCAGCTTAGCTTTGTAATTAAATGGTTATCCGATGAGCCCACAGATGAAACACCCCTGCTACAGACCATGAGCCTCCCATTCACTCTGAAGGAACTGGTCTGGGTACCTACGAAACTGCTAGGAGCGACACCCCTCATAGTCACCTTGGGGAGGGAGATCTGGCGTAGAACAAGGACACTCACCCGCACGCAGAACGCTTATGCACCGGAAATACCCCTGCTCGCAGACCTGTACACAACGGTCACTGATCTAAAACAACTCAGATTATGGGAAAACGGAGGGGTTTACACCTGGGGAGATCTTTATGAAGAGGGCATCTTTAAAGAATTTGCCACACTACAGGACAGAGAGGGCATCCACACGGGCCAGTTCCTCTGGTACCAGAAGGTCTGCTCCACAGCACGAAGTAAATGGGAAGCGTGGCCTGACGAACCAGACCCGGAACCACTACTCACGGTGTTATACAATATGGGAGAGGGCAGTAGACCAATATCTCAAATATATAGACACCTGAGCGACATACCCAACCCCCGGAGCGCGGAAATGAAGGGTAAATAGGAAATAGACGTAGGCAGAGAAATGACAGAGGGGGAGTGGAATAGGGCACTTGCATTCCCCAAAGAGGTGTCCAGGAATCATAGATTTCGACAAATACAGATGAATGTGTTGCACCGAACCTACCTAACCCCGAAACGAATAGCTAAGTTTAACAAACAATGGCAGTCACACTGCACCTGGTGTATGAGGGAGGAAGCGGATCTAATCCACAAGATGTGGGAATGCCCCAAGTCCAGGACACTGTGGGATAGGGTAAAACAGACATGTGAGAAAACAGGCATGACCAACTACAAATGGGCACCTGAGGAATGCCTACTCGGAACCTACCCTAGGCTAGCCAAACTGAAACACATAGTCAGACTCATGGACATAGCATGCATCCTGGCCAAAAGAACCATAGCCATGTCCTGGAAAAGACCCGCAGGACCGCAATACAAAGCATGGCATAGTGAAGCAGAGCGATGGGTGTCGGCTGAGACCAAGGCCTGGGAAGAAAGTGTCACTAGATCTACAGATGAGTCCAGCAGAGCTCTTGAGGCATGGAAAGAACTCACTAGGCATATGTTCCTCCCCTCGGATGACAAGCCCCCATGAGCCCATGACCCGAAACGAACTTACCTACAAGACAAGAAAGGGCAACCCCGGATGTATGACTGGAAACGAGGATGGTCCTGGGAAGGTATCACCCCTGTACCCTCCCTGAGTATGCTACCCAACTTCCCCATACCCCCTCCTCCCCGAAACAAGAGATGCTGAAACATATGGACATGGCAAGGAGACAGTTACTGTTACTCGTTATTTGTTGTTTGTTATATTGTTAAAGCTAAACCGAAAAGCACTGTAAAAGAGTATGCACAAGACGCATTTGCAAAACTTGTAAGTGATATTACTAAAAATGCCAATAAACAAATTCAAAAATAAAATCACTGCCGCCATCACATCTTTACCCCCTTTGTTTTATGTCAGCTAAGCAACCATAACTCGTGCCACCACCGTGCACTGCTAAGACTAACACCCAGGATATCAAAGATGATATGAAAAATGTCATTGATGACATCACTGATGACATCACATGTGAAAATAATGCTAATGAAAAATGCCTACCTACAAGGGGTTGTGTGTATTATGTTGGTAGCAAGATGTTGTGCGAGTTATGGTTGCTTAGCTGACATAAAACAAAGGGGGCAAAGATGTGATGGCGGCAGTGATGGCATCAATGACATGTGTGATGGCATCTTTCATGTCCGGGGTGGTAGTGGTAGCAGTGGAGAGTGCTGATGGGAAAAATGGGTGCTTAGCCTACCATAACTGCCGAATTTCAGGTTTTTTTTAGATTTTACGTGTAATCATAACGTCCTTTTAAGAAAGTTTTTGTACTGAATGGCATAGGTTTTTAATAGGGCAATATATATATATATATGTGTATATATATATATATATCCATTACATACTTGCAACATGTCGATATGCAAATGCTGAAAGGGGTCAGTAGGTGTCAGAATAACTCCAATAACTGTGCGCAGGGTGTGCCCAGCCATACATCTTTGACACACAATGCAGTTCACTACATAGAATGCAACATGTTCTAACAAATTTGGTACTATCCAATCCTCTGCAATAGTTGCAGCGAGATTCTCTCTAGTTATGTGTGCCGGGTAGTGTAGCTGTTCTAGCGCCACCCTTAATAAATCCACAGGCATCACCGGTTTACTAGTGCTGTCTTGTCGCCACAATGCTTCAGAAGGGTTTAAAGAACACCCTCTTCATGTCCACAAATCCTTCTCATCTTGAGTTGCTTCCCCCTGAACTTCCATCATCTTTCAGACATGTTCATCATTACAACTATTTTCTCATTTACATCAGGCATATCAAATGTCATTACATTTTCTGAACATGTAGCGAGTTTCGCTTCATCGTCTGCTGCTTGGTTTCCACATGAGATAAAGTCTGCCCTTTTAGTATGTGCTGCACATTTAGCGACAGCGATGGCTACTGGGAGTTGCAGTGCTTTAATAAGCCTGTCCAATAAGGTGGCGTGCTGCACCTGCGTGCCATCTGCTCAGAGGAAGCCCCTCCTTTTCCAATGTGCTAACCATGCATGCATCATTGATGTCACATAGGCGTAATCGCTGTACAATGTTACTTCATGGTCTGCATGATTCTCGAGTGCGACAATCAGCGCCACTAGCTCTGCAGCCTATGCTGAATAATGAGACGGGAGTCGTGCACTTACCATTGTCTGTAACTCTGCATTGGCTGTGTGTTTTACCACAGCAGCACCTGTGTCTCGCTGTCCATCATTTGATCGATTCTTGAAGAACCGTCAATAAAAACAATTTCTCCACCTGTCAAGGCATTTTCTTTTATCCTAGAAATTTCATCATAGAACTCTTCATAGTTCAAACAATCATGCACATGCTCATCCTCTGCCAGTGGTTCAGCTACAAACATGGCAGGATTCACTATTCTGCATTGAACTATTTTGATTGCCTGATTTAATATGACTACCTCATAGGCAGAGGCCCTTTGAGAAGTCAACATGCCTTTTGGTGTCTCTAGAATGGCAAATAGTGCGTGCTCAACAAACAAAGTCATAGAGCATCCCATCACTATGCTTGCAGCTTTCTTTATAGCAAACGCGGTGGCTGACAGCAATTGTTTGCATGGAAAGTGACCCCTCATTACTGGGTCTAAAATCTCACTGTAATTTGCAAGGGGCTTGTACCCCAATGTGGTTCTCTGTGTAAGGACTGATGTCATAACAGCACCATCTGTATGCGAGAATAAAAAGAATTCCTTGGCATAATTAGGAATCCCTAAAACTAGAGCTATGCAAATTGCTTTTTACAACTAGTCAAACCCTTCTTCCATTTCCTCAGTCCACAAAATTGTTTCCTGCGTTGCCTGTGCTTTTTCTAAAGCTTGTAATAAAGGCCTTATATATGAGCTGTAGTCAAAGCCCCATTCTCTCACATAGTTACATATTCCCAGAAATCTCTGCATGTGTTTTATCGTGTGTGGCTTTGTAGTGTTCAAAATAGCCTCAGCTTTCTCAGGAGTAACCTTCTTTCCTTCATGTGAAATCAATTGGCCTATGTATAACACTTCGTGTTTACAATACTTTCACTTCTCTTTATCAACCTTATATCCTTGGTCAGTGTAATCATCAGCTGAACAGAATTGTGTCTGCACTCCTACTCTGAAGTTCTGCATACTAAAATGTCATCTACATATTGCAACACAACACTTTTTAAATCAATATTGCTTAAGTCCATCTGCAGGACTCTATTGAAAATCGATGGAGACTCACAATACCCTTGTAATCTTGTGTGTTTTAACTTAGTCTGTCTGAACATAAATGTCATCAGACCCTGCGAGTCTTTGTGCAATGGGATTGAGAAAAACACATTTTTCAAATCAATCACGGTGAATTAAGATACTTGAACAGGTATATTACATAACATTGTAGCAGGATTAGGAACTAGATGGAACTCAGCCTCTACAATCTGGTTAATCAGCCTTAAATCTTGAATTAGTCTCCAAGACTCCCCCTTAGATTTTTTGATACGGTACACTGCGGTATTACACAGTGACTCTGACGTCACTAAGATACCCTGATTCATCATGGCGGAAATCTTCTTAAAAACACCTTCATCTGCCTACCGAGACATGGGATACTGTCGTGCTTGAGGTTAAATTGCTCCTAGTTTTAATTTAATCTTTACTTCTCCACCCCCCATTTAACAGGCCTACGTCATAGGGACCTGTAGTCCATAATGAGGTTGGCACTTTCGCCATGTCTTCGTCAAAATACACAGGAAGTTTTTGTGCTAGCATCATTTTCTGAGGAACCTCTCGTTTGATTGCTATCACCCAATAAGTAATACTCATATCAAATATCACTTCGCCATCAGATGGATGATCGCCAAAGAGATCATCATCAGTGGCGTCAGTTAATCTGTAACCTTCCCCGATGGCAATTGCGGCACACCTTTATCATCATTTCCATCAAGCAAAGCCATTTCACCTCGCAGTATGGCTGCTTGCAGCTCTAAGGGAAAAACGTGTCCCTCTTCTCAACGCATAGGTATTTTTGGTCTAAAAAGAAATTCATCAGGTATTCTCATTGTTCTGCCTACTAGGGCTGCTAGCCATGTCAATAAAATGCGTACTCTGTAATGAAAAACCTCTGGTTCTAAATGTATTGCTCTCATCGCTATCCGTCCTGAAAATACCAAAATAAATTGGCTCACGTTTAAATAATGCATTCCTGGTGTTAAAAACACTATGGGCTTCATTACAAGTTGGGCGATAAGGGATACCGGGCACCGTTAAGGAGACCGGTGACGGTAATCCCTTACCGCCCAATTCCGAGGTCCCTTAGCGGGAACCGCAAGGGATGTGTGGTCGGACCACACGTCCCTTACGGGTCCCGTTAAGGGACCAGGGAGCAAATAACGGGCCCGCTGTTAGCGGGCCCGTTATTTGTGCCTTCCCCATTCCCATTGAACCCTATTGGTGCTCAAATGGGAATCGGAATGGCTTTTGGAATAGGGACTTACCGGGTCTGCTTAGGGCGGAATGTCCGGTAAATCCCCACTCTACCAGATCGGACCCGGACACGACTTTGGAGGCAGCCATGGCACTAATAGCGCCAAGGCTGCCTCCAAAGTCGTAATGAGGCCCTATGCCTTCATTGATAAACGAGATTGTCAAATCCAACTTTGTCATTAAATCTCGACCCAACATACTGACAGGTGTCTGCCTTAAATATAGCAAAGGCACCTTCATGGCACATTCTCCTATAGAGACTGGTAATTCTTCGGTAAAAGGAACACTACATGAAGGTCCTGGAAACCTTGAGTATTCATGGCATTGCCAGCCATTGAAAAATGTCCCTCTTGTACACATAAGCGCGTTGCACCCGTGTCTACTAAAAATGAAAAATGTTTGCCTCCTATATTGACATCCACCCTCACTTCCTTGTGAGAATTTGGCGTCACAGGTAGTACTGAACACATCAAGTCTCCCAGTGAGCTGTCCTATTGTGGGTACAGCCTCATTCCATTACCTGTAAAAGGATTCCCTCCATCGACAGTGACACCCCCTACTCTAGGAGTCATTAGCTGTCCCGTACTTGTACTCTGCTGAATCTGCATGGGCGAGTGCTGCGAATGTCCTTGTGGTGGATTGCCTGGTCTCTGCTGTGTTTGCAAGCCTTGCTGCACTCTTTGCGCCAGCTGTTGCTGCATTTGGTGATTCTGAGCAAACCCATCACCACTCTGCTGTGAATATGCAGGCGCGTTTGAAGTCCCACTCTAAAAAACTGGCTGTTTTGAATGAACCCTTGACTTCTACACATACAAGCAAAATGCCCTGTCATCCCGCATGTCCAACATCTCTCTCAGTATTTTTGTCTGGACTCTCGTCACTGCTTTGCATAGGTGACTCATATGCCGGCTTGCTATACCCCATTGCTGCCTTAAGCTCCCTCAATGGGTATAACCCATCATCTTTCTTATTCTTGTCTTCTATTTAAGCTGAGGCGGGGGGAGCAGAGGGCTCCTCACCCCCCTCATTGGGAGAGGGACGCTTCGGGGGCCTGGGGCTGTGTCCTGGGCCACAATAAAAACAAAAATAAACACACGAGTGCCCAGAGATGGGCTGCTTACCTCGCGCCGGCTGCCTGCAGTAGATGCAGGGGCCGGAGTGAGGGGGGTCGGTAGACCCTTTCCAGCTGGGCTCAAGGCCCAATAAGAGCGGGGATGGGCGGGACGGGAGGTGGGAGGGACCGAGAGCAGGAAGAGGGTGCGGGGTGGGAGAGGGATGCTTCGGGGGCCTGGGGCCTAGTCCTGGGCCTCAATAAAAAAATAAAAAAACACACGAGTGCCCAGAGATGGGCTGCTTACCTCGCGCCGGCTGCCTGCAGTAGCAACTACAAACGTAACAGTCTTTTGTCTGCTACAAACGTTCTGTGGGACAGATCTAATTTGACAAGCTCAATATCGCGTCTTCTCAACTCCTTGTTACAGTATGACGGTTATGCATGTCTGGACAGTGAAGTAACACATCCAATTTACCACACTTGCTCAATCATTCAGATTACAGTCTTTAAAAATGATGGAATTGGAACATCCCCACAACAGAGTATGGTTGCTACGTCAGCCCCTGCTACTAATGTAATTCTAGCTCACACGCTGCTCTGTGAAACTGAAGATGCAAGTGCTCTTGTGCGTAGAACCATATAGTGATCTGTCAATTTGTAGGTTGGTGCCAACTTGTAAATGATACATGTTTTTGTACTATTATCTATGCTTTCTGTTGGGGGTCAGCTAGTGTTTTCTTGGGTATTGCGAATGGTTGAACTAATTATTAGCTGCTCATAGTGATATTGGGTGAAGTTATTGGCAGTCTGTCATGCAGGTAGACCTTTAATGGATTCTGTTTAGGAAGTGTGTATTTTAGTGCAGTGTTTTGTCATGGGGGTCATCCTGGAGTAATCCCCACCCATCCTAAAGTTGCCATGGGGGTGAGGGGGTCATCCTGGAGTAATACCCACCCATCCTGAATTTGTCATGTGGGTCGTCCTGGAGTAATACCCGCCCATCCTGAAGTTGTCAAGATGGTCATCCCGGAGTAATACAAGATCATCACAGGAAGTAATGAGAACTCGTCCTGGAGTAGTCTCTGTGATAACTCTAGTGTCATCTCATTTACATATTTCAGCCTATACACATACTTCAGGGTGGTTTTGGATGATCTCCCTGAACTAGCAATGGATGACTCTAGGATGGAGTCACCCGATGACTCCATAATGATTCCAGGAAGGTCCTCCTTTTTGACTTGGGCTGGCTCATGATTGGACGAAGAATCATCGTGCAAGACCCAGTAGGCCGCTGTGCATTTGTTGGCACCAGACACCTGCCGTATACTTGGGTTGAGGAGTATCTTTTGGAAGGGATTTGTGGAGCCTGCATGGTGATTCTTTTAGAAAGTTTGTTCAGGCCTATTTGTTACACAAGAGAAGTTAGAACGATTAATGATTTGATAAATCTGTGCACCATATAGGTATCTACAGATATGAATTAATTACCTTGCATAGAATTGATTTAGGACTTAGCACATCATTCCTTCTACATCCCATTGCCCTAATTCCTTAAATTGTACATTTACTAAGACATAACGACTTCCTATCTACAACCTAGCAACGCCCAAGTATTTATTTTTGTTGCTTGTTTAGCGCGCCAAGCCCTAGGGCATCTGTGTGCTTGCTTACATAGAAAAGTTTTAGTTTGTTATAGGTTACTTGCTTGCATATACAATTTACATTAGTTACATGTTTAAAAAGGATACACTGATATTTACAAAGTGAATTTACAAGTGTTACAGGTTTACGATCATATACTTCTCTTTAAGAAGATACATTCTGTAGTTGTGGTAATGTCAAGGTCAGGTTGGCCGGGGTCATGAGCGGAGGATTAGTCTGTGGGGTAGGTAGTAGCTAGTGTTAGTTGTGCAGTGGGTGTACGAAGAGGTGTGTTTTGAGTTGTTTGCAGAATATCCAGATAGAGTCTTGGCCTCCGAGGTGCGCGGGAAGGTTATTCCAGAGTTTGGTCGCCCTTGCAGGGAAGCTGCTGCCATCCAGGCCTAAATGGTTTAGTAGATGGCGTTGAGAGTGATGGTATCGGTAGTGTGATTGTTAGGAAATATTTCCATTTTATTTTAAATAAAAATTCTATTTTATTTCACTTGTTATGGGGGAAACTGGCATGCCCTTAAGACAGGCAGTACTGGGAGACTTTGTTTCCCTTAGTCCTTGTTAATGTTGCACCTTTTCTGCAACATATTGCATGTGCACAATGTACCTTCCAGTATAGTGCACTTGGGTCTTCCTGTCATTTCTTAAGGTCCTAGTAACTCTGAAGGATGTTTTAGTGCAGATGTGCCTTGGACAGAGCTGGTGGCCGTTTATCATTTTGCATATTTTTAACCCGTTATTGCCAGGTAAACTGTCATTACCGCATTTGGCACGGTTAGGTGGACTGGCTCCAAAATGGCCATGCCACGAGGTTTTGTCCTGTCCTTTGACCATCCTGCCCCTTCACCTTCCCCAGGTCAAGCCGACCTGGGTCAGTCCTTATTTTGTCATGCATTTTCCAGCGATGCGCCAAGCTTCCGCAGACTTCTGCATGCCTTGTGTGCGTGCACCCAGGATGTAGGCTGGAACGTTGGTTCCAATACACATCCTGGGTGCCAAAGAGTCAGGTGTGCTGTGAATGACTGGGACCACTGTGGTCCATGATTGGTCCATGTATGGTGTGCTTGTGTGTTAGCAGATCTCCCATTGGGTCCTCTTCGTTTTGGTACGAAGGAGATTCTGGATAAGAGAGGGCTCCAAACACCCATGCCATGTCGATCTCTGGAGTTCTCGCTGAACAAAGGATTGGATCCAAGTATCCTGAAACTAAGAAGCTGAGTCGAGGAACCGCTGGTAACCCAGGTCAGAGTTCAGAAATCTATCTTAACAGTGATCACCCGTGATGGGTATGAGGACCTAGGTGCCGTCTGCATAATTGATATACGAAGCGCCCAGGCCATCAAGGTGATCAAATATCGGCTTTGTGAATAATTTATGCAGCGCCGGAGCCACGTAAGATCCTTGTGGAACTCCAGAGGACTGGGGTAGGGGGTGCCTCTGGAGAGAAGACCCTCATAGTTCTTTCTGAGAGGACTGATGTAATCCATTGTGTGCCTTAGGTGAGAATTGTCCGGCTGTGGACAGTTGGTTGCAGAGGATGTTGTGGTCCACCAGATCGAAGGCAGTTGAGAGGTCCAGTAGGAGGAGAAGGGCCATTTTCTCTTTGTCCTTCAGGTCGTCAATTTGGACTTTTAGGTCTAGGAGCACCGTTTCCGTCCATTGTGTGGGTTGGAAACAGATGGCCTAAGTCCCAGGATGTTTTTCTTCTAGGTATTTCTGGATTTGGCGGTATGCCACTCTGTCAATGATCTTTAGTAAAAAGGGTACAGCAGTAATAGGTCTATAGTTTGTAGGGATGTTGGGGTCAAGCAAGTGTGTTTTTTTTTAATTTTTATTAAGTAAAGGTAGTACACAGGCATCTTTTAGGTCCGTAGGGACACAGTTGTTGATGAAGGAGGTGTTGATGAGGTTAGTGATGAACGGGGCAAAGTAGGGTGCGCAGTCCTTGATGTCTGAAGGTGGGCATGGCTCTCCTTGGCATCTGGATGGTTTTAAGGTGGAGATGATCCGAAGCGCTTGCGTGTTGGTGACCTTGGTGAATTCGAATTGCAGCGTTTTAGGCTTGCTGGTGGGTGTGGGTTGGAGATGGGATGACGCTGTGGACAGTATTAGTGTATTCCTTTTTGCTAATATTTTGGATTGGAGTTGAGTGATTTTGTTTAGCAGGGCGTTCTGAATGTCCAGAGACCAATTTTCGTTTTTGTTGCAGTTATCCACTGTGGGAACGGGGGTCTCTAGCGCTGAGTATAGCAAATGTTTCTTAGGCATTCGCTATTCTGTCGTCCTTGAGTGCACTTTTGATTTGAAGAACTAGTGTTTTATATTCTTGCGCAGTTTTGAGGAAGGCTAGTTTATTTGATTCTGTTGGATCTTTCTTCCATAGTAATTCAGCCTTTCTTTTTACTTTTCTAGAGTCATTGAATGAGGGGCTGAACCACCCGTTAAGGTGGATAGGTCGTTTGGCTTTGCAAATGGCCAGTGGGCGAGTTGGTCGATGGCAGCCAGCATGGTGTCATTGTAGTTTTTGGACATAGTGGTGGGGTCAGGAACTTCCTTGGAGTTAGTTGAAAGGAGGGGTTGTAGAAGTGGGAGTAGGTTATCAGGAGTTATGTTTTGTTTCTGGTTGGTGAGGCTAGAGCTAGTTTGGAGGAATCGGATTTGTTGGTGTTTGCATTATTGACGAAGGTAATAATGTGATGGTCTGACCAGGGGCAAGACAAATTGGATGAGATAGTGGATTTGTAGTTTATGTCTGCGAGCCAGTCTAACGTTCGGCCTTCAGCATGTGTGGGATTGTAAATCCTGTGTGAGAGCCCTAGGGCTGTCATGGTTTTGGCTAGTGTTAAGGCGTGTTTGTCTGATGGGTCTTGGAAGCATAAGTTGAAGTTGCCCATGATAATGGTTTGAGATTTGGGTTTAGAGTTGGCTGATAGGATTTGGGTAAGGTCATTTTCAAATGCCAGTGCAGGCCCTGGGGGTCTATATACTATACTAGATGGATATTGATGGTGGACCTTGCGTGTGGTGATAATCTTACTAATACGAGTTCCCCAGTGGTGAAAACGGTGGATGTAGGAGTTTCTCTGATGTTGAGGGAGGTTTTGGTGATGATGCCAACACCTCCTCCTTTGATAGTTATTCTATCTGCAGAAAGGGATAGACCCACTATCTGGTACGCCAGTGGATAAGGCGGGTCTGGAGGCTACGTGCAGCCATGATTCGGTTATAGCAAGGAAGTCTAATTTTTAGGTTGAGATTAAGTCAACAATGTCGAGTGCATGAGCAGGGAGAGACCTAGCGTTGATGAGAGCGCCTAGGATAATATATATTTGGCAATTACACAGCTTTTCACTAGCCTTCTTTTATTTTTGGCTTCAATCTTTGCCAACTATATTGGGATTACAGCACTGTTTTTCAACCACACCTTTCGATTTCACGTATCCTTCCATTACAGACTTGCATAAATTATGGCCAAAGAGTTGTCATCAGAGTAGGCATGGCAACCATAACATGTCCACAGCCTTTCGCTCAGAATGAGGAGGACATCTAAACACATCAACAAGGCTCTACATGATTACTATGACACATTAGCAACTATAAATGACTGGCCAAACCAGGAGTGGATATATTTGGCAACAAAATAAAAAATATTAATTACAGCTTGGTTCTAATTTGAGCACAACCTTCAACATTAGGTAATCTCCCTCTTTGGAATCTAATGAAGGATGGACATATGATGGTTATTCTTACTGTTGATGCCAACCATAACATGTCAACTGCATTTATATCTGAGACAAATATATAAACACGTTAAATAGGCTCTACAGAACCACCTTTATTGATCACCGAAAATAGTTGTCCCGTAATGTACAACGCTCAACTTGCGGTAATACCCCCACTTGGACGCTCTGCAATTTTCACAAGTTTACTAATAGTAGCCCTATGACTGGCAATGTTGTGCTGGTTGCAAACCACAACATGCCCACCTGATATCTCCCACAACGATGCTCTTAAGATGACCAGCCACTTCCAAATTATTCAGCCTACACTGCAGGGAACGTGTTCCTCTACCTGCCCCTTCGTCTCTTGGAAAAATACTAGAAATCTAAGGTAAGCCATGCACACCACAAGATCTTTCTTACCTTAGTCTTTCTTTTCACACTATAAACATTTGTTAATACCCCTCTTCAACAGTTGCTTTCGTGCAACATTTGGTACTGCAATCTAAACATCTTTACTCAAACATCTTTACTTTTCTTGGCCACTATGTTTTTTTATCGTGTTATCATTTTAGTAGCACATAGAAGTGCTTCTTGCAGAATAATTGCACCTTCTTGCTTTAAATTACACATTTCTAAGTGACTCTTTCTAGTCCATCTTAAGGTGTCTACCTTGGGCTTTCTGCTATTGCACTCTAGCTCTCCCTACATTCAATTTCATGCTAGATAACTTATCCATTTATACTTAATTTTATTTGCATTTGTAACGATAACAAGACATTTCAAGAAAGCAAACAATGCAAGTGTAAGACACCACTCTATCAACAATCTTGGTCTCGACTTTACCTTCCCCTAAACTACCCCCCTCCCCCATTCCCCCTTCTAAACTCAAACACATTCAGGGATGTAGTTCTCCCTCATCAGCGTCTCGGAGGCCCTTACCTCATTGAGTCTTTTATCCTTGTCGGCTCCCTCCAAGGACTCTCCCTTCCCATTCAAGTGCCACTCCTTTGCTTTTTCAACCCTCATGGTTTCCTTCATCTAATCCCCATTTGAGCAGCAGAGAGCACCATTCTGCTTGAAACTCATCCATTTTATCGTTCAGTCGCTGTCAGCCTTTCCATTACCATCATGTTTTATACCTTTCCCCTCCCAAACCTCTTTCAGGGGAAGCGTTTCATTTTTCCAGTAATGGGCCATGGCCAGTCTCCCTGCCCTTAACATTGCTTCCCACATCTTAGGGAGTCTGTATTCTTCCCGTTCTTTTTGCAAGACCCCTAACAGAGTCTGCAGTGGGTCCAGACCCAGTACTATTCCAGTGATCTCTTCCATCCAGCTCAGCACCTCTTTCCAAAACACTTGGACCTTGGGGCACCACCACCACATGTGGGCCAATGACCCCCGATTCCCACAACCCCTGAAGCCCATGGTAGAAGCTCCTGCATACATCCTAGGCAATCTCAGGGGATCCCTATGCCAGCCCATTAACATGTTGAGGTTGTGTTCTATCGTGGAGGTGAACAGTTCCCCTCCCTCTCCCCCTCCCCCCCTCTGGAAAACAATTTTGTAGATGCATGCCCAGTCTCCTCAGAAATCTCCTCCCCCACTTAATCCACCCAGTATCTCTAGAATGTTTGTCTCCCCTATAGACACTTCCCATTCATTGCTTTGTACAATTTGGACAAGATACCGTTTCTTGTCGTGGACAAATCGCTGACTTTTTCCACTGCCGTTAACTCCCTTGCCACCAATCCACCCACTTTGGGTCTGTTCACCCTTGATGCAGAGATATTCAAATACTGAGATTGAGTCTCTCCCCAGTACCTCCTTTACTGTTCCCAACTCCAGGAAGATTCCCTCTTTAAACAGTTGTCCCACTCGTTCGAGGCCCACATCCGACCACAACTGCGATTGGTTTAGTCCCGGGTGTCTCAAGTCATATGGACGACATGGGGGGCTGGGGGCACGTTGTGTATCCTTGCGTAATCTTGCACTCATGTCAAATTGTCAAATAAACCCCCAGTGTGGGGTGGGACTTTAGCCCTTCCAGAATGGACCTGAGCGGAGACCAAAAGTAGTCTCTCACCTTCATTGGGTGTGCTGCCAGGTACTCCACGTAGGTCCAATAAGTCCTCCGGTCATCCCTCATGGGTTCAAGCATCGCCCTAAGTTGGGCCGCCGTATAGTACAACCGGATGTCTGGGAACCTGAACCCTGCCTTATCCCTTTGAAGTGTTAGGCTTGCCATTTTTACCCTTGGCGTCTTGTGATTCCAAATGAATCTACAGAGCTCTCCTGTACTTCCAAGAAGAACTTCTCTGGGAGTGGCCTTGGGATGGCTGTGAACAGATACAGCAGTCTGGGCAGCATGTTCATTTTTAATGAGGTCATCCTACCGTACCAGGTCCATATCAATGGGTCGCATCTTTTTAAATCAGCTGTTAGTTGGTTTCGGAAGGGGTCATGATTGGCGGAAACCATCCCCTCTAGGTCCCTAGTGACTTGGATTCCCAGGTACTGGATTCTACTTTGGTCTACCTCATGCCTTGGTACCTATTTTTCATGTCTAGCAGGAGGCTCTGCTCAAGTGTCAGCATTATTGCTGATTTCCCTATATTGATTTTAAGCCCTGAGAGGTGGCCGTATTGCACTGTCTGGATCATAAGTGATGGAAGGGAGTCCTGCATGTTAGTGAGGTAACCCTAAGTGGCATCTGCAAAGAGCGAAAGTTTACCAAATCAAGGGCATAGTGGGAGGGGAAATTGAGTGCAGTTTGCCAGTATCGCAATTGCCAGAGGTTCCATGGCCAGGGCGTGCATCAGTGGGGAGAGGGGACACCGCTGTCTTGTTCCTCTTGTTAGTTCAAAGGTGTCTGTTAGTTCCCCATTAACTCAGACCTTTGCTCCGGGCCTGTTGTAGTGTTCTGTTACCCATCTCAGGAAATTCATTCCCAGCCCCATCCTCGCCAGGACCTTCATCATGAAGGGCCATTCAACCTTGTCAAAGGACTTCTCTGAATCTAGCAATACCAGGCATGCCTCTTGCCCCTTCATTTGCGCCCTATGGAGGAGGTTCATGGGCTTCCATATATTGTCCGATACTTGCATTCCCCTGATGAAGCCCACCTGGTCTCCATGTATTAGGAACAGTAATCCCACCTCCAATCTCGGTTCCAAGACTTTGGCCAATATCTTTACATCCCCATTTAGGAGGGAGATAGGTTGATAGGAAGAGCACTTAGTGGGGTCCCTTCCCTCCTTAGGGATTGCTATGATCGTTGCTAATGACATTGTGGGGGGGTAGGGCCTCCCCTCTCGGGCATGCATTAAACACCTTCTCCAAATAGGTGACTAAAAGTGATCTGAATAATTTGTAAAATTTCATGGAAAAGCCATCTTCCCCAGGCACCGACTGACTTCATCCCGTTGACCTCCTCTACTTTTATCGGGCTCTATAGGCTCTCTACCGTAACCTTGGGGAGCCCCGGGAGGGGTAGTCCCCCCCCAAGAACTCATCTATCTGTGCCTCTTCCCCCTTCCACTCCGAGGTGTAGAGGGTACTATAGTACTTTGGAAATTCACACCCTATGCTTTTGGTGTCATAGACCGCTCTTTCCTCCTCAGTCTGAATCACCCCTATGGTCCTCTGCTTTTTCTCCTTCCTCAGTCTCCAGGCTAGGATCTTATCCACCCTATCCCCTTTCTCATGTTATTTCTGTTTTAGAAACAGTTTCCCAAACCCCCCGTGTCCTGGGTTAAGATGGCCTTTAATTGTGTTTTATAGTGTCAAGACCCTTCGCCTCTGTGGGTGATAAATACATACCATGGGTGCCCCCCCCGGCTATATCTGCTCTATTTTTATGACAGCGCTTGCTCTACTTCTCCCCCTTTATTTATTTTTCCTAGAGCCTATCCTTATCGGGGTTCCCTGGTGCGTTGCCTTAAAGCCCTCCCAGACTGATTAATTCCCTAACTCTCCAGTGTCATTGAAGCGGAAGTACTCCTTGATTCCCGTGAGCAGTTCCTGGTGCACCTCCCTGTCCTTTAACAAGAAATAATTGCATCTCCAGCTCCCTCCGGGCCACATGACCTCCCCATCTCCCCATTTCCACTGAGACTCATTATGTCGTGGTCCGACCACGGGATTGGGGTGACCTGGGATTCCAATATCTGTGCCTTTAAGGTCGAGTCTACAAGCGCCAGGTCTATGCGCGAGGAGTAGTCATGAACCACCGAGTAAAATGTATACGGCCTATTCCCCCCCCACTCCCCCGATGGTGGTAGGCAGTCACACAAGCCCAACACATCATTTACCTGTTTAAATCGGTCTGAAACACCCAAATTTGCCCTGGGCGTTGGTCGCGCTCCCATCCTCTTACGGTCCCTTACAGGGTCTAGCGCCATATTAAAGTCGCCCCAACCACCAGTTGCCCTTCTACAAATTCAATTAATTTGTCCCTGAGTTTGTCCCAAAATTCACATTGTCCCACATTTGGAGCATGTACAGAACCCAACGTACCATACAGCTTACCTTTTATGAATACGTACCTCCCATTCGGGTCAGTTAGTACCGATTCCACCAAAAAGCCCAGTCGGGATGCTACCCCACATCATAATCACTGCCTCTTTCCCTCCCCCAGCCCCCACTTCCCAGGTGCATAATCTAGGTTCCTTCCCCTTCTGCCAGTGTGTTTCCTGGATGCACATCCAGTCCAATCGAGCTCTCTTAAACTCACGGAGAGCCAGTGATCGTTTGCTCTGCGAGTTAAGGCACCGGAAGTTGAGGGAGCCAATGATCATTTCACCCAGACCAGACATCACCCCATTTCCGAGGCTTCACAATATCACCCCCTCCTCTGAGACAGTTCCATAATTGGGCCCCTGCGTAGTACCAACCTTTGAGAACAGACACTCGTGCATGTTACCCACCCCATGTCATCCAACCCCTGCCTTGATTCATCACCACAGGTGGGATTAAATCACCAGAGGTCCCCAGAAACCACGGCCCAGCTTAACAAAGCTTTTTTTCTCAAGTACCATTTCTGTGCATACCCCCCGCAACCCACCCCCCACCTGGGCCACCATTTCACTACTTGGCAAATCACAAACCAAACTGCCCCTTTCCCCTCGTCGGACATTCCAAAACTCTTATGGAAAAGGGAAAACCCCATCAGTATCTCACCCCTTCTCACTAAGCCATTTTGTTAGGCAGGAGAATAGGCACATCTTTGTTAGCGTAAGTGAGGGCAGTGTAACGCTCACCTGATTCCCGTAGAGGCGCCGGTCTTGACTGGGCGTATACCGTATCTTCAAAGGTGATGTGTAACACACGGCTGGCTCTTTGGGCTGGACCTCTGTGCACTGTATGTCTGGCTCGAAGGGTAAGATGTCTTAGGTAAGTGAACGCCGTGCTCTCCATCTGCCTCGAGGCAGGGTGCTGTAACCAGTTTCTTCACTGGATAAGGGGAGCAGGCCTCTTGACTTCAGAGGACTGCTGTCCGTCGTTTACTGCACGAACGGTAAGTTTCGAGTAATTCTAATGTCTTTAAAGTCTTTAGTAATGATGTCTCTTGTTTTGCAGGGTTCCGGCGATGGCGGATGGCGGGCTGAAGTGAGTTGAAGATGGAGCCCGTGTGATGAATAGAAGCTCCTGGAAGCACGTAAGTAAGCGCTTGTTGCCTGCTTCACGATGCGCTCTAACTGTCTTTTTATTTTGCAGGTACAAGTTCGGGGCGGCTGCAGGGTGCCGGAATACCCACTGGGTTAGATGTGGAAAGGAGTAATGGCACGTGAGTATTAAAGTTCCCCAATGTCTTTAAACGCACCTTGTTTTGTCTTTCAGATGCGGGATGCAGCGCCGAAGACCTCCGGAGCGTGCGAAGAGTTGGTAAGCTTTTGCCTTTCAGATGCCGGAATGCAGTGTGAAGACCTCCGGAGCGCACGAAGAGTAGGTAAGCCTTTGTCTTTCAGATGCCGGAATGCAGCGCGAGGCGTTGATGACAGCCGATGGACCAGGTAAGTGAAGAGCTGTCACTGAAGACCGTAATGCTAACCTGTTCTTTCTTGACTTTATAGGTGTTGCTGAAGACTGGATTCAGAATGGTAAGCCTTTTTCCTTAGGCCCAGAATCAGATGCAGAAGACACGATGAGCGTTCTGCTGCTGAGGATGCAGAATAACGCAAAGCAAGATTCATCCATCGGGTGTGGTTTAAATAGCCTCCAGTAGTGCTTAGGTGTCTCCTTCCACAGCCACGCCTAGGTAAGAAAGAGTTCCTGCTTTCCAGAAGAGTTCCAGTGTTCTGAATCTAGGGAGTGGCTCCTGCCCCACCCAACAGGAAAAGTAGTTCCAAACAGAAGAGGATCAGAGACTCAACTGGCAGGCAAGTAAGCAGCATGGTCTGCTGCAGGTAAGTCCACCCAAGCATTATGAGCCCGGTGCTTCCAGCGCTGGGACTGGGCATATTTATGAGCCTGGTGCCACTGGCGCCAGGACTGGGTCCAAAAGGTCCCAATTGGGACTGGTTGGCACTCGGAACCTGGGTTATGGATCTGCTTCCAAGGGAGTTGGGAAAACCCTGACCTTTTGGAAGCAGAGATCATGACAGGCAGGTCCTGATAGATCTCTATTGTCACATCTCCCAGGGACACTGAGCCCTGCTGCTTTGCCTTTTCCTGAATCTTCTGCCTGCCTGGGTAGTTGTGGAAGCGGGCTAGCACTGAGCGTGGGCCCCTCCCCCGGCTGCCCCGCTCTGTGCACCTTCTTGACCCTAGGTTCATCCATGTTCTCGTCTTCGTACAATACCTTCACCACCTCATGTATGGTCCTCCTAAGAAGGTCTCTTTCCGATTTCCCCCTACTCCGGGATGCCGAAAAATCACAGGTTGTTTATCCTGTCATGGTTCTCAAAATCGTCAATTTTTAGGGCCACCTCCCTCTCCCTTATCTCCAGCTCTGCCAACCTCCTATCCATTTGAGTTTCCAATGTCTGGAGGGAGGTCTGGTTGTTCTCGACTGCCTGGAGTCTCTCGTCCATCCTGTCCATCCTGTCAATTCTGACATTTATTCTGTCCACCTTTCCTCCAATGCCTGCTCTCATTCCCCCTTGGTGGACACAGTGTCCCCCCCATCCCCCATCTGACATTTTGGAGTCTGCTGCTTTACCTGCTGACTTTGGCCTTTGGAATTCAAATTGCCCCAGCTTTGTCCTCCAGTCCATAGGTGGGTGGGGTCCTCTGTCCTAGCTTTCGGGTTTCCCCCCTTCCGGGAGCTCCAGCAGCCCTTCACGATGTAGATCTTGTTCACCTTTGTATCCGGGGTCCTACTGTACAGCACTCCCCCTGGGGTTACTTCTCCATATACCCTATGTTTCCTCTGGGTCTCCACCTTTTGCCTGGCCGGTGTTTGTGAACTCGAGCCTCCTTACACCTGAGGAACTCCGGGGAACTCCCCCTGGGACCACCTGGGATGGTCAATTTCCTTCTGTGGGTGATTGAGTCGATGCTTAGTTTCCTCCTCTGTTCCTGGGTCCGTCTCCACACTCTCTCTCCTCCATGGCCCACTCCCAGGCCAATACCCGCCCCTTGTTCTACTCTGGGGATTCGCGCCTCGTTGCTTCCTTTATAATGAAGTTTATGGATGGAATGGGTGACATATGTAGATAGAACGAGTGATGTATGTTGATGGAACGAGTCACGTATGTGGATGAAACGGGTGAAATATGTGGATGGAAAGGGAAATATGTGGATGGAATGGATTAAGTAAGGGAAAGGTACTGGTGGAATATGTGAAAGGTACCGGGGAGCATGTGGGTGGTACGGATGAAATACGTGAATGGAGTGCATAAACAACTTAGAAATACACTGACCGTACAGGAGTGCGTGGTTCGGACTGGGGTGCGTGGAGCTGACTGGAGTGCATGGAATTGCGCGACTTACATGAAATGATTTGGAATGCATGGAACATTTGAAGAGCATGTAACCCATCACCATGCTTACTCTCTTCTTTACACCACCATTCAACTAGAACACAGAGATACTATGATACCATTCAGGATAACTGTTCTCATACCAACATCCGCCACTCACTCCACATCATTCTAAGTAAACACTGCTGGTTACACAACCCCCAGCCAGGCGTTCTCCTCAGACCTAACACAGCCACAATAGGTCTGGATAAATCCTGCCCAAACGAACACATACTCTTGATATCTCAACCACCTCACCTACCGTTAAGAAGCAGATATTACACGAATACCACTTCAGCTACACACATATCTGGTGCTCACACGCACCTTTGACACTCTCTACTGATCTGAACTTCGGTTCCCAAGGGCGTTCAACCTACCAGTGCTTTCAGACCATACCAATGGTATATAAGGCGCTATATAAATGCAAAGTAACATAACATTACATTAAGTATCCAATCTATAGGAGGCGGTTCATCTCGCTCCTCTTGGTACATCTTCCAAAGCTCTAAGCTCACTAGTCGATTGTCTAGCTTTATTCCAGTGTATGCTGTATGCTGCATGCAAATATGTCATCATGTGCTGCAGAACTGCCTTCGATAGAGACCCTCCTTGTGGCTACAGCACAAACATTTTATTGACGGTTCCTTTAACCCATTCCGCACTGTACTGTCTAAGCATAGGTGCATGTTTTGCAACTGCTTGCAAAGATGCACAAGTGGAGTAATATCTTCCATTCTCCTTAGTTTGTCTACTATTAACCTGTTTGACACTCGCTTAATCACAATTTTTACTTTAATCTTACTAAAAAAACTACAAAGTTCAATTAAAAAACAGTCAATTAATTGTTCCGTTTATGACGTCATCATTTTCAAAATCACATAAAACAGACAAACTCGACAGACGACATATATTCTTCTCGACAGTCTTCTATAAGATCTGATATGCCCTCTAAGATACTCCATACAGAGTGTAAATTAACCTCTCTAGATGTGCCTTTAATCGAATCCGTTTTCTACGTCATCTGCTACGGGACTCTAGGTTCCAATTTCTTCTGATACGTTTGTGAAAAACGCAGGCCACGGTGTATTTTCTTATCGTGGCCTCTCTTGCGATACTTTATTGCTTGGCCACACTCAAGTCAATATCTCATTCCCCATATATATAACACTCTTATGCTCACATTATGTTTTATCCCGCCACCCACCGTTGCTCACTTTTTTCTTCACTTATCACCCATACGTTTTGCCAACTCTCTCAGTTTTTACTCACTGCTCTCATTTTCGTCTTCCGACATTCGGGATCATATGCCTTTTTTACCAGCTCTTCAAACTTCCGTCCGATCAGCTTCTCGTAGACATGGGAGGGGATTCTCTCTGAAATCAGGGGACCCGTCACACCCAGCTTGCAAGCCACTATCTACGGGGAGCTTCATGTCCTTTCAGCCAAATGGCAAAGGTCGTTCGATATTTCCAGGACTCTACATGTCGATGGCTCTGAACCATCCTCTCCGCTACCAAGTGAACTGGATATCCAGCCCCATTGATGAGTAGCAATTACCCTGGAGATGAATGGGGATGCAGATTTGTATTTATACAGCAATAATCTAAACGACTTAGGTAGTTGGCAAAAGGAAGACTGTTTTAATATCAGTTTTCTAAAACAGGGAGCATAGCGAACATCAACGAACTTGCACAATCCTCTTACTCAAACATTCTTAGGAAAACTGAGATCTTATATGCAAAACTCGTCACCAATGACGTTAACCTACGTATGAACCAACGTCATCCTACGTAGAAAAGTACAAAAAACTATGAGCATGGGTGATTGGCTCTGAGTGAACATCTAAGTATACGATCCAAAATAGTCTAAAAAAGTGTGAATATGTGATTGGTTACTTAACATCAGGTGGGGCAACTAAGCTCTCCTCTGAAAATGACCACTTTGAACGTCACTAAATACATGACGTCCCATTGGTTTACACAACTATAGGACCCCTAAATACACAGTCCTCTTCAATTGGTTGGCACACTAACCTCCGTCAGTACTTTTCCACCTATGTCTAGCAGCCTGCAGGCTGGCCATCCGGGTGCTGGTGAGCTCGCCTTAACCATTGCTTCCCACCAATTAGCATATCAATCCATCATCACCTCAGTGGTCTAATGACAATTTGGCTTTGAAGCTCGGCCTTGAGAGTGTTCTTAGCTCTGTGAAATTAAGGGAGTGAAAAGCACAGTCTACCCTTGTGCATAGGTGTGACCATCTCGTTCGTCCAACTTCATACTTCCATGTGACCAAAGACCATGGAAGCAAGCCTTTTGGTGTATTTAATACTATTTATTAATAGACCTCTGACATCTTCCTTGTTAAGTTAATGCCTTCTGAACAAGAGTTTTGTTCTTTGGCACGATTCGTATCCAATGTCAGTCTACTGCAGTTTGATAAAACCTTGGCTTCTTTGGCTCACCCAGCTTTGTCTGCTGAGATTCACTTTGTAATTCAATTTGCTTTTTTAACTGCAACACACTAGAAATGAGGCCTTGTTGCTACTGTCCAGCACTGCTATAATGCTTAGTGGAAACATCCATCCTATACTGTGAAAACAAAGAAATAATATGAGGCTGGGTAGCCCAAAAAGGACATACACCAAACACAGGTTACAAAGGAACATACAAAGGTCTTTATTTTATGCTAAACAGTTACAAAAAGACAAAGACAAATCAGATAGCTATCGGCCCTCAGTACAACACAGCAAACTCCAGCGTGGTTCGGTGTGCTCAGTGAGTGGGAATATTCATTGAAACAGTCAGGCTTTTAAACAATTTCCAGCCTGCTGTCCAGTCCTACTGCGGGTTAACTATTCCATAAATACATTACTGATATAGGGTTCGTGCAGGTTCGCTTCTAATTTGTTTGTCTATATGTATCTAGTTCATCTTTGGGTTACACATCAACAAGTCAAAATGGCAACAGTGTATTCTCTAGGTTTAACATTAAGCCTTAGGACATAGTTTATACAATGTAGTTAAACAGGCGTTCCCATTCAGTTATTCAAACTACATTGCAGTTAATATATGTTCATAGATCAGTTTCGTTGACACAGGTAATCCATTACACACAGGTCAGCAAAGGACAAGGTCTCAGTTCATGACCCTAATAAGTGGCCTGCAGGCAAGTTACATATTAGCTGTACACAGGGGTCATGACGGCCGTGTTCTATTCTGAATGACATCGTCCACCATTTTAACTTACAGGGTGACTTTACAGGGAGAGAGAACCTAAAATGGCGGTTTACATTGATTCTAGGGTCAGGACCTTGCAACACAAATTTCTTCACAAGTAGCTTGTTAGCAGCTTGGCATAGGCCAATATACATATATTCATAGCATTAGAAGGCACGATATAATTTCCAGTTTGACAATACTTGTCCATAGGTTTATATGTATATATTGGCACTTGCCGCAATCTATTCACTATAAACTAGCCTCAAGATTACTTTGTCTGCTTGCGTTTCTTTTACATCTGTACACGTGTAAAATGACTCAATGGGCCTCATTACGAGGTTGGAGGTAGCCTTGCCGGTAAGAGCAGCAAGGCTACCTCCATACCAGCATGAAAGTCCGGCACCAGCGTATGAGCAATTACCGAAGTATTTCGACCCTGCCTGGCCCAGTAATTGCCCTTTTGTGGGTGCCAGTAATCCCCATTCCCATTTTAGCCCATAGGGCTCAATGGGAATGGGGAGGCATGTAGCACAGGTGCCGTTCATCACGGTGCCGGTGCTACAGGCTTGCTGTGCTCGTGGGTGCCTTTCATTCCGCAAGGGCAGATCTGGCAAAATGAAAGGTACCCGCGGCACAACTCAGAGTTTGCTGGTCTGGTAACGACGGTACCGGCAAGCATACCGGCACTGTTGTTACCAGACCGGCAACCTCGTACTGAGGCCCAATGTCTTCATCTGTTTCTGTGGCATAAGCTTCTTCACGTTGATCCCAAGATGTCACTTATCCTTGATATTTTCTTGATGGTTTATAGAATATCTGCACTCTCTGGTCTCTGCATCTCTTCTAAGTACGTCATCTCAGCTCTGCGTGACGTATACTGGCGATGGTTAGTGATGTTTTACCATTCTTCCTTGCCATTTATTTGCTCTACTTCTTCAGGTATTTCATTCAAATGGCCATCATATTTTCTTGTATGCAGTTATAGTTTCTCAATGGGAACCTTGACACCAGGATTCTCTTTGATATCAGTATTTTCACTGGTACTGCACAGAGTCCATATTCTGCCCTTTGTTGGTTCAACTGTTCTGTGAATGTCACATATTCTGGTTTCCAACATACAGGTAAAACGGACAGAACAGTTGAGGTAGGGTACTTGGCTCCTCCTCTACAAAAGTTATGACAACGATGTCCAGCTTCTATATAATGGCGGTTTTGCCTACGGTCTATTCACTATTCATACCCAGCGTCTACGATTACTTGATCTACTTGCGTTACAGCGTCTGTACAGTTATTGAATGGCTTGCCTTTTCTGCAGTGCTCTTCACACATGCAATCTTCTTTTCGCATATGAAACTTTACTCGATTCTTTACTTTGTCATCAAATTCTATAAGATCTATATGTTTTCTTCTGCAGCCAGTCTTCTCAGTGCGTCACGCTTGTCATTCGTGACATCACTAGATTCTTGTTCACTCTTTTCATATCCCTTTGGGGGTCTCCTCCATGAGATTGTCTTCTCTTTGAGAATATATTTGATAGGCTTTTCTCAGTGTAAACCTTTTCTCAAATATTTGTCACGGAATGGTCACTGCTGCTGGTGTCAAGCATGGCACATTTCAGGCTTCCAGCATACAGGTAGTAGGGGGACGGGACTACCTGCAGAGGCATGTGGCTTGTCCTTTACAGAACAAGTTCCAGAATTGTCACAGAGGTGGGCAAAGTGCAGAGGACCTGGGGCAAGTGAAAATAGTGGCAGGGAGCCTGGGACCTGTGATATTCTGAAGGTGCACAAGGCGACCAGTCAGCAAAACGGACAGAGTCATGGATGAGAAGGAGGAGGGAATACAGATGGAGGATAGTAGGGGAGAGGGAGAGAGAAAGAGGAAGAGAAGAGGAAGGTCTTGAGGACTTAATGAGATCAGGCTCAAGACATACAGGGGCAGGGAGGTTGTTCCAGAGAGAGGTACCTTCGGAGGATAAAGATCTACCCCGAAATCTCTGTTTGTGAAAGCGGGTCAACCACAGAGAGTTGGAAGAGGACAAGGGGAGGGCTCTAGAAGGAGAGTTTAGGGATAGAGTGTTGGAGATAGTGCGGGCCCCGGCCCCAGAAAGCCTTGTGGACTATGTAGAGGCTCTTAACCTTGATCCTTGCAGCCACGGGGAGCCAGTGGAGGGATTTTAGCATCAGAGAGATGTGGTCCCAGGGCTTGAGGCCAAGGATAAATCAAGCGGTCCTGCCCTGGATGAGTTGTAGGGGTCGGAGAGTGGAAGTAGGCAGATTAAGAAAGAGACTGTTGCAATAGTCCAGTCTAGAGAGGACCAGGGCTCTGGAAATGGTGCACCTCTGTGGGAAAGTGAGAAAGGGTAGAATACCTCTGAAGAGGATGCAGCTGGTAGTGGGACGTTTTTGAGATTTCCAAGATGTGCTGGGAGTAGGGAGTGGAGTGGAAGATGACCCGCAGATTTATTTGCCTCACTAGTGGGTGAGGGTGCAGTGCCAAGGGAAGCCGTCCAGAGTGAGAGTGGGAAAGCGGGAGCAGGAGTCCAAATGAGGACAATCTCTGTCTTGCTGGCATTGATACAGAGATCGTTCGCAGCTACACCAAGACAGAATTGTGGACAGACAGTCAAGAATGAGCGAGGAGGAGGGTGAGGCTGAGGGTAGCCTGAAAGAGAGCTGTGTGTCATCTGCATAACAGTGAGAATTGGATGTCAAGGCAAAGATCCTGCGGGCCAGAGGGGCCATGTAGACATTGAAAAACCAGGGGGATAGGTTAGATCCCTGGGGGACACCACACATGTAGAAAGTGTTAGAGGAGAGAAAAGACCCAAGTTCTACCTGGGAAGGACGTTCAGAGAGAAAGGAGGCACTCCCACCCACACAATCCATACCATCTGTACCGTCATCAACCCTACCCCACTCTCTCTACCCTCACTCACCCAACACCCACTATCTCTAGCCTCTCCCACAAACCCACCCTCCATCCACTCTCTCTACCCCAACACTCTCTCTCTACCCCAACCCACCCTGTCCCACTCTCTCTACCCTTACCCACCACCGTACCCCCACCCACTCAGCCTACCCCCACCCTCTGACCGTAACCCTCTCTATCCCCACCTATCCAATCTCCACCCTCTCTAACCTTCCCTCACCCATCGAGCTCACCCCAACCCTTTCTACAATCTTCCACCCTCTCTACTCCCACCATCTCTACCCTCACCCACCCTACACTCATCGGGCCTCATTACGACCCTGGCGGAAATCGAAAAACGATGGCGGAAATGCAATACCGCCATCGAATAGCGCTCGGTGCGATCATGACCCGTCACCGCAAAGTACGATGCCATTAGCGACACCGTAGTGAACGCCAACGCTAACTGCACCAAGTACGCGCGCGCGCGCCATGCCAAACCGTAATTACCACCATGGCGCAACGGTACGCGAATTCCGACCCTAGCGGACATGCACCTAACGCCATCAAGCACGGCGGAAAGTACCATTCCGCCATGGTGAGAAGTACGGCATCGCGAACCAACCGTAAACGGCCCTACTGAGTGCTTGTACACCGCTCCCTGGCCACATTGTACAACCCCCCGTAGGTGCAATGAAGTCACACAATGCAACCAGTGAAATGTACTAGTCATCCATGCCTGCCAACGAACAAATGAATCTCAAGAGGGCCCAATGGGAGCTGCAGGGCACAGATGGCACGAATACAGAAGCTATACAAATGGACATGACCTCAGTCTCCCACCAAGAAACGCACGCAAACACAGGCACCTGTGACCAGCAATATTCCGATAATCACATCATTCCACCAATCCAACTGGCTGACCGGCATCTGTTACACAAAAGCTAATCCCCCGCCCCTGAGCATGACATCATCAAAACAGTCATAATGGCAGCCCTTATCCCTGACCTCACTGGGCTTCGTAGGCAAACGCGCCCAGCACAGTACCACGCAACTATACTCCGAAGCTGGAACCCAATGCAGATCTCCTCACAATACATCGCTCCCCAAATAGGAATATGCCACATCACTCGCAAAGAAGAACGCTACACGGTTCATATCAGAATAGAAATTTAATGCACAACAAATTCACCAAGCCCATACAGCCATTAGGCCATGAACTCCAAAATATATTTCATTATTGTGGGCTGCATCCGCAATAAATGACCAGCTACTTATTGTGTGACGCCCTGTTCCTTCATGGTACACAGGGGCTACATTCCCGTACGAAAAGGCAACATGGAAGCGCCTAGAACCGCAGGGCCGTCCCAATAGGGAGGCACTAGTCCAGCTGAAAGGCCGAAATGTTGCTCCTAGCCACTAGTACTGCGTAAGGGCATGTGGCCCATTGGCGATCATCCCATAAGATCGTAATGCTGCTCCACTGATTAACACGAAGCAGCAGGTGTCGGGAGTAAAATCCATCTGCAGGAGTGGCATACAGATGGCAGTGGCAAAAGGGGAGGAGATACCTGTCAACCAAATGAAATGAAAAAGAATAGTATGGCCATCAGAACTACATTTGAATTACTCACTTCAATGATCACACCAAATCCACAGCCATATGCATGCTAGCCCACTCCAAAGGATCATCACCACCCAAAAACCACTTGCGAATCATAACTATCTATATCGAGGTGAAAACACTATCACAAACGAGTGTACCTGTGCATGCGTCTGTTAAAACAGAATCCATCTGATGGGATTGGTAACGTGCATAGACACAAGTGTCTGAAGGCGCGTCGAGCCAGGGAGGGCTCAACAAGGCCAGATAGACGATGGTCCCACTATGGCAGCCCTGCATCACATAGCGCAGGGGAGGCGGATAGATTCCAAGAAGCCCTGTACATGGCAAACTCTGTATCAAATCATCTGTCCATGCATCCATACATCATTCCCTCATCCCGTAATGAAAACGCCTGTTTCCATACTCACATAACATGTGAAATTTCCATTGAGTCTGTGCGTTATGCAGCCTGCAAAATCCACTGTGCCCCAGCCCGTTATTCCAGTGTTGTGAAGTAACATGTATTTGGGAACGTCCGGCCTCATCGCCCACGTCGCTATTGCGCATCCCAAACTATTCATATCAATCATTGCATCCTCGCCATGGCCCCTGTCCCAAGGACATTGAACAATAGAACGTTATATTTGCAGTCAGACCTGTGGGCATCTCCTCGCCGCTAGCTGAAAACCGAAAGCGCCGCCCTTCGAATTCCTCATTTGCAACATCACGTCGAAAAGGCATCTGTGGCCGCTTGAAACCACAAATTAATCCATTTAGTGCGGCTGTGTGTGAAAATGGCAACTGCCTTCACTCACAAATGGAACGCCCCGCCCGTCGGTGAAGCTCGGTACAGTGTTGCATGAGGGTCCACCGTTACTCGAGTACTACGTTCCACTGACCCTTCACAAGTCTGTTCGCGACTGCAAAGATTGTATGTGAAACAATGGGACCATAGCCGAATG
This sequence comes from Ambystoma mexicanum, assembly GCF_040938575.1. Lineage (NCBI taxonomy): Eukaryota > Metazoa > Chordata > Amphibia > Caudata > Ambystomatidae > Ambystoma > Ambystoma mexicanum. The sequence goes on along the minus strand of NC_090933.1, from coordinate 1,357,865,431 downwards.
AACATATCAACCAATGTTACACTGCCATCGGGTACAAATACATGATTGCAATAGCAAGATGCCATTCGTCGAATTGCAGCGTTGTGTGCGGGACGTGCTCGCCCAAAGGGGAGTGCAGCTTGCACAGGTGGAATGAATCACCACAGGTGGAGGCCATACAGCCTGAAAACACATAAATTGCACACCCAGTCTCCTCCCACAACCACACCCACTCCGAAATGCTACCGGCAGGACTAGCCATGTTGGCCCTGGGGGACCTGATAGCACTGCAAGTACTCCAACTTCAAGAAGAAGACGAACACCAACTACAACCGGCCGCACGGCGGAGACGCAGGAGGAGGAGGAGGCCAAGGCAGGGCCAGCAAGGGCCGCCAGCACAGCCACTACCACCACGCAGGCAGCCCGCAATCCCACGCCTCCGAGCACATCCGTTCAACCTCACTGATGAGCAGATCCACACCCTCTACCGTTTGGACCGGGACACCATAACCGCCATTGTGGACATGACACAGGCTGACCTTGTCAGCATGATAGATAGCCCAACCGCCATCCCACCCCTACTGAAGGTGGTGTCTGTACTACACTTCCTGGCCACGGGCACCTACCAGCACACAGTCGGACAGTTGCACGGCATATCACAGCCACTGTTCTCACGGACACTATTGCAAGTGCTCGATGCCCTCCTGAAGCACGCAGACGACTACATCTCTCTACCACGCTCGGAGCAGGAAATTACCAACACAAAAGTGGGATTCCATGCACTTGCCGGCATACCGGGTTGCATTGGTGCCATCGACTGCACCCATGTGGAATTGGTCGTCCCACATGCCATGGAGGCCCAGTACCGCAACCGAAAACAATTTCATTCCCTGAATGTACAAATGGTGTGTGACTCCAACAGGATCATTACACATTGTTGTGCCAGATTCCCTGGATCAACCCATGATTCTATGGTCTTGAGGAACTCTACTATACCACGCTACATGGAGCGACACGCAGGGAACAGATCCTGGCTACTCGGTGAGTCTCATTTCATGCATGATGATGTGGGGTATGTGATGCGGCAATGACCTGGCAGGAAGGGGGGGGGGGTGCGTACGTAGCAATGGCATTCCTCAATATTCCTTTCTTGTCCACATACAGGTGATGCCGGGTATCCACTGAAGAGATGGCTCCTCACACCAGTCCGGAACCCACGGGACCAGCATGAGGAGGACTACAACCATGCCCACTCACGTACCCGTGTAGTCATAGAACAGGCATTCGGCCTACTGAAGACTCGTTTCCGCTGCCTCAGCAGGTCTGGCGGGGCACTCCTGTACCGCCATGTGAAGGTTGCAAAGATGGTCATGGCATGTGTCATGCTCCACAACATGTGCGTACGTAGAAATGTGCCCATGCCCCCTGACGCAGAACTGCAAGCACCTGATGATGGTCATGCTGAGGGTGGGGATGTGGCAGCACCTCAAGGAGTCTGCGAGGCACAGGAGGGCCGTGACATTCGTCAGCATCTCATAGATGCATGCTTCTAGCACTCACGCCTGGTGGCTGATACATGGACACGGGACTCGTGGCACTGTGTGTGTCTGGAACATGCACAATATGGACTGTACGCCTATAATGGCCTTGTACACAAAGATCAATGTCCACACATCTCATTGCATGATCGTGCATTGTTTATGGCATATGTGATATCATGTTAAACACCCTATCGACCCGCCACCCAAGTGAGCCCAACACACCCCCTCCACCCTCCTACCTCCCCCCCGAACACCAGTGTCCAAAGATGCTCATTGTCAGTGGGCTGTCGCTATTGCAAGCCCCCTCTGCGGGTATCAGGGGCACCCCTGCCTGTGGAGCGCAGGTTCCTCCCAGATCTACGTTGGGGGCTGCCCTGGACGGAACTTGCAACGGATGATGTCTCTGCCTGCTCACGTCCATGCATGTCCCTAAGGGTTTGTGAGAGCTCAGTGAGCACACGGCGCACTGCGGCAAGTTCGGCACATACGTCTTTGGACGTCGCATGCAGTTCCCCCCTCAGGCTCTCGGTGCTTCTCTCCATTTGTACTCTCAGGCTCTCGGTGCTTCTCTCCATTTCTACTCTCAGGCTCTCTGTGCTACTCTCCATTTGTGCCCGTAGTGTCTCTGTACTTCTCTCCATTTCTGCCCTAAGTGTCTCAGTTGATGTTTCTATGGCTGCCTTAGTGCCCCCACATTCATCGGCATGGTCCTTGAGGAGCGTGGCCAGTTGCTGCTGTTGCACGATTACCTGGTCGAGGGACTGTTGCCTCTGCTGGGCCATGGCCATTTGCGGTGGTGTCACAGAGGGGCTGATCACCTCATGTTGCCTTGCCACAGGGCTTGTGGGGGATGGCCAGTCGTCGTCTTGTGGGTGCCCCTGCGTGGTATCCTCATGGTGTACGGGATGGAACAGACAGGGGGATTGAGACAGGTCATGGATGGATCTAACTTCGACATCCCCGTTTTCTGTGTCGGAGCATGCTGCCATTAATGCAGTATCACCTATGGTGCTGCTGCCACCAGAAGCAGTGCCTACTGTGGCATTCATTGGGGGGACCTGTGGTGGTGGTGTTGTGGGCATGCTGGCTGCTGGGGTGCCTGTTGGAGTTCCCTCCTGTGTGCTGCCACTTGATTTGTGCTGCTGCCGTGTCTTGATGCGTGCAGCTGAGGTGGAGGGTCTTTGGCCGTTGGTCTTGGCCCTCTTTGCAGGTGTGCTGGTAGGGGTGTCCTGGAGCTCGTCGTTTGGATCGGACCCTGTGGTGGAGTAAAGGAGGGCGAGCGTTATTAATGGGTCTGTGGGAATTGGAATGGCAATGTATCACATGCATTGGGGTGGTACCTGAGGGTGATTTGGGTCGGGGCCTTGGAGGTGGTTTCATTTGTGTGTGGAGTGAGGGTGCAGTTGTTTGGCAGCCTGCAGTTAGGGTGTGCCTGCTGCACGTGTAGAGGGTGTTTTTAGGATTTTTAATTATTTATGTATTTGATGTGAGTTTTAAAGTGTGCTATCAGGCCTATGTATGTGGACGTTCTCCTGGACATGTGTTCCTGTTGCACTATGTGGGCACGTGGTACTTCACATGATTGGACATTGTGGTTTTGGCATTGTTTTATTTGGGACACCTACCTGAATCTTCGGATGTCTGCACTCCTTTCTCCATCCCTCCGACTCCCTCTATGCTCTCCATTCCAATGGTGGAGGCACAGATTTCTTCCCAGGGGGTCAACTTGATGGGTGATTCCGATCCTCCCCCGGTAGCTGTGGCAATGTTGCGGTTGGCAGAAAGTATGCTACGGACGCGTATCCGCAGGTCGTCCCATCGCTTTCTGCATTGCTGTGGGTTGCGGGGTGCGGTCCCCACCGCACTTACACGCTGTGCCACCAGGGCCCATATGGCCTTCTTGTTCGCAAGTGCCGTCCTGGTCATTTGCGTGGAGAAGACGACGGCAGCATTCTCCTGGAGGGTCTCCGTGAGCACCGTGAGTTCCTCACGGGAGAAGTGGACCTGCCGCTTGCGGTCGCACGCTTTCTTCGCTACTTTTCCCATTTTTCTTGGTTTCACTAGGGTGGATGACGGGTTGGGATGTGTCTCAGGGTAGTATTTTTTATGGTTGTGTGGATTTTGTGGTTTTATAGGTGTACGGCGGGATGTTTCCCGTTCCGGGACCATGCTTTTACTTCCGTTTCCGTATATTTACGGTCACCGTACTTTCCGGTTGGCGCTCACTGCGGTGTCCGCTGAGATGGGTGGCGGTATTGCACCTAGGGCGCCGTACGGCGGCGGTGTGGGCCGTTTTGGGGTCATTTCCGCCATCGCGGACTTTGCACTTCCGCCATGGCGTGGTGCTCGTGCCCGATGGGTCGGAATGAGCCACACTTTGCTCCATCGTGCAATGGCGGAAACGCTATTTACGCTATGGCGGTCCGGTCGGTTGATTTCCGCAAGGGTCGTAATGAGGGCCATCCTCACTACTGGCACCCACCCACCTTAACCCCACCCTCGCACCCCCACCCACCTTACCGCAACCCTCTCTACCTCACCCACACTACCCACACTCATTCTACCGCCACCCTCTCTACCCCACCCAACCATCTGACCCCAACACTCTCTCTAACCCCAGCCATCCACCCTACTCAAACATGCTGCACCCCCACTCACCCTACCCCACCCAACCATCTGACCCTAACCCACTCTCTCAAAACCCACCCATCCACCCTACCCTATCATACTCCACACCCCACTGAACACCCACTCTCTCCAGAGGTGTAGCCAAGATTGTCTAACAAGTGTGGCCTGAAGATAATGTAATTTGGCTCACTGCCATGACATTAACATCTGTAAAGGCCCACACAGCGCTGCTGAGTGGGCATGTACATATTTCGGGTGGGCCTTGACTACTCAGTACCTACCCTGTCTATACCTCTGACTCTTTTCAACCCACCCTACCACTACCCACGACCCTACCCCAACTCTCTGTACAACACCCTCCCACCCTACCTCAACTCTCTCTACCTCAACTGCTCACCCACTCTAACCACAACCACCCACAGTACCCCCACTTTGTCTATCCCCACTCACCCTACCCTGACTCTCTCTACCCCAACTCACCATACCCCACTCTCTCTGCCGGCACCCACCCTTCAACCACTCTCTCTACCCCAATCACCCACACTCTCTAACCACACCCACCCACGTTACCACATTCTGTCTACCCCCACCCACCATAAACCAACTATCTCTACCCCAACCTTCTCTCAGCCCACCCGCCCAAGACCCTCTCTTTATCTCCTCTCCTCTTTCCGCTCACACTCTCACATTAATTCTTACCCTCTTAGTCATACCCTTTCTCTCTAATATTTCCTCTTGCTAATCATCGGCTCCCTCTATAAATGGCTTCCTCCCTTCCTCTATTCCCCTCTCATTCTTTGCTCATCATTGATGGCCCCCTCTATTAATGGCTTCCTCCCTTGCTCTATTCCCCTTCTCATTCTCTTGCTCTATTCCCCTTCTCATTCTCTTGCTCGTCATCAATGGCTCCCTCTATCAATGGTTTCCTCCCTCGCTCTATTCCCCTCTCATTCTCTTCCTCATCATTGATGGCTGCCTCTGTCAATGGCTTCCTCTCTCGCTCTATTCCCCTTCTCATTCTCTTGCTCAATTCCCCTTCTCATTCTCTTGCTCGTCATCAATGGCTCCCTCTATCAATGGTTTCCTCCCTCGCTCTATTCCCCTCTCATTCTCTTCCTCATCATTGATGGCTCCATCTGTCAATGGCTTCCTTGCTTGCTACAGTCTCCTTCTCATTCTCTTGCTCTATTCCCCTTCTCATTCTCTTGCTCATCATCGATGGCCTCCTCTATCAATGGCTTCGTCCCTCGCTCTATTCCCCTTCTCATTCTCTTGCACACCTGCACCCCTTCTCGTATCCTCCTTTCCACTCTCCTCCTTGCACCCTCTAAATGCAAACGTCCAAACTATTTGCCAATGCGTATTTACAGAGCTACGCCCAGCCAGGCCAAGGTTATTAGAAGGAGGGCAGTGTGCAAGAACACTTAACTAATGACACATAAGAAGACATCTTCATTACGCCCTCGACAGGCCTTCAGCCTCCGCCAGGCACAGCTCTGCAGACGAGCTGCCAGGGACGAGGACACGGGCTGCCTAAGGGACTCTTGTGGCCCATACATGCTAAGGGGGCAGGCAGAAGCACAGCAGCAATAAGCCTTGGGCTTCACCCCACACAGGGCAACCACCGGTGGTTCAGTCAGGGAGGTGCCAGGTCTCCTGCCCTCCCGGGAGGCTACTTCCTTCTGCTTCCTGTTCCACTGGGTGCAGCTGCTCGCTCCTTCCCAAGTCCCTGGTGCCCGGGACTTGCTGCCACCAGTCCCAGAGCTGCTGAACTCTGCCATTGCCAGCCAGAGGGGGCTCACTGGTAAGTGCGGGGTGGTGGGGGCCTATAGTTTAGGAGATCACGTGGGGGGCTGGGGCAGACCTCCCCTGTGTATTCAACCAGCTGCAGCATGCAACGCTGATTAGCAAATGATGAAACAGCCCGCCGGGGTATGTAGGCCCCCTTTAATCCTGTTGATGTTATTGTGCAATTTCAGATGCTCGCATCTGCGAAAGAGATCCTGGGGGGTGTGGAGGCCATGGGCACGGAGAGGGTGCACTCACAAAGAACACCCACAAGCTGTCTCCTCTCCTCCCCATCGTGTCTTCCTGTGCCAAGAGCTTTGGCTTAGAAGTGGCGCTTGAGCCCCACCTTACAGCCAAAACTAAAAAGGGTCAGAGACATCTCAGTGGAAAAGAGGCAAAACATAGCAAAACGAAAGATAAAAAAAGACGGGTGTAAAACAGGAGGAGGAGTACATTGGGATTATGCTGGAGCCGTTTCTAGCCCTGATTACGCCTTTCACCTGCCCCAGTATCTGGCAGAAGAGGGCAACAGCCAGTGCTTCTGCCCCAGTATCTGGCATAAGAGGGCAACAGCCAGTGCTTCTGCCCCAGTATCTGGCATAAGAGGGAAACAGCCAGTGCTTCTGCCCCAGTATCTGGAAGAAGAGGGCAATAGCTAGCTCTTCTGCCCCAGTATCTGGCAGAAGAGGGCAACAGCCAGTGCTTCTGCCCCAGTATCTGGCATAAGAGGGCAATAGCTAGTGCTTCTGCCCCGGTATCTGGCAGAAGAGGGCAATAACTAGTGCTTCTGCCCCAGTATCTGGCAGAAGAGGGCTATAGCTAGTGCTTCCACCCAGTATCTGGCAGAAGAGGGCAACAGCCAGTGCTTCTGCCCCAGTATCTGGCAGAAGAGGGCACGGAATAGCTAGTGCTTCTGCCCCAGTATCTGGCAGAAGAGGGCAATAGCCAGTGTTTCTGCCCCAGTATCTGGCAGAAGAGGGCAATAGCTAGTGCTTCTGCCCCGGTATCTGGCAGAAGAGGGCAATAACTAGTGCTTCTGCCCCAGTATCTGGCAGAAGAGGGCTATAGCTAGTGCTTCCACCCAGTATCTGGCAGAAGAGGGCAACAGCCAGTGCTTCTGCCCCAGTATCTGGCAGAAGAGGGCACGGAATAGCTAATGCTTTCACCCCAGTATCTGTCAGAAGAGGGCAATAGCCAGTGTTTCTGCCCCAGTATCTGGCAGAAGAAGGCAATAGCTAGTGCTTCCGCCCCAGTATCTGGCAGAAGAGGGCAACAGCCAGTGCTTCTGCCCCAGTATCTGGCAGAAGAGGGCACGGAATAGCTAGTGCTTCTGCCCCAGTATCTGGCAGAAGAGGGCAATAGCTAATGCTTTCGCCCCAGTATCTGTCAGAAGAGGGCTATAGCCAGTGTTTCTGCCCCAGTATCTGGCAGAAGAAGGCAATAGCTAGTGCTTCCGCCCAAGTATCTGGCAGAAGAGGGCAATAGCTAGTGTTTCTGCCCCAGTATCTGGCAGAAGAGGGCAATAGCTAGTGCTTCCGCCCCAGTATCTGGCAGAAGAGGGCAACAGCCAGTGCTTCTGCCCCAGTATCTGGCAGAAGAGGGCAATAGCTAGTGCTCCCGCTTCAGTATCTGGCAGAAGAGGGCAACAGCCAGTGCTTCTGCCCCAGTATCTGGCAGAAGAGGGCAATAGCTAGTGCTCCCGCGTCAGTATCTGGCAGAAGAGGGCAATAGCCAGTGCTTCTGCCCCAGTATCTGGCAGAAGAGGGCAATAGCTAGTGCTTCCACCCAGTATCTGGCAGAAGAGGGCAACAGCCAGTGCTTCTGCCCCAGTATCTGGCAGAAGAGGGCACACAATAGCTAGTGCTTCTGCCCCAATATCTGGCAGAAGAGGGCAATAGCTAGTGCTTTCGCCCCAGTATCTGGCAGAAGAGGGCAATAGCCAGTGCTTCTGCCCCAGTATCTGGCAGAAGAGGGCAATAGCTAGTGCTTCCACCCAGTATCTGGCAGAAGAGGGCAACAGTCAGTGCTTCTGCCCCAGTATCTGGCAGAAGAGGGCACGCAATAGCTAGTGCTTCTGCCCCAGTATCTGGCAGAAGAGGGCAATAGCTAATGCTTTCGCCCCCGTATCTGTCAGAAGAGGGCAATAGCTAGTGCTTCCTCCCCAGTATCTGGCAGAAGAGGGCAACAGCCAGTGCTTCTGCCCCAGTATCTGGCAGAAGAGGGCAATAGCTAGTGCTCCCGCCCCAGTATCTGGCAGAAGAGGGCAATAGCTAGTGTTTCTGCCCCAATATCTGGCAGAAGAGGGAAATAGCTAGTGTTTCTGCCCCAGTATCTGGCAGAAGAGGGAAATAGCTAGTGCTTCCGCCCCAGTATCTGGCAGAAGAGGGCAACAGCCAGTGCTTCCGCCCCAGTATCTGGCAGAAGAGGGCAATAACTAGTGTTTCTGCCCCAGTATCTGGCAGAAGAAGGCAATAGCTAGGCTTCCGCCCCAGTATCTGGCAGAAGAGGGCAATAGCTAGTGTTTCTGCCCCAGTATCTGGCAGAAGAGGGAAATAGCTAGTGCTTCCGCCCCAGTATCTGGCAGAAGAGGGCAACAGCCAGTGCTTCTGCACCAGTATCTGGCAGAAGAGGGCAATAGCTAGTGCTCCCGCTTCAGTATCTGGCAGAAGAGGGCAACAGCCAGTGCTTCTGCCCCAGTATCTGGCAGAAGAGGGCAATAGCTAGTGCTCCCGCGTCAGTATCTGGCAGAAGAGGGCAATAGCCAGTGCTTCTGCCCCAGTATCTGGCAGAAGAGGGCAATAGCTAGTGCTTCCGCCCCAGTATCTGGCAGAAGAGGGCAATAGCTAGTGCTTCCGCCCCAGTATCTGGCAGAAGACGGCAATAGCTAGTGCTTCCGCCCCAGTATCTGGCAGAAGAGGGCAACAGCCAGTGCTTCCGCCCCAGTATCTGGCAGAAGAGGGCAATAGCTAGTGCATCCGCCCCAGTATCTGGCAGACGAGGCAATAGCTAGTGCTTCCGCCCCAGTATATGGCAGAAGAGGGCAACAGCCAGTGCTTCCGCCCCAGTATCTGGCAGAAGAGGGCAATAACTAGTGCTTCCGCTTCAGTATCTGGCAGAAGAGGGAAATAGCCAGTGCTTCTGCCCCAGTATCTGTCAGAGAGGGCAATAGCCAGTGCTTCTGCCCCAGTATCTGGCGGAAGAGGGCAACAGCCAGTGCTTCTGCCCCAGTATCTGGCAGAAGAAGGCAATAGCTAGTGCTTCCGCCCCAGTATCTGGCAGAAGAGGGCAATAGCTAGTGCTTGCACCCCAGTATCTGGCAGAAGAGGGCAATAGCCAGCGCTTCTGCCCCAGTATCTGGCAGAAGAGGGCAATAGCCAGCGCTTCTGCCCCAGTATCTGGCAGAAGAGGGCAATAGCCAGTGCTTCCGCCCCAGTATCTGGCAGAAGAGGGCAATAGCTAGTGCTTGCACCCCAGTATCTGGCAGAAGAGGGCAATAGCCAGCGCTTCTGCCCCAGTATCTGGCAGAAGAGGGCAATAGCTAGTGCATCCACCCCAGTATCTGGCAGAAGAGGGCAATAACTAGTGCTTCCACCCCAGTATCTGGCAGAAGAGGGCAATAGCCAGCGCTTCCGCCCCAGTATCTGGCAGAAGAGGGCAATAGTCAGTGCTTCCGCCCCAGTGTCTTCAGAAGAGGGCAATAGCCAGTGCTTCCGCCCCAGTATCTGACAGAAGTGGGCAATAGTCAGTGCTTCCGCCCCAGTATCTGGCAGAAGAGGGCAATAGTCAGTGCTTCCGCCCCAGTATCTGGCAGAAGAGGGCAATAGCCAGTGCTTCCGCCCCAGTATCTGACAGAAGCGGGCAATAGTCAGTGCTTCCGCCCCAGTATCTGGCAGAAGAGGGCAATAGCTAGTGCTTGCACCCCAGTATCTGGCAGAAGAGGGCAATAGCCAGTGCTTCTGCCCCAGTATCTGGCAGAAGAGGGCAATAGCTAGTGCTTCCGCTTCAGTATCTGGCAGAAGAGGGAAATAGCCAGTGCTTCTGCCCCAGTATCTGTCAGAGAGGGCAATAGCCAGTGCTTCCGCCCCAGTATCTGGCAGAAGAGGGCAACAGCCAGTGCTTCTGCCCCAGTATCTGGCAGAAGGGGCAATAGCTAGTGCTTCCGCCCCAGTATCTGGCAGAAGAGGGCAATAGCTAGGGCTCCCGCTTCAGTATCTGGCAGAAGAGGGCAATAGCTAGTGCTTCTGCCCCAGTATCTGGCAGAAGAGGGCAATAGCCAGTGCATCCACCCAGGGGAGTCGCTAGGTCTGGAAAAGACCTGGGGCTAAGCTGATGTCAGAACTGTTGGGACTGGAGGCTAGCTAGTCTTTTGGCTGTAGCTCCTGAGATTCTATCCGGGGCTACAACCAAAAGATCAGGGGCTATAGCCCCCTTAGCCCCCCCTAGCAACGCCCCTGCATCCACCCCAGTTTCTGGCAGAAGAGCTAGTGCTTTGGCACATGTGCTGCCTGGGGGCCCCAGAGCAGGGCATTACCAGAGAGAAGCATGTGAGGCAGGTCCTTCACATGTAACACGGGTGCTCTTCTTATGTAACTCTAGGACTGTGAATAAGCTTAATAAAAGGGGCCTAAGAGAGATGGGGATAGGCAGGTGCCTCCACTTTCCCACATGCCCTGAAAGCGCTGGAGGGCGCTGGGCATGAAGGTGAACTCCAAGAGAAGCAGCCCAGGAAAGGAGACTGGGCTTCCTGTCTGATTTACTGAGGGTGTGATTAAATAGCCCTGTGGGTGCAGGTAGAGAGGTTTTACCTGTCCCAAAGCAATGTGATGAGGGTAAAGGTGCTAGATGGTGACGCTCCCAGCAGCATAGGGGTATACGCGCAAAGCACCTGAGAAAACAGTGTGAGAGGCAGGATTCAGAAGGTGCACCCAGCCCCTGAAGAAGTTCCAGGGATGTTTCCAATATTGCGAGAAGGAAACATGTTGGGCAGATAATGTATATAGAGATCCACAGCAGGGTCTATAGAAATGGGGTGCACTGCAGGTGTTGGGCTTGTATCAGAGTTGTACATGAGCAAATACACAGTGCAGTATTTCTAGAGCACAATACAATTTATGAGGGATTTTATCATTTGTGTGTCAAGACATACGCTGCACTTGCGCGTTCTCAATGTCACTGGGCCTAGTTAGATCGCTGTTTTGTTCTCCCCGGTTCCCCTCCCTTGCCTTGTCCCGCTCTGCTCTGAAACACTAGTGTACGAGCGTGATAGAAATAAAATATCACTGAATCTATCAATCAAAAAGATCCGCTTGTTTGTTTTTAAGATGTTCAATTCGTATGGTAAGTCTCTTGTGTGGTTTTAAATGTATTGCACAATACATTCTTATGTGTAAAACAAATAGTGACCTCGTCCTACATATGCAGTCCAGGCGGGTTTCAAGGGTGTAGAAGTTTGAGTAGCCAGGGGTTACCTGGCTGCTGCGTTAAACATGTCCCCTATTTCCCCCAATATGTGTCTGAAGTCAAAACACACACAGTTAGATTACTCTAGCTGTGTGAAGTGGATTTCAGCCCAAGATAGTTAGTAGCTGTTGTTTTTTAAATACGATTCTGCTTTTTATGTGAATTTGTTTTTAACGTACTTTTTTTTTTAAATGAGGCAGACACATTCTTTAACTGCAGGGGGGAAGCTAATGAATTGCTCTCTTTATCGTTTGCTGTCACACTACAGTCTTTGTGTGCTTTAATTTATGCGCTCGAGACTCTGGGCAAAGCGTAAGCCCGGTGTAGTTCTACACGGACTTCGCACCCCAGAAGCACGAGCGCAGGACGCACTGTTGTGCGGCATCTACGCCAGACACAGCTGGCGCAAGTGTCCAGTGCCATCATGCTCGGTGCGCAAGTCTCCATTGCCATCATGCTTAATGCGCAAGTGTCGAGTGCCATCATGTTCAGTGCGCAAGTGTCGAGTGCCATCATGCTCAGTGTGCAGGTGTCGAGTGCCATCATGCTCGGTGTGCAGGTGTCCAGTGCCATCATGCTCAGTGTGCAAGTGTCGAGTGCCATCATGCTCGGTGTGCAGGTGTCCAGTGCCGTCATGCTCAGTGTGCAAGTGTCCAGTGCCATCATCCTCGGTGTGCAGGTGTCCAGTGCCATCATGCTCGGTGTGCAGGTGTCCAGTTTCATCATGCTTGGTGCGCAAGTGTCCAGTGGCATCATGCTCAGTTTGCAGGTGTCCAGTGCCATCATGCTTGGTGCGCAAGTGTCCAGTGCCATCATGCTCGGTGCGCAAGTGTCCAGTGCCATCATGCTCGGTGCGCAAGTGTCCAGTGCCAACATGCTCGGTGCGCAAGTGTCGAGTGCCATCATGCTCGGTGCGCAAGTGTCTAGTGCCATCATGCTCGGTGCGCAAGTCTCCATTGCCATCATGCTTAATGCGCAAGTGTCGAGTGCCATCATGCTCGGTGTCGAGTGCCATCATGCTTGGTGCGCAAGTGTCCAGTGCCATCATGCTCGGTGCGCAAGTGTCCAGTGCCATCATGCTCGGTGTCGAGTGCCATCATGCTCGGTGTCGAGTGCCATCATGCTTGGTGCGCAAGTGTCTCCGAAAAAGTAAGGCTTTAATTCAAGTTTCTCAGGCTCGGTGTTCCTGAAAGAAAACCCCTAACAACAGATTCGCACATAGGGGCGTGATCCCTTCTTCCGAACATTTTTTTAAAAGTCGCCAAAGTCATGAAAGCGCAACAGCTTTGCCCGCAGGCCCGTTTCTGTGCAGCAGTGCTGCCTCCCCCTCCTCACCCCCCATCAGTGTTGTTCGAGCCTGCTCGCATTCCGCTTTAACGCGCACCCTTCATGACACACAATAAAAAATAAATAAATAACACGCCAAGCCGATTGGAGTTAAGGTCTGAATCTCACTCTCACTGGGGGCTCCTCGAGGTTGGGCGTCTAATTTGAACTAATTATGTAAATATTTAACCATCAGCTGCAATTCTATGCTATTTAAAGGTAATAACGCCCGCCAGAGAGAGAGCTGATTGGCTCATTTGCTCACGGACTGTAGCATGTTATTGACCTACACGAGGATTGAAAGCTGGGACCCGTTCACAAGGACCAGCAGTGCCGCCGCGCCCCCCAGCCCTGAGGGAGGGGTGGGATGCCCTGCATTGCTGTGCCCCCAGCCCTGAAGGAGGGGCGGGATGTCCTGCATTGCTGTGCCCCCAGCCCTGAAGGAGGGGCGGGATGTCCTGCATTGCCGTGTCCCCCCAACCCCGAAGGAGGGGTGGGATGCCCTGCATTGCCGTGCCCTCCCAGCCCTGAAGGAGCAATGGGATGCCCTGCATTGCTGTGCCCCCAGCCTTGAAGGAGGGGTGGGGTGCCCTGCAATGCCGTGCCCCCCAGCCCTGAAGGAGCGGTGGGCTGCCCTGCATTGCCGTGCCCTCCAGCCCTGAAGGAGGGGCAGGGTTCCCTGCATTGCCGTGCCCCCAGCCCTAAAGGAGGGGTGGGATGCCCTGCATTGCTGTGTCCCCCTGCCCTGAAGGAGAGGTGGGGTGCCCTGCATTGCCGTGCCCCCAGCCTTGTAGGAGGGGTGGGGTGCCCTGCAATGCCGTGCCCCCCAGCCCTGAAGGAGCGGTGGGCTGCCCTGCATTGCCGTGCCCACCAGCACTGAAGGAGGGGCGGGGTGCCCTGCATTGCCGTGCCCCCCAGCCCTGAAGGAGGGGCGGGGTGCCCTGCATTGCCGTGCCCCCGAGCCCTGAAGCAGCGATGGGGTGCCCTGCCTTGCAGTGCCCCCCCATCCCTGAAGAAGCTGTGAAATGCCCTGCATTGCCCCCCCAACCCCCAGCCCGAAGGAGCTGCGAGATGCCCTGCATTTCCCTCCCCTTCCAACCCTGAAGGAGAGGTGGGATGCCCTGCATTCCCGTGCCCCCCAGCCCTGAAGGAGCAGTGGGGTGCCCTGCATTGCTGTGCCCCCAGCCCTGAAGGAGAGGTGGGATGCCCTGCATTGCCGTGCCCCCCAGCCCTGAAGGAGAGGTGGGATGCCCTGCATTGCTGTGCCCCCCAGCCCTGAAGGAGGGGTGTGGTGCCCTCCATTGCCATGCTCCCCAGCCCTGAAGAGGGGTGGGATGCCCCGCATTGCAATGCCCCCAGCCTTGAAGTAGCGATGGGATGCCCTGCATTGCCGTGCCCCCCAGCCCTGAAGGAGCGGTGTGGTGCCCTGCATTGCTGTGCCCCCCAGCCCTGAAGGAGCAGTAGGACGCCCTGCATGCTGTACCCTCCAGCCCTGAAGGAGGGGTGGGATGCCCTGCATTGCCAGCCCTGAAGGAGGGGTGGGGTGCCCTGCATTGCCATGACCTCCAGTCCTGCAGGAGCGATGGTATGCCCTGCATTGCCATGCCCCCAGCCCTGAAGGAGGGGCAGGGTGCCCTGCATTGCCATGCCCCCAGCCCTGAGGAGGGTGGGATGCCCTGCATTGCTGTGCCCTCCAGCCCTGAAGGAGGTGTGGGATGCCCTGCATTGGCTTGTCCCGCCAGCCCAGAAGGAGGGTGGGATGCCCTGCATTGCTGTGCCCTCCAGCCCTGAAGGAGGTGTGGGATGCCCTGCATTGGCTTGTCCCCCCAGCCCTGAAGGAGGGGTGTGGTGCCCACCATTGCCATGCTCCCCAGCCCTGAAGAGGGGTGGGATGCCCCGCATTGCAATGCCCCCAGCCTTGAAGTAGCGATGGGATGCCCTGCATTGCCGTGCCCCCCAGCCCTGAAGGAGCGGTGTGGTGCCCTGCATTGCTGTGCCCCCCAGCCCTGAAGGAGCAGTAGGACGCCCTGCATGCTTTACCCTCCAGCCCTGAAGGAGGGGTGGGATGCCCTGCATTGCCAGCCCTGAAGGAGGGGTGGGGTGCCCTGCATTGCCATGACCTCCAGTCCTGCAGGAGCGATGGTATGCCCTGCATTGCCATGCCCCCAGCCCTGAAGGAGGGGCAGGGTGCCCTGCATTGCCATGCCCCCAGCCCTGAGGAGGGTGGGATGCCCTGCATTGCTGTGCCCTCCAGCCCTGAAGGAGGTGTGGGATGCCCTGCATTGCCGTGCCCTCCCAGCCCTGAAGGAGCGATGGTATGCCCTGCATTGCCGTGCCTCCAGCCCTGAAGGAGGGGTGGGGTGCCCTGCATTGCCATACCTCCCAACCCTGAAGGAGAGGTGGGAAGCCCTGCATTGCCGTGCCCTCCAGCCCTGAAGGAGGGGTCTGGTGGCCTGCATTGCCATGCCCCCAGCCCGGAAGGAGGGTTGTGGTGCCCTGCATTGCCGTGTCTACAGCCCGGAAGGAGGGGTGGGATGTGCTGCATTGCTGTGCCCCTCAGCCCTGAAGGAGCGGTGGGATGCCTTGCATTGCCAGCCCTGAAGGAGGGGTGGGGTGCCCTGCATTGCCATGACCTCCAGTCCTGCAGGAGCGATGGTATGCCCTGCATTGCCATGCCCCCAGCCCTGAAGGAGGGGCAGGGTGCCCTGCATTGCCATGCCTCCCAGCCCTGAAGGAGAGGTGGGATGCCCTGCATTGCTGTGCCCCCCAGACCTGAAGGAGCAGTGGGACGCCCTGCGTTGTCGTTCCCCCCAGCCCTGAAGGAGCAGTGGGGTGCCCTGCATTGCTGTGCCCCCCAGACCTGAAGGAGCAGTGGGACGCCCTGCATTGCCATACCTTCCAGCCCTGAAGGATGGATGGGATGCCCTGCATTGCCGTGCCCTAGCTCTGAAGGAGCGGTGGGATGCCCTGCATTGCCATGGCCCCCCCAGCCCTGAAGGAGCAGTGGGGTGCCCTGCATTGCCATGCCCCAGCCCTGAAGGAGGGGTGGGATGCCCTGCATTGCCATGGCCCCCCCAGCCCTGAAGGAGCGGTGGGGTGCCCTGCACTGCCATGCCCCAGCCCTAAAGGAGCAGTGGGATGCCCTGCACTGCCAATGCCCCCCAGCCCTGAAGGAGCGGTGGGATGCCCTGCATTGCCGTGCCCCAGCCCTGAAGGAGCGGTGCGATGCCCTGCATTGCCCCCCCTGCCCGAAGGAGCTGTGAAATGCCCTGCATAGCCGTGCCCTCCCAGCCCTGAAGGAGCGGTGGTATGCCCTGCATTGCCGTGCCACCCAGCCCTGAAGGAGGGGCGGGGTGCCCTGCATTGCCATGCCATCCAGCCCTTAAGGAGCGGTGGGACGCTCTGCATTGCACCCCCCCAGGCCTGGAGGGGCGGTGGGATGCCTTGCATTGCCATGCCCCCCAGCCCTGAAGGAGCAGCGAAATGCCATGCATTGCCATGTCTCCAGCCCTGAAGGAGCGGTGGGATGCTCTGCATTGAACCCCCCCTGCCCAGAAGGAGTGGTGGGATGCCCTGCATTGCTGCAGCACAGGCAAGGTGGCCACAAGATGCGTCGGAAAGGCGAAAAGACGGTTAAACTGGTTATCCCCACCAGTCAAAGGAAGAAGACTCTCCGGCGGGAGATCTCCTCTGTCGTTGGGAAAAGTGGTGAGACGGTTCAGCAGGGCTCCACCGGTGGTGTCGTCGTAGCAGGTCGGCTCAGCTTCTCCCTCGTCGGATTCTTCGGTCCTGTGGCGACTTCTGAAGTTCCAGTCCCCAAAGCCCTGCTTTTATGCAGAAAATCCCCATTCACTCAGCCTAGCTGTCACTCAAACATGCTAGTGGTGAGCCGGCCGGCTCACCACTTGGGCCAATCAGGACGGAGTGCGACTTGAGTTGCCTAGGCAACTCAGTCCAGGGTGCCTAAATCCCCCTCCACCCCTCCTAAGTACCCCAGACAGAGTGGCACCACTTTGGAGGGCTTCTGTGGAGAAGCCCGGCAAAAAAGTGGAACAAAGGGCTCGACTTTGGTTGGAGTCACAGAAGAGAACACAAACGCCATTTTAGAACCGAGTTTTGGCAAAAAATACCAACCGGAGAATTAATAATAAATAAATAAACCGGCGGTATGTTCGAGGCTATCGTAATTAAATAAATAAAGATAGTAGCCTCGAACAATGGGAAAATCCCATAGAGAAATATTTGCGGTTGAATATAAAAAGTAGTATCCACTGTCACCAGCCAAAACTCAATCAGGGGGGATGGAGACGTGCCCCCTCGACTAACAGACCCCGGGGCAATCGAATTGCCCCAGCCAGTACGTCCACAATATGATGGTTTGTACTGGTTCTGTTCAGAATTCAAGACTAGTAAAGTCAATGGTGTCTTTACATGCCCTGGGAGACAGTAGTCAGTCCCAGGGTATGGAGTCTATACTGGGGGGTCACTATGACACCCCTGTGTTACTGCACCGAGGGTGCTGTGTAACACACATCACAAAAACACATGAAGCCCTATGGAGTAAAAGACCCCATCGCCCATTAAACACATCTAGAGTCAAAGGAACACACTCAAATCATGTCCAAGAGTGAGGGTAAAAAGAGTCTCACTCTTGGCAGGAGAAAAAAAATAAACCCCAAAAATCCAGCAAAGCTGCTGGGGGACTCACTAGGTTAGGAAATTCAGCCTAAACAGAGAATTCTCCCTAACACTTGGCCCCCCCCCCCCGACTAAGGGACAGGAGGATTTAATCCACTCCTGGATGAACCTCATACCTCTAGTCGATGACATACATCCTAGAGAGTCCATCAGCATTTTGATGGTGACACCTTGACCTATGTTCTATGGTCCAATCAAAGGTTTTCCTTTGTAAGCTATATGACCTACAAACCCTTTGAGGAACATCAGCTTTTTTAAAGTTATAGGGGATCTGGTTGACCAGTCCCTCAGAAGTTGGTACAACTTCTGAACCTGTGTTAGGCTTTTTCAAGGGGTCCTTATAAAGGATTCCCTTAGATCTAGAGGGGCCTCCAAGGTTCCTCACCACCTCTCTTGTGGGAGCAGGTTGGGTTTTAGGCCTCTTGGTTGGAGGATTTAGGGTTAGGCAACCTTACTTACTTTAGGAGTTTCCCCCCTAATATTAGGTTTTGAGTTGGGGTCTTCAGTAGAAGGTCCAACAGTCTGAAGGGTTTTGGCCTTAGACTTTTCTTTCCTGGTTTTCCACCAGCATTGAGAATGACCAGTTCTCTCAGGCCTAGGTAAGGGTCCAGTAGGTCTATCCTCCTCTTCCTCAGAAGCAGGGGGGGGCACAGACTCTGAAACTGGGGGAACAATGATGGAGCTTGGTTGGGGTTCCCATTTCCCTAATGTACTAGCCTGAAATGTGCCTCTTACTAACACCAGGGCTTGTAGTGAGGGTCTCAGTAGAGGTTCCCACAGGCGTAGAGTGGTCCCTTAAGGTGGCCTCTCTAGCCAATTTGGTTAGGTTCTGGTTCTCCATACTGGGAGGCCTTGGGGTATGTGACACTACTCCTAGAGTTCTCAAGTCATTCCCCAACAGGACGTTCCCAGGCACCTTAGTCTGCACATTGACAGGCATCCTCACTGTCATGTTGTTACACTGAATGAGGGCTGGTAGAATAGGAACCATTTGGACAGGGCCTCCAGACATCTTAGTGGGACCTTTGGGTGCTTTTGCCACATCCTCAGGTTGAAAGAAGCTTTCATCCACTACTGTTCTGTTGGCCCCAGTGTCTCTCCTGGCAGGGGTATCCTGGTCATTGACAAGAACACTGTCCACATAATACACCTTAGAGTTAACAGGTACGGTATTATACACAACCCTATTCTGGGGACTAACCAGACCCATAGGCTCTAAGTTTACAGTTGCTTGAAGACCCAAGGGTTCTTCAGCAAAGAGTTCAAAGTGGGCACTAGCCATCTGTACTTCATCCTCAGGAGTGAAGGCTAAGGAGACTGTACTGATCCCTGCAGGTTTACCCTTGCATCTGGGATCCCCTTTGATATGGTCAGTAGCCTTACAGATATAGCATTGTCCAAATGCTCTCTGAAAGGGTGGCTTGTTCTGACCTCCTTCTGGTTGTTGACCAGAAGGTACACTAGCCTGATTCGGTTTACCCTGGGGCTTACCCTGGTTATTTCGTTGTTTGTGGCCCTCTTTGGTATGGGAGGTATTAGAATTCTCTGGATTCACTTTGGGTGGCTGCTTTCCCTCATCCTTTTTCTGAGTGACCCCTGAATCCTTGTGAGTGGCCTGTTGGCAACCCACAAGTCAGCAGCCTTAGCTAGTTTTCTGGAATCTAATTCCTTTGAATCAGCCAAGTGCTGTCTGAGCTCAGGAGAGCAGGCATCATGAATTGACTCCAACATAAACAGATTTCTCATACCTTCATAAGTGCTCACTTTGTAACCCTTAATCCATCCCTCTAAGTTCTTCAAACACTCACTCACCCAGGTAGCCCAAGGGGTACCATCATGCTTTTTGAGGGTTCTAAACCTCTTAAGATACTGGGAAGGGGTCTTCCCAAATCTAGCTATCAGAGCTAGTTTCACACATTCATACTCTTTCCTATCCTTCCCCCCCAAACTCCATTACCACATCAGTTGCAACAGGGGGAAGCCTAGAGAACAACCAGGTGAGTAAGTCATTTCCTGTGATGTTCTGGAGCCCATGATTATATTCAAACAGAGACAACCAATCCAACACATCCAACTTAGGCTCATACATACCAACCAATTCTTTAGGCATCCGGGGTCCTTTAGGACTGGAACATCTAGAGGAGCCAGAGAGAGAAGTATTTTCAACAGACAATTTCTTCATTTCTAGCTCATGCTTGAGCTCCATTTCCCTTAGCCTTAGTTCTTTTTCAGTTTGAGCATTAAGTTTCTTATACTCCAATTCTAGTTTCATTCTCTCCAGTTCAAAGTATTGTGGACTAAATGTGGGACCTGGTAAAGGTCCAGTAGGTACAGCAGGTAGAGTAGACAGAGGACTAGGGGGGACAGTCACAGCATCCTCACCCTCCTCTTCTGACTCTTCCTCAAGATCATCAACATTTTGTTCAGTTTCAATCTCAATACTGTTATCTACAGTCGCTGGAGTGGTAGGTTCCTCTGAACCATCATCCAGACTTTGGTTAGCTAACAACCTTTCTATTAGCTCCATTTTCTTGCCTCTAGTCAGGAGATTCTTATGCTTACAGAGAACTCTTAAACAATCAGCAGTTTTTGTAGCAAGGGACTCATGACTATAACTTTCCATAGTTAACATGTTAGAAAGATTACTTTTTCAGTGCTAAGCTGTGTGGTTAGTTGCACTAAGGTATCCTAAAGCACACTAAAATGTATACCCATTACAAATCCCACCGCTGTACACCAGTGTTAGGCAGAAACCTGTGCAGTTCCCTTTGGGAACACTGCAAAAGATTTAGGACTACAGGTGTTAGCAGTAAACCCACTTGGTAGCAGTTTGTACCACCCAGATTTACCTGGTAGCTGTGGCTGAGCAGTCAGACTTCCCGCAAGAAGAGTTAGGCAGTGTGCAAAGTATACACAATAGGCACTCAGACAGAATAGCACAAGCAAACACTGACCAGAGCTTTGGTGTCAAAGTATATCATTATTTATTTAAAAACACACTGTTTGAAACACTCCAGCACTCTTATTGTAAAACACTCTAAACACAGTTACTATTATAATATATACAACCCTTATTCCTTATCAGACAAGTCTTAGTTAACACCACTTATTTCCAGACAGAGGTGAGCGCTTAACTATAGATGGCACTCCAATAAGTTCATGAAGAAGGGAGGGAAAAAGACAGAATATGTGAAGATACACCACTCTAAGATTTAGGAATACTTTTAGCAAGGCAGAAGAGCAAAAGTCACTTGTGAGCCAAAGTCCATAGGCTGGGCCCACTCTTAGAGAGAGCAGAGCACAAATGCGCCCAAGATCACACAGTTACACTAGGCTTTGAAAGTCTTGCAGAGAGTTCGAAAAGAGTTTAGAGAGGCTCAGAAAAGTTTAGCCAGGGTGTACCAGGCTAACCCAGGTTTGAAAGCCAGAGGCTAAATCTACCCCGTACAGTCGGTGGCAAGGGAAGCCAGGCAGAACATGGTACCTTAAGTGGGAAGGAACCTCCAGCGGTGGCAGTTGTTCCTAACAGCGGGTGCAAGTCTTGGCGTCGTCCAGAGGAAGAGAAGATCTCGAGTTGGAGGAAAGATGATGGTTGTTGCACTGCCAGGGAAGAAACCAACCGCAGAGTTTTCCGGTTAAAGGTATGACCCTTTATTTCATGGTCGTGGTAAAACATGGTATTCTGGTTGCCGGGGTGCTTGGCACAGGCAAGGCGGCCACAAGATGCGTCGGGTAGGACGAAAAGACGGTGAAACTGGTTATCCCCACCAGTCAAAGGAAGAAGACTCTCCGGCGGGAGATCTCCTCTGTCGTTGGGAAAAGTGGTGAGACGGATCATCAGCTTCTCCCTCGTCGGATTCTTAGGTCCTGTGGCGACTTCTGAAGTTCCAGTCCCCAAAGCCCTGCTTTTATGCAGAAAACCTCCATTCACTCAGCTTAGCTGTCACTCAAACATGCTAAGTGGTGAGCCGACCGGCTCACCACTTGGGCCAATCAGGACGGAGTGCGACTTGAGTTGCCTAGGCAACTCAGTCCAGGGTGCCTAAATCCCCCTCCACCCCTCCTAAGTACCCCAGACAGAGTGGCAGGACTTTGGAGGGCTTCTGTGGAGAAGCCCGCCAAAAAAGTGGAACAAAGGGCTCGACTTGGGTTGGAGTCACAGAAGAGAACACAAAAGCCATTTTAGAACCGAGTTTTGGCAAAAAATACCAACCGGAGAATTAATAATAAATAAATAAACCGGCGGTATGTTCGAGGCTATCGTAATTAAATAAATAAAGATAGTAGCCTCGAACAATGGGAAAATCCCATAGAGAAATATTCGCGGTTGAATATAAAAAGTAGTATCCACTGCCACCAGCCAAAACTCGATCAAGGGGGACGGAGACGTGCCCCCTCGACTAACAGACCCCGGGGCAATCGAATTGCCCCAGCCAGTTCGTCCACAACATGATGGTTTGTGCTGGTTCTGTTCAGAATTCAAGACTAGTAAAGTCAATGGTGACTTTACATGCCCTGGGAGACAGTAAGTCCCAGGGTATGGAGTCTATACTGGGGGGTCACTATGACACCCCTGTGTTACTGCATTGAGGGTGCTGTGTAACACACATCACAAAAACACATGAAGCCCTATGGGGTAAAAGACCCCATAGCCCATTAAACACATCTAGAGTCAAAGGAACACACTCAAATCATGTCCAAGAGTGAGGGTAAAAAGAGTCTCACTCTTGGCAGGAGAAAAAAAATAAACCCCAAAAATCCAGAAAAGCTGCTGGGGGACTCGCTAGGTTAGGAAATTCAGCCTAAACAGAGAATTCTCCCTAACAGGGGGATGCCCTGCATTGCCCCCCAGCCCGAAGGAGCTGCGAGATGCCCTCTATTGCCGTGCCCTCCCAGACCTGAAGGAGCGGTGGTATGCCCTGTATTGCCGTGCCCCCCAGCCCTGAAGGAGGGGCAGGATGCCCTGCATTGCCGTGCCCCCGGCCCTGAAGAAGCGGTGGGATGCCCTCCATTGCCGTGCCCCCCAGCCCTGAAGGAGAGGTGGGATGCCCTGCATTGCCGTGCCCTCCAGCCCTGAAGGAGGGGTGGGATGCCCTGCATTGCCGGGCCCCCTCCCCTGAAGGAGCAGTGGGGCGCCCTGCATTGCTGTGCCCCCTCAGCCCTGAAGGAGCAGTGGGACGCCCTGCATGCCGTACCCTCCAGCCCTGAAGGATGGGTGGGGTGATCTTCATTGCTGTGCCTCCCGAGCCCTGAAGGAGCGACAGGATGCCCTGCATTGCTGTCCCCCTCAGCCCTGAAGGAGCGGTGGGATGCCCTGCATTGCTGTGCTCCCCAGCCCTGAAGGAGGGGTGGGATGCCCTGCATTGCCGTGACCCCCAGCCCTGAAGGAGGGGTGGGGTGCCCTGCATTGCCATGCACTCGAGCCCTGAAGGGGTGGGTGGGTGCCCTGCCTTGCTGTGCCCCCAGCCCTAAAGAAGCGATGGGTTGCCCTGCATTGCTGTGTCACCCAGCCCTAAATGAGGGGTGGGGATGCCCTGCATTGCCATGCCCCCCAGCCCTGAAGGAGCAGTGGGACGCCCTGCATTGCCGTTCCCCCATCCCTGACGGAGCCGTGGGATGCCCTGCATTGGCGTGCCCCCCAGCCCTGATGGAGCGGTTGGGTGACCTGCATTGCCATGCCCCCAGCCCTGAAGGAGCAGTGGGGTGCCCTGTATTGCCATGCCCCCACCCCTGAAGGAGAGGTAGAATGCCCTGCATTGTCATGTCCCCCAGCCCGGAAGGAGGGGTGGGATGCCCTGCATTGCCATGCCCCCCAGCCCTGAAGGAGGGGTGGGATGCCCCGCATTGCTGTGCCCACCAGCCATGAAGGAGCAGTGGGATGCCCTGCCCCCAGCCCTGAAGGAGGGGTGGGATGCCCTGCATTGCTGTGCCCACCAGACATGAAGGAGCAGTGGGATGCCCTGCCCCCAGCTCTGAAGGAGGGGTTGGGTGCATGGCATTGTCGTGCACCTCAGCCCTGAAGGAGAGGTGGGGTGCCCTGCATTGCCGTGCCGCCAGCCCTGAAGGAAGGGTGGGATGCCCTGCATTGCCATGCCCCCTAGCCCTGAACGAGGGGTGGTGATGCCCTGCATTGCCCTGCCCCCCAGCCCCGAAGGAGCGGGGCGATGCCCTGCATTGCTGTACCCCCCAGCCCTGAAGGAGCGGTGGGTTACCCTGCATTGCCATACACCCCAGCCCTGAAGGGGCGGTGGGTGCTCTGCCTTGCTGTGCCCCCATCCCTAAAGGAGCTATGAGTTTCCCTGCATTGCCGTGCCCCCAGCCGTGAAGGAGCGGTGGGATGGCCTGCATTGCCATGCTGCCCAGCCCTGAACAAGGCGTGGGGATGCCCTGCATTGCCGTGCCTCCCAGCCCTGAAGGAGGGTGTGGTGTCCTGCATTGCCATGCCCCCAGCCCTGAAGGGGCGGTGTGGTGCCCTGCCTTGCTGTGCCCCAAAGCCCTAAAGGAGCTTTCTGTTGCCCTGCATTGCCGTGCCGCCCAGCCCTGAACGAGGGGTGGGGATGCCCTGCATTGCTGTGCCCCCAGCCCTGAACGAGGGGTGGAGTGTCCTGCATTGCCGTGCCCCCTGTTAGGGAGAATTCTCATTTCATGGCTAATTTCCCTTACCTATTGAGTCCCCCAGCAGCTTTGCTGGATTTGAAGGGTTTGTTTATTTTTACCTGCTAAGAGTGAGACTCTTTTTCCCACTCTTAGGCATTTTTGCTGCGTGTGTTCTAGGCTATTTTTGTGCTTAATGCCTATGGGATCTTTCTCAACCCCATAGGAACCATCTTTATTCACATGTGTTACACAGCACCCTCAGTGCAGTGACACAGGGGTGTCGTAGCGACCCCCAAACATAGACTCATACCCTGGGACTGACTACTGTCTCCCAGAACATGTAAAGTCCCCATTGACTTTACTAGTCAAAACCTATGAACTAAACTAGTACAACCCATCTTATTATGGAGCTACTGGAGGGGGTTAATAGTTTTTCCCCTATGTTCATTTTCG
The DNA here is from genome assembly GCF_040938575.1 of Ambystoma mexicanum. Classification (NCBI taxonomy): domain Eukaryota; kingdom Metazoa; phylum Chordata; class Amphibia; order Caudata; family Ambystomatidae; genus Ambystoma; species Ambystoma mexicanum. The sequence continues at coordinate 1,357,840,961 of NC_090933.1, read as the reverse complement.
AGAGGGTACCTTACAGTCCCTCTCTCAAAAGTTTCTGGCAAGTGGCAGTGGTTTCTACCATAAATATTCGACTGCGAATATTTCCCTATGGGATTTTCCCATTGTTCGAGGCTACCACATTTTCTGACTGCCTCTAACATACCGCCGGTGCATTTTAATATTAACTTTGCTCCGGTAGGTTTTATTTGCCAGAACTTTAATATAACTTCTTTTTCGTGTCTTTCTCTAAACTCCTGACCCAGGTAGGGATGCTTTGTTCGTCCTTTTGACAGGCTTCTACCGAGAAGCCCTCCTTTCGGCGCCACTGAGTCTGGGGTGGGTCCATTGCGTGGGAGGGAGAGTAGGACCCCTGGACAGGGCTACCTCAGCAACCCATGTCGCACTCTATCCTGATAGGCTGGAGGGTCTCCCGCCAAGATGACCACTCCACTGTGTGAGTGGCAGCTGGGCTGTATGAATGGGGATCTTTTTTGCATAAAAGCAGGGTCCTGAGGACAGGAAGAGCAAGACGTCACCACTGGAACTAAGAAGCCAAAGAGGAGAGAAGCCAAAGACATCTGCAATGACTAAACCACCGGTGAAGCCCTGCTGCAGCGTCTCACCACTTTTCTCCACACGACGAGAGAAGATATTCACCTGCAAGAGCCTTCTTCCCTTGAGCTAGTGGGGCCAACCAGTTTGCCAATCACCTCCCTGGACCTGCCTTGGTTGAATCTCCCGTACCCTGTACTTGGAGGCCGGATAGCCAGGCACCAGTCCACCCGGACCCCGATTTAAAGGAGCGTACCTTTTATTCGTCGGGCAGCACCAGGGATGGTTTCATCCCTGGGTAGTGCAGTAACTCAAACCTTCCTCCATGACGAGAGCCTCTCTTCTTCTGTTGGATCACCCGAACTACAGGAACTACCAGGAACAACCGCCACCGCAGGAGCCACTTCTTCATTTTAAGGTACATTGTTCCGCCAGGCCGCCCTTTCTTCGCGGTAGTGCTAAAGGTGTTTTAAATCCTTTACCTACCTGTTTGGTTGGTCGCCCCTCTCTCTTAACATTGTCTTTTCAACTTCTGCAACTACCTTTTCAACTTCGTTAACCAAAGACTTGACTGCAGCTACAAGAACATGTTTGCTCCTGGGCCCTTGCCCTGTATCACTGACTCTGGCACAGGCCTACTGACTCTGGTCACATTTGTTAGATCTGCTTTCTTTAGATTGATTCTCACTGAGAACTGTGTGGTGCACCTATTTCTTTTAACTACCCTTTCCTTCCCATTCTTAAACATTGTGAAATGCCATTTTGCTCAGTTTTCATTTTAAGTATTGCCTATACTGATGCACTGTCTTGCTGAACTCGTTCACAAACTAATGGGAAATGTGTGCTATGGTGTATAAGGAACGATTTCTAGATAACTTGTGCTTTCCCTCCCTTGTGAGAAATTGTTAGAGGATCCCTTGTGTGTAGTTTTCACTGTGTCGTTTTGCTCAGTTTTTACTTTGGTGCACTTGGTCTACAATTCAATTTGGGAGTGTGTATATTTTTCCTTTGACTTAATTCAACTTGCTTGATGACTGTGATACGTGTGTTTTATTAGAAGAGTTTAAAATAAATATATAACTACTTTTTAAATACAAAGCTTTGGTCAGTGGTTCCTTGGGCCCTAGTGCAGTAGATCTATTGTGTAAACCCTGAATACTGCTCATCTCACTCTTGAGATAAGTCTGACTGCTCAGCCACAGCTACCAACTAAATCTTTGTGATACAGACTGATACGAAAGGGGATTTCTTGTGAAGTGGGAGAATGGAACAAAAGACTCCCACCAATCCCCTCACACCACTGGCCCAGAGGATCACGGCCTAGGCACCCACCACGAGAGGAGTTTGCCTATCTACCAGACGACCAAATACCCTGGTACAAGAACATACGGATGTGCCCTCCCGCGTGCCCGCCAGCCTGCCATACTCTTGCCGACGCCTGCGGCATGGAGGGACTCGACTGAATCATCCAGCGCTAACTCAACACATCGTTAGAGATGCCATGACGACCCAGCCAACGGCCAGAATACCCGTGCAACATACACACTGGACACTCCCACACCAATCCACACGAAGAACATACTCAGTGCTATGACGTAGGTGACGGACACACCCACAGACGCGCATCTTTATTATTTTTCACATAGGCCTCTCAAAATGCAGAAACGCAAGACGCACAATGAACTCATCTAAAAGCTTGCTCACGCTTCTCGTAAACCCACGCATTGCAATAAGAAATATAACCAAGACACGATACTGGGGATAAAGCATTATGATACCATAACCTAAAGCGCTGTGTATCAAACGTTTCCGCCTATGCACCAGGCCCAAGTAGGCCGCAAGCAAGAGCTTCCATGAACATTGAATGAGCAAGAGTACAGTTGCTGACCCTGCAGGATGAGCCCGGCGATGACTGACAGTCAAGGGCACAATGTTGCAATCTTGTATGCCGCAAGCCCTTCTTCACACCTGCAATTAAAACCAGGCACACAGTAGAAAATACAATATTAATTGTGCAGAGTTCTGCCTCGACCACGGTCCCACCTCACGTGACCAAGCCAAACCTGACAGGGTGCCAGGCCCAGGAGGAGGGAGGCACCGAAGCCCCCCGTTTCAAGACATAGGCAGATACAATTAAGTGATTCAATGGACATCTGTGGCGGTGGGAGTAGTCGGCCTTCAGGCATACCAATAAATCTTCACGTTGTCTGCACATAACCATAGTGAAACATTGTTGCAAATGACAGGTGCACCGCGAGCTGGGAACAACGATGGTCCCAGACTGGGGGGCTCGTGCGTGGACCAATCAGAACATGGGGCTCTTATCACTGACGCCATTAACATTGACCAATCCCCAGGGATCTTCATGTAACAATTTTCATGTATCAATTTGAAGGGACAACCCAATTATACCACCTGACTAACCCTCAACCACTAACAATGCTCTCTATACGTATGCTATACTAACCCTACCACTCGAGGAACCAATCCAGAGTGGCGATAGGTTTTTTGCTAACTTTCCAAGGTGACGCAAGTAGCGCGTCATACTAAGGTAAAAAGGGCCTGCAAGCCCATGATGAGGGAGAGAGTCAGGATGGACGCATACGTTCCTTGACCCATCCCTGCCGTTTGTTCAATAAACAGCAGAACCACCTTGCTTCTTGCGTGTGTCTCATACTCATTTTTTGGGATACACGGGAGGAGTTGGGGCCTCCCTGCCCGGAGGTCCGCGGACGGCTCAGCCGACCCCGGCAGAATTTCCCCCCGACAAGTTGGAGGCACTGCTGAGATCTGTTTGAGGTCTGCTTTTATTTTTATTTTTCCGAGTGCTCCCGTTGCGAGGAGGCCCGGCGGCGCGGCCCCCTCTGCCGCTGCCCCCTTTTGAGGACTACAGGACCATCGCGGAACTCCGAGAAGACCGGACAGCGCAATCCGGATATTGGCCTTCGGGAGCCGGTTGAGAAGTATCCCGCCCGCGTTTGGCGAGTGTCCAGACGTGGTCCAGACGAGGGGAGGTGGAGAGCTGCTTGGAGGGGTGCACGCAGTCGAGCGGCCCCGCATCAAGAGCACTTGGTGAGTATGCCACACACAACAAGCAATGTGAAATTGTGAGGGAGGGGGGAGGAATTGAATGAGGAAGGCGGGAGGTGATGCACAGGTGCGCGGCGAAGGTTTGACAAATTAGTGTTGGCAATGAATGAATGGTAGCCGGACAAGTGCGAGAGCAGTCCACTACGCTACGGGAGAGAAGGGAGCGGAGCACGAAAACATCACGTGCGGCCGCTCGGAGACACTGATTGGCCTAGGTCGCGACCACGTGTAAGGGTGTGTGTGCGTGTGCGGTTTCCTACGATTTGGTGATTATTGATCAATGAGTAGATGAGGATCCCTATTGATCGAGCAGGAAACTCGATAGATACATGACGTTTCCCTGTAGGCGGTAGCTAGCTGGTTGCCCAATACGGAAGATAATTGGCTGGTTAAGCCCTCCTGTCGAGGGGCGTATCACACGCGAGGCGACACAGCGTGCGCAGTCCGATTATATTGTTGATTACCTTGTTCCAGGCGTGACAGGAAGACAGCTGTGGGGTTAACAGGGGTGGATTGCAAATATAGTTTGAACTTTTGAAGAACTCACCAGTAGTTTGAAGAAATCGGTGACGTCACCAGTAAGGTTTTCATAGGATATCTCGAGCACAAGGCATCTTTATTTTTGAAAGTGGAGGGGAAGAGAGTTGTGGTAGGGGAGTGGAAACGAAGGTAAACGGTAATGAATTGATCGGGGGGAAGGCGGAAACGGGGACGTGGCTGCGCACGAAGAACGCCGGCCACGGCAAGTGTAAAGGAGGGAGGAGGAGCAAGTGGAAGTGGGGCGGCTGTATAAGAACGCAATAAGGGGCACGCAGCCGCAGGGGGCTACGTGCGCCTCGGCCGCAGGGGGCCGTAAAGGTGAAAAAAAAAAAAAAGAAAAAAGAGAGAAAAGAAAAGAATATACAAACATGAATGCTATATTTTACGTTATTGGATTATCACAAGTCCCCAAAATTTACGGGGCCAGGTAAGAGGCTGTACATTATAAACTGTCAGTAAGATAACGGCTACCAAATAGGGGAAGGACAACAAGTAAAGAGCTACCATGTCATACGGGGCAGGATCGGGAGGGTGGGGGAACACCCTCACTACCCCGTTACAACACATATGTAAAACATTATCGCCCCATAGGGAGAAACTGATCAAGTATAGCATTGAATGGACACAGGGGACGGACAACAAAATGACGACACCATGGCCACCTAATGGTAGTTTCGATCCATATACCCAACATTCGCTACTGACCTATCTGCATAACACATACAAGGGGAAGAAGTTGACACACCACGTGGAGGTGTTTAATTTATGGAGAATGTTCCAAGGGTCCCGACCAGGACCAAACGGAATGTTTATTATGGGTGGAACAACGGAGGAAGAGAAGATTAAAGAGGGAGGAGAGAATGGGGAAAAGGAGAGTGAAAGCCCACAGAACACGGGGAATGGAGAAGAGGGAGAGAAGAGTAACAACATAAAAGAAAAGGAAATAAAAAAGTAACAGAGCGACGATATACCCCTAGCGAAGGTAGTGAAAAAGGAGGAAGGGGGGTTATATCCTTTAACAGAACTACGAGACATGGTTCAATTAAGGGCAGCTGAGGGGTACTCGAACCCGGCATACAGCCCGCCACCATATACAGCCACAGGTAGCCACACAGAAAGGGAGCAGAGTAACACGACGGGATCAGCTCGCGCAAAAATACCCGCAGGGGCAGGGGGGAATGACAAAGAGCAAATAGCAGGAATAGGACAGGATGACTGGGTAGCTGCACAGGTATTATTAAAATTACGAGGTTTATTAACAGAAGAAGAGGAAGAGGTGGTAAGGAAAATGGACGAGGAAAACATTAGAAAGAGCGAAAAGAAAAGAGAAGAGGGGAAAAGAAAGGGGGAGGAGCTGTTACGACAAAAGGAAGAGATTTTGGAAAGACGATTAGCAGAATTAAGGGATGAGCAGAATACACTGATCAAGCAGCTCGAGAGAGAGGAAAGAGAGAGAGCACGGGAAAGGAAAGAAAGCAAGGATGAGTTGGACAGAATGAGGGAACGAACTGAGGAAAAAAGAGAGAAGCAGAAAGGGCGAAGGCAGTAGCAGAAAGGGTATCGAGAGCAGCACTGCGTGGAAAGAAAAGGAAAGAAGAAGAGAAAGAAAAGGAAGTGGAAATATGGAGAAGGGGATTACTATCAGAAACGACAAGGAAATATGAAGAAAGAAGGATGATAGAAGGTATATTAGAGCAGGAAAGAGCGAAATGGGAAAAGAAGAAAGAAGAAGAAAGTATAATGGAAAAGATGAGTATTGAAGTAATGGAAGAATTGAAAAGGAAAAGAGAGGAAATTGATAGAGAAATAGCAGAGAAAAATGGAGGGGAAAGAAAAGAACGGGGAGGGGGAAGTGAAGTAAGGAGGTATGTATACGGAGACACAGAAGTAGCAACAACCTCAGCACAAAGGGGAGCAATTGGCAATGAAGACAAGGGAAGAACGGATCTAATAGACTTAAGAACAGTGACGATTAAGGGGAAAAAGATAGATTTGGGGTTGCCATTAATGGAGGACTTTTGCAGTGAGGAAGGAGAAAGGATAGAAAAGGAAGGGAGAGACAGTGAAAGGGAAAGCTTAGACAAATTATACATCACCCGGACAAACGGAGAATCACCATGGATCTGCAGGAGAAAGGAAGAACCGGAGGGAAGTGAGGAGGAAGAGCAAGGAATAGCGGAAAGGCAGACACGCGCAGCCACACCGTCGCCATCCCGTCCCACATGCTCCACTACCTCACGTTCATTACGTGCAACATACCCATCTAAACTCGCACCCTTCACACACGAACTAACACCCTATGCAGGCAGGCTTAGAGACCTCCCTGGACGCAGGCAGGAAGTACGAATACACACACCCACATTAAATAAAGGAAATGGCAAAAGAAAGGGAAGAGATGGAGGAGAAACAGTTACGAGCAGGGGAAGTATGGACTCCATTGACGATGTAGAAGACAGGGAAGAAGAGGAGGGGAGTACGGATTCGATTGTGCGGGACCCAAAGGGCCAACAAGGACACAACCTAATGCCACTTCTGGAAAAGGGAGGGGTTAGACCACAATACGTCCCCTGGAAGCATGCAGACAAGGAAAATATAAAGTGCAGGCTCCCGTCATTAAGTGGAGTTGCGGGAAAATGGATATATGAAATGGAAAAACACACTGCAGGACAGAAATTGGCAGTGGGGGATGTAAAGGGCCTTCTAATATCAATATTAGGGGATGCAGCAGATGACATCTGGAAGAGAGCAGGCTTCCCCGGGGTCACAATAACAAACACATCACACGATGGGGCACCGTTCGCAAACTGCAGACATGCTTTATGGCAGGCACTGAGGGTACAGTACCCAGACACATCAGACATAGGAGCTATTACCTCACGCAAGATGCGTGAGAACAAAGATCCTGTTGATTATATCCAGGAAATTCAGGAGAAGTGGCGTATGGAAACTAGAGAACAATGGGACAAGACACCAGCAATATTCTATCATATACTAGTACAAGGACTCCCAGAAGCAGTCCAGAAACAACTGAAGAAAGTAGTGGGGATGGAAGCAAAAGCATGGCCAGAAATACAACTGACTATAGTACATCATTGCAGGACATGGCAAGAAAAAATGAAACAAAAGGAAGAGGATAGGAAAACGGAAGAGGCTAAATTAGTACAGAAAAAACTTACTAAATACACGATGGAAGGCGCACTAATAACTACACCTGCAAAAATGACTCAAAACAGCGCACAAGTAGTAGCTGCACAAGATCCCTCCCAAATACAATCATCACAGACTGTAACACAACAGCTGCCGCCACTCCAACCATACACGACTAACATGGGAGAAGGATACTCAACGCCAGGAGCTGGGTATTATAATTACAACAGGGGAAGGGGAGGAATAATGAGGGGGAGAGGATACGGATATAGCACACAACAGCAGGGGGGAGGATTTCAAAATTTCTCAACCAGTATACCAGGACAACCCAGGAAGCTTTCCATGGCAGAACAGGGAACCACCGGTGTGTTGGATTTGTGGATTAGTAGGGCACATGTCACGCACGTGTAGAGTGAGACCAGGCACACCATCATGGAGTGAACAGGGACAACAAGGGCCCACACAGGAACAGCAGGGCATCCAGCAACAGCAGATATTGCAACGGGGAAATGGGCAGCAACAACCAGTAACACAACAACAGCCACAGACACATTCGCTGCCACAACAACAGGTAACAATGACACAACAACCCCAAGTACAGCAAGCACAGCAACCTGCCCAAATCCAAGACCATAACATAACCTCTACCAATGCACAACTACAGCAAACGCAACTGGGAAGGGTGACGGTCCTGGGACACAACCCTTACACAGGAAGTGGTCAATCATTATACCCTCAATAGGACAGCCCACAGACGGCCTTGGTGTGTCCCATCCTGTCGGTAACACCTAATAGTGCGGAGGAACCACGCATAGAGATAACGATAGGTGACAAAATATTATCATTCCTTGTTGACACCGGAGAGACCCGGTCTTGCATAAGGGAAGGTAAATTTAAGATGTCAGGTGAAGCCATGAACACCCAAGGATTTTCTGGGGCTAGGGGATTGGTTCCCTTTACTGATAACATTCCCTTATCGATTGGGGATTATGACATGTCAGTCCTGCTTTTATATTCTAGGGCCTCACCAGTAAACATACTGGGGAGAGACATAATGAGCAGGTTGAATATGACGATCTCCTTTACGGAAGACGGCATAGTTTGCTCCACTCCAGGAATTAACATGCTCACTGCACGACAAATTATGCAAGCATACTGTGGACAGACTGTGATTAGGGCTGAGCCAGTAGATGGTGAACTGTTCCAGTACGGGACAGACATGGCATTTGCATGGATGCCAGGAATTGAAGGAAAGATCTGGAGGAGGCCAGCAGCCTACTTGTTTAGACCAGAAACACCAGCCAATGAACCAGAAGGAAAGGTGATTGCAGTGAACCTGGAGAGCATTATAGCAACTGCTGATTACATTGCAGTACACGCCCATGACGGAGAAGGGAGAGCATGGAGGGCAGTGATAGCACTAGCAGAGGGATGTAGACTCACCCAGGTGTCAGACGAGGAGCTCTTCTCAGAAGAAAAGGAAGAAGGTGAAATGGTGTTTATGATGAGTGTAGAAATATGGCTTAGAGTGACGTACAAACAAGTGGCACAGAAAATTGCAATGGCACTTGAAGCACCCACATCCACCCCAGCTCCCTTCTTTGAGGAGGATATGGCAAAGGTACCGACATCATTATGGACTACTAGTCCCTATGACGTGGGGTGTATAAAAAGTATAGGGGGAGTAAGAATAAAATTGAAAAAAGGTGCCATACTCCCCAGAGTGAAACAGTACCCACTATCAAAAGAGGCAGATGAGGGCATATATGAAACAATAACGGCCCTTATAAACAGTGGCATATTGGTACCATCAGAATCACCATGTAACACAGCTGTATACCCAGTGCGCAAAGCCAAAGGGGGGGTCTTGGTGCTTCATACAGGACCTCAGGCCCTTGAACAACATAGTGGAAGCAGAATACCCCATAGCAGTGAACCCGGCCACAATATTGGGCGGCATTCCAGCAGAGGCATCACGATTTACAGTGATAGACCTAAAAAATGCCTTTTTCTCAATACCCCTGCACCCAGACTCACAAAATCTGACAAGCTTCACATACAGGAACACAAAGTGGAAACACACCAGATTGCCACAATGCTACTGCGAGTCACCCTCAATCTTCAACAGGGTAATACAGATGGATTTGGGTAACATTGAAGTGGAAAGCACAGTGCTGCAGTACGTTGATGACATAATTTGCAGCACAAGCGAAAGAAGATGTAGAGATGACTCATTGAAGATGCTGACGGTATTGGCTGAAAAGGGTTACAAGGTAGACAAGGAGAAGTTACAGTATTGTCAGGAACAGGTACTTTACATTGGTCAGCTCATATCTCAATACGGGAGAAAGATTGCACCACAAAGAGCACAGGCTATTTCAAAAACGCCGCCGCCCCACACAGTGAGGGAACTGCAGCAGTACTGTAGAGCCTGGGTATTTGATTACAGCTCATACAAAAGACCCCTACTTGAGGCATTAAATGAAGCTAACAAAAGGGAGAGAAAGTTGGGTTGGACAATGGAAATGAAAGAGGCTTTTGATGAACTGAAAGATGCAATATCAACTGCTCCGGTGCTGGCCACCCCAGATTATGAACGACCATTTTTTATATTTTCACATTGCGACTCAGCAGTAATGAAAGCAGTGTTGGCTCAAAAAACAAGCATGGGCTACAAACCAGTAGCGTTTTACAGTGGTCACTTGGATCCTGTGATGTTAGGACATTTCTCTTGCGAACAAGGTCTCGCCGCAGCTGCCTTTGCGGTAGAGAAAGCATCAGCAATCACAATGGGGTGCTCAACCACACTATTTGTGGAACATGCACTATTTGCAATATTGAACAAGCCTAAGTCCACACTCACCACGCAGAGGGCGTCAGGTTATGAGATCATCCTATCTAGACCAGAACTATCAATTGTTAGATGCAGCACGGTTAACCCTGCAAGGTTTATAGCAAAAGTAATTGAGGAAGGAGATTATGCACACGATTGTACGCAGACTACCGAAATGTACTCGTGTACTAGAAAGGTTGAAGAGAACGCACTAGATGGAGGTGAGCTCTTGTTCATTGATGGGTCCTCAACGATAGACCAAAGTGATGGGATAAGGAGAACTGGGGCAGCAGTGGTAAAAATGACAGAGGAACCGGTGTGTGTGGCGATGAAATGTGTACAATTACCACAGCATTACTCTGCTCAAGCAGCCGAATTGGTTGCACTGATCTTGGCGTTGAAGGAAAGTTTCGACAAACGAGTGACTATATATTGTGACAGCGCATATGTCACGTCTACTGCCCACTCCGGATTGTCCAAATGGAGGAGAAGAGGGTTTAGGAGAGCTGACGGCACCCCAGTGCAACATGCTCTCTTGTTGGCTGAACTAATTGAAGTAATAAATGACCCCCAAGAATTAGCTTTAGTCAAATGTACCGCACACACCAATGGAGAAGATCATATCTCAAAAGGGAATGCAGCAGCTGACGCACATGCGAAGTATGCTGCATATTTTGGTGAGATATGGAACCCCCCAGAGTCAGAGAGAGGGAGAGGGAGGGGAATAGCTAAGGAGATGTTGATAAGAGAAGGATACACCCATCTCCCAGCCACACAGATAATGGAGCTACAAGCGGCTGCACCAATGGCAGAAAAAGAAATATGGGTAAGAAGAGGATGTACAATGTCACCAACGGACGCACTATGGCGCCAGGGTAACACTGGTAAGATGGTAATGCCATTGGCACTATTGAACACCGCCCTGAGCCAACTCCACCACCCAGCCCACACAGGCAAGGAAGTTATCGCAGCACGAATTAGGTAAGATTGGTTCTGTCCCGAGTTAAATTCCCATGTGACGAATTTTATCAGCAATTGTCTCACATGTCAACAGTTCACGGCCGGTCACACGCTGAAGGTGATAAAAGGTACTATACCCCGGCCTGAGGGACCCTTCCTGCACATCCATATTGACTATGTTGATATGATCAACGTATGTCAAGGAAATAGGTATATGATTGTAGTAGTATGCCCATTCTCCAGGTGGATTGAGGCAGGACCCTGCTCACACCCAGATGTATTCAGAGCAGCTAAATTTCTAGTGAGGGAGGTTTTCCCCAGGTGGGGAGTGTGCGAGGTACTGCGGTCAGATAATGGCCCGCATTTCGCTAATGAAATGTTCCAGCACATCACATCCTTACTGAATATCAACCACAAATTTGCCTGTGCATATCACCCGCAGGCCAACGGTATATGCGAACGCCTGAATGTCCTACTGAAGGAGGCAATTGCAAAGATACAGCAGACAACAAAGAAAAGTTGGCTGTATTGCCTTCCGCTAGCCCTATTTGAGCTAAGGAATAGACCAGGCTCCGATCACCACCTCACACCTCACGAGGTGGTGACCGGACGACAAATGCGCCTTCCTCTAACGCCTACATCAAGAGCATTCACAGACCATGAAAATACAGCAATTGTTCTTGGTGATGAAATGTACCAATATGTGTCTTCCTTGATTACTAGTGTGGTGTTTGTGTCTCAACAGCTCGAGCACACGCGGGGCGGCTCTAAGAGTTATCAACAAGAAGACGCGGATAAAGAATTGGAAAAGGGAAAACTGTGCAAAATTGCTAAAGGTGACCACGTACTACTCCGCAATTTCAACAGAAAGTGGAACAGCCCACGCTTCACTGGCCCCCACCTGGTAGAGGAAGTATCAACGAGAGCAGTAAAGCTACAGGACAAACATGCCTGGAATCATCTACACGACGTAAAGATCTGCAAACTCCAGACCCGCCCTGCCGTCACCGACAGGGCCATTGGAAGAACAGCAACAGCGTCTCCCACGGAGGAAGAGACTTTTACCACAGCTAATGACCTAAGTGTCCCCCTACCCTACCACCCCCCTGATTCCCCAGAGACAACTACTGGCATACAGAAGGGTAATTCCCACACCGCCCACCCCATGGTCACACGATCAAAGAGTAAAGTGACCTCCGCCAGTTGAGCCCTAAGCCCCCTGCCTGAATAACCCAACTGAAGGACATTTGAAGGACATTGTTTTGCACATATACACATGTAAACACTTGAATGTTCTCTCTTCTTTTTTTTCTCTCGCACATGCAGGTACCGTGTATTATTGTACTGCCAAGAATATAAATAACTAACAAGATTCACTGCCCAGGAGTAGATGCTACCCTCAGACGATAACTACCCTGAAGAATGATCACACCAATTTGTCCATCACATAAAAAGGACAAAGTACC